>NW_022639468.1:1824764-1843669 GCF_010583005.1 Odontomachus brunneus | reverse complement strand
GTGTCATGAGCGCGGAAACGCAGGAGGTCTTCTGACGGAAGGGCAGCACGCCGCGGGGGGATACGAAACAGAGGGTGCAGCGTCGCATGGATGAGGGGGTCCGAAAGCCATTGCCGAGCGTCGACAATTAGCGCGCCCCAACGCAAATCGTCCCCTAATCCGAAGCTTATTCCTTCCGCGCCATTGAGCCACGGATCAGTCGAAAGGTGGGCTCGCATGGTCGGTCGAAAAAGAAGTATAAGGTAGAAAGTGTTGCGCCGCCATTAGGTCATGATTGTAGCCGGTTAGTGAACGATATGGCGATTTGCAGTGAAGCGAAGCAAACGTTGCGAAACGCATATCTTTCGTGATTCACGATATCACTGACTTTTCTCTCCTTGTTCAAATATCCCAGTGGTTTCGAATCATACACGGAAAATCGAGCCGGAAAAACGAAAGATCGAGCAGAGTAAACCACGCGTGTACGATCGAAATGGGGAAGCCAGAAGGAAAAAAAATAGCTGGCACCGAGAAAGCACATCGTCGAGGATAGAATATCTGTGTTAAAAATACTCGGCTAAAGTACTCGATACTACCGCGACCGAGGTAATAATATATCGGTGATTAAAATACGCTTGGGCGCATCGTACGTGAAGTATCGATTGTACTGTACGATATGAAAGCGCCAACTGTAACGTCGTATCCTTAAATCGTGTCCGGCCGCTACGTCGTAAAGGGTTAAATGTCCGTCGCGTCGTATTCGCGCTCACGTTGACGCGCGCGCCCGTAGCGAACGGCGTGTTGTACGCGCGTGCTGCAAAGGCAGGCAGACGGGGAATATTTTCCATGGCGTGCGCATTCGTTATTCGACCGGTCGATGCCGGGTAATTGAATACGCGGCTTTTATACGCGGCCGAGGGCGGTGTGCGCGGCTCGTATACTGGGTTGGCGGGAAAGGAGGGTCGGTTCTCTCTGGTGGGAGCCGTTGGACAAAAGGAGGGAGGGCGACGGCAGAGGAGAGGGGGGGGGAGAGTGAGCGCACAGCTCGTACCGAAACACGTAGAACGGCGGCGGGTAGCGGAAAAGGGTAGATCGACGACGGGGGGTGTATAGAAAGAGAGAGAGAGAGAGAGTAAAGCCAACGTAGGGGGCGAGGGATTGCGGGGGCTAGCTCGCTCGGTGTGTTCCGCTGTTCCGGGGTTTTATAGCGGCGGTCGGAATTAATGAGGGGCCGTGTTTTCACGGCGACCGAGTGGCGGTGCAGATTTCATTTTACTATTTACCCCGGGGAATTTATTTGGCAACGAGAGAGCGGCGGAGGACAGGGCGCGGTGCCGCCGGTGGTTGTTGCCGGCAATGATGGCAAAGAGGATACACGATCGTGCGCGCGACACGAGCGACGCCACGTTTGACGGCAATCGTGCGTTGTCTCGCGGTATTTGTGAAATCCTTTTGAGGCTATCGATGATTTGATGTTCCGTAGAATATCACTTATGACCGATTGGAAAGAGCTCGAATTACTCTCAGAGCAGTGTGCGCTACCCTGTTGCTGGATAAACAATTTAACGTTCCTAGGAACGTACTTCCGTTCGTTTCGGGCAAAAACCGGCGTCGTATCAAGTCAAAAATCCAACGACGTGAACTTTCACACGATAATATTTGGATGTTGTCCCGTCTAAATAGCCGTTCAGTCACTCTCCTTCGCATCCTCGTTTCTCTCCCCCACTCTTCCTCTCCCTCTCTCTTTCTTTCCTCGCCCCCTTCGGCTCTATTCCAACGACTGGGGGTCGACCATGGGGGTCGTCGCCTCGCAACCCCGCTGGTGCCAGCGAACAAAACGTTATTAAATCGCGGATTCGCGTCACGTTTCACGATCTAACGAATTAATATGGAAATTCCAAAGTACCTTACGAACGAACGAACGGCGTCGACGCGAAATCCCACCGGCACCACTGGAAGCAACGGGCAAAGAGATCGCGTCGCATTGGCGTCGACATCTCAATTCTACCCCCGTTCTCGCCAGCAATTACACTCGAGTTTGCCTGGTTATCTCGAACGTATATCCTGCGGCCTTTGTCGAATATTAATTAATATTAATACACGTATGTCGCGACGATGGAATTAAACTTCGTAATAATATCATACGGTTACATGCTAATACTTTGTTACATTTATTAATATCTGTAGCTCGCGGCAAAAATGTTAATTAAAAGGTTGAGAATAAATGTGAGCAAAGCCCATAATTTGCGCGATACAAGAACCATGTTTAAAATCAACTTTAGAAATCCTGCTTTCTACCACTCCTGCCCCGAACTCTTCGACGAAGGGATTTTCCCGTATGACTATACCGACAAGGGTGTTGGTGGTGATTGCGATTTTTCGAGAGCGGTGACGTTGGCGGGATTTGAATCGATCGTTCTCGGGGAAGACGTACAAATGCGGTGAAACTCTACGCCCATGATTACGGTCGTAGCGCTACGGGACTAAAATGAAACGTATATTTGAGGTTAGGGCGGATCAGGGGTTGAGCCTGGCAGGCCCTGGAGTCGTTTATATGGTGATTCAATGGGGGTGCTTGGCAAAATGTCAAGGGACTCGTAAGGGTGGCCTCGAGTTTCGCCGGCTTTCAGCTCGCCGCGGTCGCCGTCGCCGCCGCCCTTGCCCGGCTGTTCGCGCAAAAATTTCACGTTCGCAGCTTCGTGCGTCTCGTGAACGCTGAGAGACGAACCTGCGTGATAACAAAGGAACCCGCGCAAATGTTTACCAAAAAAAGGATTTCACCCGCGCGATATTATACGCAAAACGGAGCATTGCTGAAACTAGAAAGTACCATTGTCAAGATATATCTGTGGCAAAATCTGTTTGCTGCTATGCTGCGTTCGCCACATTGATTTCTGAATTGCAAAGCGCCTGAAAGATGAGAGCGAAAATATTGAAGGGGGATTATTGTACTCTGCACTGAGAGAAAAAAATAGTTGATTTAACCAAATTTATAGTCATTTTGTCTCAGTGTAATCTTCAGCAACGTAGTATTCTCATCGCACTTAAAATGAGCCGCGAGCAAGCTCGACAGTGCGATCATTTCGGCTGTCATGACGCCGTTATCAGAGACTTGGCGCTAATCAACTCGTCGACGAGCTTTGCGTCGTTTGACTCGGCTTTGTGCTTCTGACATTAATCGATCCGGTGTACGATAACGAGAGTGCCGGGTGGCGCGAGCAATTTAACGGCGAGATGCTTTCCGACCTTGATACGATCCGAACCGATGAATCGACGTGCTATTCGTGTCGCGAGTAGAACAGATGTCCATCCGACCACGGTCGGCGGGTAGCCTTTGTCAAGGCTGCAGTTTCCACACGCTCGTTACGCAACGAAAAATATGGGCGAGTGGGTGGGCTTGAACTCTGACAGTTGATTGTTGCCGCGTACGAACAAAGCGTCATCGAGGGACGAAAGCGGATATTGCATGTGGAAAAGGTTACCATCAGGCAAGAGGCAAAGGAAAAGCCGCGGAACGAAAAAAAAAAACAATTGTCATCGCTTTTCAACGAGTCGTGTAATACCGGCGCGTGATCAAATTTATAATCGACCTTGAAGTCTCGAAATTGATGATTTAATATCACCAGGCGCTTGGATCAATCGATATTAGAAACTGGTTCTGCGACGATTAACCGATTTCGGTCGCTTGTTTATCTCCACAGGCAACGGAACTCGAGCCTCAACTTCGCCGTGAGGTCGACGATCGCGCTTTATGACAATTACAGCTGATGACAATCGATGGCGCGCTGTCTATTGCTGAAAAAGGCATCGTCCCCGCGGGGGGACTGTCTTGTCTGTATCTCGTTCGCCGCAAATCGATCGGAAACGGCGGGCGAATACAAATCGCCGGCACATATAATCCGCTTTCCTCGCGCACCGCAATTTGTCTTCTCGGCCCTTCGTCGTTTTCTGTTAGACGCTGCCCTTGCCGAGCCGGTCCTTCTCCCCTCCGGCTAATCCGCCGCCCGGGTCCTTCCGGCATCGATTTTTCACGCGAGACCCGACTTTCGAGCGCGGCCGAGGGTGCTCCCTACGAGAAAAAGAGAAATGGAGGGAAAGAGATGGATAGAGGGTTACGCGAGGAGTCAGCAGATTAAATAGGAAAAGGTCAACCACGATCTGACACGAAGGGCGCCCACGGCTGTTACATGGTTCCCTTCCTCGCTGGTCTTTCACCTTCTTCCACGCTCCTTCTTTCCATTGACCGGGTCTTTGCGTCAGCTCTCAACTCATATATTTTTATCTCTATCACTTTTTTTTATTTTTATCTGCTCTTTATTATTCAATCGGCGTAAATTCTTTTAAATAATCTCGCAATATTTTCAGCTGCATCCGTTTTTTGCAAAAAACTCGAACTCGGATGTAGTGCAAATTACTTTTATCCGCGCCTGTCTTGTGACGCGTATATGTCCGTGTATCACAGATCGTTCTATTTGTATATCTTTCTTCAGTTGCGGTACTTTATTTTGTCCCCACGCGTACCACGAGTCACGTAGTGCTCTTAGGGGAATATTCCGAGTACGAAACAAATTTTTTCTCTCTCCGCCACCCTCGACCACTGCCGGAGGATACACGCGAGAGGGTGAACCGCGGGCATCGACCAGATCGCCCTCTACATTCGCGATTCTCTTCCCCAAGGGTGTCCTCGGCTGGTTATCGAACGTCGGCACGACAACTGAGCCGAGTTACGGAATCACGTGAGACACTCGACCTGGAGTCTCATCGAATTATCGGGGATTTCGCCTGCCCTTTTCACCAGCTCGTGCACTCGATGTCACGCTCCTTCCGAGCGAGTGTCGGCCAGTTGACACTTGTATGTGTAACCGGATATTTCTCTCACCAAGTGTATAATGCAAGAGCTATTGAACTATCTCGTTCGATGACACGTGTAATTTGCAATTCTGTTGGCATAATTATGACGCGAAAGTGCGACATCGTGATTTCTTTCCAGAATTTTCAGATTGCCACCGAATTATAATTCTGACGTCTTCACTGTATTTCGGATCAAAGAGAAGGAAGGGGCATAACAAAATTTAATAATCGTCAATTGATATTTATTTATTTATAAATAGGATAATACCTCTTGTGACAACAGATCACATATGCGTCATTATGTGTAAACGCACATACACAAAATAATTTAATAAAACAGTGCAGAAAAGAAAACAGTAATATGCAAAAGAGAATTATGCAATATGTTATATATGCAAAAAAAGAAAACAACAGAAAAAACAGGAAAAAAACCATAAAAATGTATGAACAAGTAGACCAATGGATCGATATATCGCGTGGCAATTGAACAAATAGAAATATAGTGGGAAAAGAGTTCAGCGGCAAGCAAATTTTATCCGACTAGGATGGAGTAAGCGCTTGAGAAATGATTTTGCAATTTTCGCGACATACATTCGACTGCGCTGTTTCTGAGGCAACAGTCACGACGAGCTGCGGTAGGATGACATTTTTTGTAAAGCGATATCGGTCATCCTCGCGCGCGCGTCTTGTGTAGGGTCGATACCCTTCCGGTTCTGTCTACAAACTGGTAGCATCGTCGCCGGAAATTTAATATCATCAACGACAACCCCGGCGTCTCTTCGTCGTCTTCATCTTCGTCGCCGCGTTCTCGTCGACGCGTATCGCATCGTATCGTATCGTATCGCGACGTTCGACAGGGATGGTTAAAGGGAAAACTTTACCCAGTAAAGGTAGCAGCACTCCCTCTCGAGTCTTTTTTTCAATGCTTTAATATCGAGGGGTTGGTCGCGGCACTCCCCGACTGTCGAGAGAAAAAGAAAGAGAGGAGGCCTTCTTGCTTCACCCTTACGCCGCCATGTTTTTCAGCCACCCTGTGTACGGCGCAGATGTGCGCTTCGAAAAGATCGCGTTGGGCGCCGCCCCTCGTGTCGAATTTCTTCCTAACTTATCTTAATTTCACCTTGTAATTACGGTCGGTATTAAGTTGCGCAGGAACCGTCGCCGCTCCTCTCAATTTCCTCTACCTCTTGATATCGATCGTTCTCAGCGATTTTCCAAACGAGCAGAACATACTTGACACCTAATTCTGTTTTGGTAAATTTTAATGAATATTAATAAATGCCTCTTGATAGATTGTAATAACACACTGTTGACTTCAATGACGACCGAAGAGAGAGCGTATCGTCGAAGATCTTTATTCGTAGTAAGCAGATTCATAGCTCTTGTCTTGAGGGCGGTTTATTAAAATTCGGAGAAAATAATTTAAAGTGACATAAATATGACATTTGTCAATCGTATGCCGATATTTTCTTTTTCTCGTGAAATTTTATAGTAAATGTTTCTTTACAGTACTGTTTGTTAAAACAGTATTGTAAAAAAACTGTCAAAAATGTTTGAATCGACAAAAAAAAAATTGAACGCATCTAAACATGCACACATACACGTGTCAGTGTCCTTGAAGACGTCAACAATAAACAAAGTTACAGTTGGTATTTTATGAATTACGAGAGTTTTTAACAATAATCGCGCGTTTCTGTCATTTCTTCAATTGTGTTCCAAAGCTATGATATAATTTTCAAGAGCACGCTGCGTATCGATTTCCAGCGTCGTTGACGCTTTTTCAACCCTCGGCGATTATGTCGTCTTGCTGGCCAATAAAAAGCGAACGTACACGATTAACATTTCATACGGGGTGTACACGTGTGCCAACGTGAACTAAGCACACTAAGTATACCGCGGAGTGACTTTTATTCCCCCCGGGGGGCTCTTATGGCAGCGAGCCGGCGAGAGCGCGAGTGAGCGCCGCGCGGAGTAAATCGGCCGGCGATTTGCCGTTAAAAATAATGCTAACTTTCGCCTCGACAGCACGCGATTTCGCCGCAGCCGGCCATTATCGACCGCGTTATTTTTACTCTGAAAGCTAGACCGAGCGACCGTCACGACCCACGTTAAGATTTCATGGGCGACACTCTCCGTGCACACGGCCGACACACACGCACACACACAGAGGCGCGAAACGCGACGAGGACCATGAAAATTTATCCTCCGAGTTTCCGAGGTGACGAACACGATCGGGCGGACAAACTGTTCAAAAGTTGGACGTATACGAGGAGAACGGGCGGAAGGGGTGAGTGTTCATTCCGCGTACGCGACGGGAAAATCTCTCGGCGTATTCCCACGGGAGAATTGTCGCCTCGGACTTGAGTAAGAATTCGAGTGGAAATTTCGTCTTAACATTTCGTACACACGTCGCACGTTTGTGTAAGATCCTCTCGGTGTATGTACCCCCGTCTGTATTACATCGCTGCGAATTTCGTAAGTCACGGCTCTGCTCTAACTTATCGTGCTTCGCCGCCGGTGTCGGACGAACGACCACGTTGTTATCCTTCTCTCCCTCGCGCCCTTGTTCGCGTTTCCTTCCCTTCCGGTTCTCGTAGGGCGTCCCTTTTCACGCGTCGCTTGCTGCCGAATCTCAGTGAGCAATTCCGATCCCGGGCACGATCCGCCGTCAGTGTTTTACTGCGCATACCGGAAGTACCCCGGGGAGAAGACGTCGGTGAGGAACGTCGTCCCCTTTGCTCGGTCGAGTCATGTCTTATGCATAAAAGTCTTATGCATAAGACGCAACGGCCGCGTGGCGATAGTGCGATGCAGCAACCGCAGCACTCAGCGTATACGACCACCACCACCCGTCATCGCCACCGCCGCCGCCATCACGGTTTTGCACTGCAAAAATATCGTGATGAATCGCGCGAGATACTCGCATTGTTCGGCACATATCGATCAGCGTGCGGGAAAACGTCGGAGAGACGTTTGACGAATTTTACGACACGCCAGACATCTCCTTGAAAAAAATAAAATTTGAGATATGTATAGTAAGAATTAAAGAGGGAAAGAGAGAAAAAGCAGACACCAACAATGTACAATTCCGCATGATTCTGTCGTGCGGAAACCGTGAAAGAATCAGCACAGCGTTGAAAAATGAGCCAACAACGCTCTCTCGTGATGTTTATTCATGCGCGAAAAGGAGCGTTGTCGCAGCAGAAAATGTCGAAAATTAGGATTTCTAGCGGTGTGAGAAAGAAAAACGCGCGATTCGTCACGTCCGTCGCGACGTTATATCGGCGACTCAAATTTATCGGACGTAAGGACGGACGTGAATGAACGGCAAAGCGGGCGCATCAGGTACACGACGCTCTAAATAATTCATGTCGCGCGAGGCATCAGGTACACACGTTCCCGCGGTCCACGGTATTCCACCGGCAGAGTCGCTCTCGCGTGCGACGCCCGGCGTCGCGGCGCCCAGCTCTCGTCGGGGATTTATGCGTCCGCCACCGGAACGATACCCGTTTATCGCGACGCGAGAATCGATCGAACGCTCGCCCCTCGCGCGGACGAAGGGACAGAGAGAGAAAGAGAGGAAGAGAAAGAGAGAGAGAGAGAGAGAAGGAAAGAGGGTTGAGATTCTGCAGGATGGTGGGAATTTTATCCTTGCGCGAGCGACGGAACAACGCGAAAACGGCGGCATCCTCTCCTCGACCCTCCTCTTGGCACTCCTCTATTATGCTTCGCGCTTGCTATCCGCGTCGATGGTTTTGTCAACCTTACAGAAATCGCTTTCCACCTGTTGTCTACCGCTCGCCGGCACTTTTCAATTTCTTCGATTGCGTTAAGAGCCGGCGATTTCTTCTCGCGCTCTTAACGCAATTAGGCGCGGGGCAATAATTGAGAATTCGGATATGGTTCCCTAATAAAAAGACGCGATCTATTTTAATTAAAAATATAATAATCATTAATATTTCATATTCAAATAATGGACATATACGTGTAATTTTTTAGCTCGGAAAAGCGATACGAGAGAAAATTTGGCATAGTTTTCTCTAAAATAACATAAGAAACTCTTGTGATTTTAATATAATTGTTATTAAAAGAGGAAACAAAATAAGGACGTTCTTGTAATTTCTTGGCTAGATCAATCTCGTGAAAAAGAATTGTTCCCAACTTCGTGAAATTCCAAAAAGAGAGAGAACTTTGCTTTAATATGGAATATCAAAAATTGAATTATTTAAAGGACGCACACAAATGTGTTTCTACGCAAATGATATTCGTGCAACGTCATTTATATCGATATTTATAGAATATTTAATTACAAAAGATTTAACGAATTATCATGTTATCGACAACGTATTTTGTCAAAACCGTCGAGCATTTAATTCGCCTTGTTGGTTTATAAACGCTATATCCTCGCGATGATAGATCGGCCTTCTGCTTTACCTCGATACCTCCGCCTATAATCAACTTTTTATTATCGCAACCGGTTCGTGATTCTATAAACGATTTTAAATGATGATCGCTTCGCTTCCCTCCCCCGTTTAACGACACGACAATTATCTCTTTGTGCGTTTGGCATCGTCGATTAATATCTGTCGTACGAACGAAAATGATAATTACTTTATCGGTTATATTAAATCGACATGCCTGACCCCTCCTTCGGCAGGTAAATGCGCGCAGAGGATTTCCTTTGATCTATGCACCAGCGTAATGCCCTTTATCCTTTCGCGCAACGTGATCTCGAACGCGTTCGAATAAATTTTATCATCGGCATATTGCGCTGGCGAAGGCAAAAAAAGACGATAAATATCTCTACATATATGAGCAAGAGATTATGGCGTGTTAAAAAGAAAAAAGCGAGATATATATATATATATATATATATATATATATATATATATATATATATATATATCCTCTCGATAGAGAGGGCCTTGTCGCGCGAAGTGACGGCGTTCGCGGCAAGAAATCGCCAAGTCAATATCACTTAGCGCAATGCCGCGACCTCGTCGTCGACTCGTTAATATCGCTTGTATGCGCGGCTGAGTCTTCGTGCCCTTAAGTACTTGGCGAACTTTCCGACATCGTCGACGTACGAGCACCTCGTCGCCCTCCCGAGTCTTATCGCGAACCCTGGCTACGCCCAGCCGCCCCTTATAATCCGGGACACAGCGTATAATGGCCCGGTAAACGTGAATCGCAATAACTTCATCGCGCCGGCGAGGTGTTGCAGGCGACACGCGAGATAAAGCGATACTCTTTCATGCGCGCGCGCGTGTGCTTTGTAACAAGCCGTAGCACGAACTTTCTCGCGAGTCTTCGCGAGTTTGCACAGCCCGGAGTCGGAACTCGAGAGAAAAAAGAGAGAGAGAGAGAGAGAGAGAGAGAGAGAGAGAGAGAGAGAGACCTCAGGTGGGCGCCTTCGTGGTGTCTTGTTTAATCCCGACGCGCAACTGTTTGACGGACAGCACTGAACGACGTGTATTTGAAGACTTAGGGGAGGCGATCGAATAACCTCAAGATCTTGTTAAACGTTTCCGAGGTGAGGGTGAAAGTCTTCATCGCTGGTAGATGATTGCATCATTGGCACGAAGCTAGAGTTTCTCAAGTCAAAGTTAGAAGCCGGCCGTCATTTCTAGAAAGGAAATAAGTGAGTGAATGAGAAAGAAGCTGCCTCATCATTTCAATCTTAGAGCTTTTCTCTCGCTCCCACTCACGTTATTCCTAAAAATGACGGACAAGAGGTGGATCAATCAGGAATCATCATGCTTTGTCCTAACTTTGTGGGAAACTCTACACAAAGTTATTCAAGTTCTAGAACAATATGACAGATAATCAGTCTCGTTCTTACTCGTCGTTTCGTTTTCATTTCACGCTCAATCACCCGAATACCTGAACCAGTCGAGAACCATGAAGCGCTAAAGAAAATGACGACCTCGTCTCTAAGAAATTATCCATTTTGAATTCAGAATTTCGACTTGAGAGAAAAAAGAAGAAAAAGAAGGAGGACTATGAGGGTGGCACCTGGAAACAGGTGCGATTTACGCGACGACCTATGTGTATCGGAAGCGCCCGATGAAAACACTTGAGTGTAAAAACAAAGTTAGTGGCGTAATCCGGTCGCCACCGTCCTCCTCATGAGGAGGTGGCGCGCGCGCGTCTTCCTCTTCCTCCGTCGTCTTCCGCCCCTTTGCGTCGTCGCTCTTTCCTCCCTTTGCTCTTTCGCAGGGACATGAGAGAGCGCCGTTGATGGGGTGTAGTGAGAGTCGCAGGGACCGTAACGGGCCGGATTCAGGCTCTTCCTGTCTTAGTGGTGTGGCGTTACCATGGTAACAGACTGTAAGCCGCTTAACACCCCCGGCCACTCCACTGCCCTGCACCTCCCGCCGCGCAGCCTCCTGTTCCGAGCACGACGGAATCCTCGTGGCTCCGACACACAGAGTCAACCCACACCCTGTGTGATACCCATGGCAGAGCGGGTGGTAGTAAATGTCGTTTTCCCCTCTCTTCTGTCCCTAGCCGCCGCCCGCCTCGTCCCGTCCCCGCTCCGCGACCGAGCACGGTTTCGCACCCTCATTGGTAACGAGCGGGCGAGAAGTCCCTCGACTCGGCACAGGGAGAGAGGATATCTCTCGACTGTCACCGAACGATCGCTCTTCGTAGGAGATGTGTAGTCGAGCCGAGAGAACGACGATTAGCGATGGAGGATAGTCGAGAGATTGGGATGTAAGGGCGAGGTGGGGTAGGTAAGTTAGCGATAATCTTCGTCGTAGGATGGGAACGAACTTGCGGTCGGAAGTTTCGGCGACGAAGTGCGAGCGGATTCTGTCAGAGCGGACGCTGACATCTCGCGGTTTATTCAAACAGCCAACGGCAGAGGGGTGAGGGGCCGGGAGTCTGCGAGAACAAAAGGTGAAACGGCGAGAGATACTATGCCGTTGAATGAGAGCGTTTCTCGCGAGGAGGACATAAAACCCCTTCGCTGGACGTGGTAGACGGGCGCACGCGGTAGCCACGCGCAGTGTGGCGTCGTGGAAAAAGAATCGGATACCTTCCCGCTTTTGTCTTGAAACAACCGGTATGACGTACGTTGTCGACCATACTTAGTCTATTCCCCTAGGTTATTCACCGCCGGCTCTTTCTGTCGTCGTTTTGCCGCAAAATTGACGAGCGCGCGAGATGAGCGGTGACGTTATTGGAGAACGGGCAGATACTGAAACGCGAAACTGAATTCCGAGCGACGAGGGATGAACAATGCGGGCGAAAAGGTGTTCGGTTCCGGAGTGTTTTGGGAATGAGAACAGAGCACGGACGACGAGGACGAGATGGAAACGAGGGATGAATAAAGATGGGCGACGAAGATAGCTTGGCAAAGGACCGAGAGAAGGAGGTGGGGCGGGGGAAAGAAGAGAAGGACCCGAAACAGCGCGAAGTCGTCTCTGCACTCCGCTGATGAAGAATTCAATGGCGGGACGACTCTATCCCTCCTCAAGAGATGGAAAGAGAAGACCATCGGGCATTATCTCTTTGTTATTTTCTCGTTTCATCCCCAAGGGCGTTTTTCGCGCGAAGAAGGAAAGGACGACTTCCTCGTTCAAGACAAAGGACAGCTCACATGCCCACGTGCGTCGCTAACCATAATAAAGAAAAAGGGGTGAAGACAGAAAGCGTGATCGTCGCGGACACTTCGTGATCATTTCTTCTTTTTTTTTTATGACTTATGTTGTTACTATTTTTTTTACCTTCATTAACTCGATCGAGGTTCAGCGAGCATCGATATAGTCTGACAAACTCCTCCACGGCTTCTTGCGTGTTCGAAACGAAGAGCTTGAAAGATACAATAATGCGATTTTCCTCTCTTAGCGTTTGCCACTGATGTCATTATGCATTTCGTCGGCTTTTAAGGAAACGTAAGTCGCCGAAGTGAAGAAGGAAAACAGTGAAGGAAAGATATTTTTGCGAAGCGTAAAAAGAGAAATATCAAAAAAATAATTTTTTAATTGAATCGATTACTTAAGGAAGTTGAGGCGACAATCAGAATTTGCCAGTCATCAAAATTATAGAATCAAATTTACATGGGAACCTCAAGACCTTTTCTTTAATATCCTTCCATTGTTTCACTGACTTTGTATACATTTCGTGGCATAATGAATACATATTACAATGCCGTCGCATTTATAATAACACAACGTTGCGTTTTTATATTGACCTATGTGAGACTCAGAATAATATGAAAAAATAATATCAAACAAATACAACATTTGAAAATAAATTTAGTGTTACCTCGATGTCACTTTAGTCAACCTTGATATGAAAAAGATGAAGTGAGGAAAGTGTGCACTATGGAACCACATTTGAATCGCAGAGCTACCTGTGTGCCTTTCTTAATATAATCAAACATGTCAGAACAATCAGTCTGCTAATTAAGAAACAGCATTTGCTTAGCAAATAATGTTATTTAATAATGCAAAGTTATGATGATAATTCTTCGAAAAGCATTTTGCAATGCACAGCTCCATCTACCGTATTATGTGTGATCACATTTACCAATCTTCTTTAATTAATAACTCAAACTTTTATGTGGTTGTTTGCGAATTGGTAGAGGAATTTTGTACTCATATAATATAAAGAAATTTTGTAACTCATATAGTATCAAGAAATATTGAATTTTGTATACATATATTGCACTTGGTTAAGTGGCGTGCATGTGTGTGGATGTTTATTTAATATGGTGCGTGAGTTTGGAATGATTTTAGTGTATTGAGTTACGTATTGGAAGATTAGATAAGAAAAATTATATAGAATGATGCTAAGTGAAAAATATAAAAAAGGAAAATATACTGATACTAAAGTATACATATATTGAACATATATACATTTTCTATGTTGAAAATTTAAAAAAAATATTCATATCTAAAGATAATAAGAAATGACCATAAAACAATAAGAATGACAGTTCGCTACGTGTTTAGACATTATTGTACTTTATCTCATCTCGATGTTGTCAGTTTGGCAATACGGCTCGAGTTAAAACTCAAATGTTTAGATTACGATTAATATTTCGTTAACGCATTTTAGGCAAGCGTTACTCCACTTTGCTCATTATTATGCGGCTCAATGTTGTCGAAGCGCTAGTTATGATTGACATGACCGCCTGTAGTTACATGGCGGATTTAAAATTATTTCGACTCTGTCGATTGTTCGTCCTGTCTCACGGGTCGCGAACGGCGATTAATTGTCACCGTCGTTTGTCTAATTAACGAACGTCGGCGCGCAACGACGATATTTTATAGCTCGTTCGGCTAGCGTCTCTCGCCGTAAATCCTAATTATTGTCGTCATCGGCGCGCATCGCGCTTTATCATATTGCTTGCCGTTTCCGCTGTGACGTCAGGAATTCGAAAGTAGAAATCGTAAGTAAACCTGCGCTCGACAACGTTCCCAGCCACTTCATTCATTACGGCTGATCGTCTTCGTTAAATAAAATTAATACCGATTCATCGCGAGCACGCGAGGAATCGATATCTCCAACTATTAGATGCTAATTACTGTGCAATTACCACCACTTTACGTATTGCGTAAGCGAGATTACTGGTGATTGATAAGTATATCCGTAAACACAATACTACATGAAGAGAATGTTATAGTTCTCTTTTTTTCTTTCATATAAATTTTTTTAATTTTGCTATGTTCTTCAGGAATAAACTGTCAGTGAAGTCTCTATTTCGCTAAAGAACGTAGTAAATCTGGCTAGAAACATAGCAAATATTTTAATAGCACATTTCACTTCCTAAAATATAAGTATCACGTATGAAATAAAAGGAATTACTGCAGAATATCAATCTATTCTTCTTTTAGTTACAAAAAATCATACAGTAATTCTTATTACAAAATTGTCTTCATTTACGTAGCGGTTAACAATAAATAAATATCGTTGAGTTCCGCACATTATTCGGACATTTACAAATTCGTAGCGCACTTCGAGTCTCGGTATTTGCGGGTGTCGAGGTGAGAAAATCGCTCTGTGTACGACGCGTCGATATTGGCTCTTACGCGTATGTACACACACGCATACTCGGTGATACTTAGTGCCTTTCTTCTGCCTCTCGCCGCCCGCGGCTGTCTCGCAATTAATCTCCCACGAAGTCGATCATGCTCGGCCGACCTCCCTGGCGGGTCACGTCAACACGAGCGCGACCTCCGATCCCGCGAGGAATTATGAGCCACGCTCGTTACCGAGCACGAGGGCGAATGCACGTGTGGAGACGACGGGGTCGCTCGTTAATCTCCACCCGATAACGCCTCTTTCGCGGTACGAGACGCGTTATCGGAGGTTGTTACCGCGAGCTGCGTACAAGATAGATAGATAGATAGAGAGAGAGAGAGAGAGAGAGAGAGAGAGAGAGAGAGAGAGAGAGAGAGAGAGAGAAAGTTCGTCCAGTGGACGACGCCGGTGGCACGACGGGGATGAGCTAAACGTCACGATTGATTGAATTTCCGTCCGGGGAGAAAATCAAGCGTGCGACATATACACGCATCCTGCAGAGCAACGCGTACGTCTTTTGAAGCCATTACGAACAGATTAATTCCGTAAATCGCTGTGACATTCACCTGGCGAGCCGCAGTACTTTAAAGCCGCCTTGTCATGTCAAGAGATTTTCTTCGCCGATTTACCTACCGCACCATGTCGACGTCAGGGAGGTCAGGGAAAGCATAACCGTAGATTCTTTTGATTTTTCTTTGTTTTTTTTTATGTTCTTGCTTTTTTCTTTTTCTGTTAAGTCAAACAGAGTGCGTGAATTTCGCACGAACCCGAGCGCTGACCTCTGCCTCTTGCTTTCAGGTTTGCAGCCTGCCAGCACCAAAGCTCAGCCAACCTCGATTGGCAAGTCCCACCGACCCAGTTCCGGTGTTCTACCTCAGGGTCACACCCCGGGACCTGGACCGGGTGGACAACAGAATAGCAGCAGAAGTTTCGCTGCAGCCTTGAGAAACCTGGCCAAGCAGGCGGGCCCGGCTCCTCAGGAAGAGGAACCCCGCGCCAGTCCGAAGAACCGGGCGCCACCTTCCTTGGTCAGAGGTCCTTCCCCTGCTAAGGTGAGTGATTACACCGGCCACGCTCGCTTTATCCTCTTCCACCGTGAAGAGAAGGAAGAGACCTCCTCTCGCGACCTCGTTCGTTCGGGACAGAAGTGCATCCGCTTCGAAACGCGAACAAAGGCGGCACCCTCTCGACCTCACTCGGTGGTCCCATGATCGGAATAATAAGCGTGCGCTTGGGGTATCGCGGGCGCAGCTGAGAAAAATCGTTGACATCGGTCGTCTTGGGTCGGTCTTCGCCTCGCCACTGTGGACGGCACATTTTCTTTTCTTTTTTTTATTTATTTATTTATTTTTTTCTTTTCGTACGGTTAGGTTGATGAGGAATGTTGTAAATGGATGCGTAACAGCACGGACGAGAGAAGGGTGCATATATTTACTCTTTCTCTTTAGGATCTTTCGGGTCCGCTTGTTACCGATGACACGATTTATTTAGTAACATCACCGAGAGCCTGTCGCTGTTTGTGCGTCGCATGTAGGAAAATCACGAAGTTACTTGAACGGTGAAATTTCGGTGAAAACTCTCGGGAGCTTCGGATACTATGCACAAATGACTGAATAATGTTCGTCGATCAACTCCGCGGGGAAATTACGCGCCGTCAGAAATTTAATTCGATATTTAACGAGACACTCTCGACGTGTCGGGAATTAAAAGCTCCTGATTGATGGCTTCTCACGCGACTCGCGTATCAGAAAAGGGCTGGTAATCAAGAGAAAGCGTGCGAATTCCCGGACACCTTGTGTACAATATTGCGACCCATTTCGAGGTTCACGTGGTCTTGAGGCGTAATTCCTGCCTGAAATTACGATCTCGTCACTAAGGACGAAGGTGTCGAGGTGTTATATAGAATTACTAACGTCAAACAGCGCGAAAGGAAAAAAGAGTGCACGCATTTCAAGCGGCTTCGCGGGATTGCTAGTAGTGTCAAAGGCTCAAAGGTGAATCGAAAACGCAGCCAATCCCGGTAACGAAATGAAAAAGATGCTCGCTCGGGTGGAAAGCGAATAAGGTAGCTCAATTCCCGATAATCGCGAGATCAAAGACCCACCCCGCTCCACGATTGTATCGCCCGTCGTTGCATTGCAAATGCAGAGCATCATCTCCTAAGCCTGATTTCCAGCCTGACATTCCGAGTTAAGTAATCCGAGAGAGTAAGCGCGATACGCTTCGCTTTTTAATTTGCATCCTTCATTCGCGATATAAGAGCATGCACATTCATTCTCAAAGAGTCAACGATTACTGACATCGTTGTGACCTGAATATTTATTGATTACAGTTATGTAACTTTTCTTGGACAAACAACAGAGTTAGGAAACAGAGTTAGGAGAATAATAGCGATATAGATGTTTACCTCTGCTGATAGTACAGAATCCATTAGATTAATTTTTCGAATTTTCATACTCGCGAGGACGGCATTTTGCATCGACGCCTTGGCCCAACCGGAGGTTCTTCCTACCAATTTCCACGGCGAAGTCATCCGAGCGGCAACTCATTGCCGGTTCAGTGCACGACTTCGTTACAACGCCCAGCAATAAACTGCGAACCGCTCGTAACGTTTAAGTGGCGGAAGAGACTATAAGCTGAGGAAAATTTCAGGCAATTTGCGTTGCCCCGCACCTTCTAGGAAATCGCCTTGAAAATATTGTTAACTCTCGGGATACTGTCGGTTTCCCGCCACCTAACTCCCGCTTTTTCTTCCTGCGAATTTGTGTTTGCGCAAAACAAATGCCGCTTTTTCAATTCAACCGCGACAAGATAACGAATGTTAAGTACAATTTGACGCGATTTGTCGCGAGTCAATACTAATTATTTAAATTGAAGCGATTGTATCGTCGACCACCACTAAGGGGGTCGTTGTTACTAATTATTACGAGAAGAAGATACATCTCGCGGAGTTATACGTTGTGTTTACCGAGAAGTAATCATTGAAATATGTTTTCTTTAGGAGCGATCGACACATGAACGAAGACCCGAGGAGATCCCCTCCTTATACACTACGACTGCCAGGCCCGTTGAAACCAGCAAGCACAGCGTAACTGCCGCGGCTTCCGAATTGCTGGCCCGTTCCGGTTTTCAGCCGTACCGGCCCGAGCACCATCCGGCCCATCCACCGACGTTCGCCCTGGATCCTACGACCTATAGCGCCTATCATCCTGGTCTCTACCCACCGCCTCATCTGCAACACGCTTATAGGTGAGCAACGTTATCGCTAACTTTCACGCTATCAAGGGGGTAATTGCGGGGAGGAAATCCGATGTTCTCCTGTTAAGTAATCTCTAAAGGTCTAAAGACCTCTTCTGGAAATGTTAGTTAAAGAGATTCGACTGTACGAATTTTCCTTCTGTTTATACTATTTCGTACTAACATAATTTCATATACCATTCACAGATTAGAGGAACAGTTGTACTTGGAGCGGTGCGGAATGCTGAGACCGCCGTTGTTTCCCGGGTTGCCGTCGTATCCTCTTTATGGATTGAGATACAGTCCAGACATGCTTCCTCCGCCGCCCGCCTCCTTAAGCCTCATGTCTCCCGTGATGCACGAGCGGTAAGTAATGAGTATAGAAAAAGAATGGGGAAAAAAAGAGACGAGAAAGAACTGTTCAAGTTTCTAGGGAAGACACCAAATTTCTCAATTAACGCAACGATATATGCTTTCTCGTTTCAGGCTGAAGCTGGAGGAGGAACATAGGCTGAGGCAAGCACGGGAGCAGGCTGCGTTGCGAGAGGAGGAGGAGAGGAGAAGAGCAGCGAGAAGTTCTGCTTCCGCCGCACCGGTACCCACTCCTGCACCTGCATCCGCCGATACTGCAGGTGAGCGAGTCGCTCCACCCCCCACTGCCTTTCATTAAAAAAGAAAGCATCGATCGAAGCGCGATTGCGATCTGCCCGATCGCTCGTTAAGGCGCGGTCTCTTTTTTCTTGTCTCTCTGTCTCTCTGTCTCTCTCTCTCTCTCTCTCTCTCTCTCTCTCTCTCTCTCTCTC
>NW_022639468.1:1810184-1824007 GCF_010583005.1 Odontomachus brunneus | reverse complement strand
TCTCTCTCTCTCTCTCTCTCTCTCTCTCTCTCTCTCTCTCTCTCTCTCTCTCTCTCTCTCTTTACCTACTTATCTATCTATCTATATCTATCTGTCTATCTATTTGATCTATCTATCTATCTTTCTTTATTTCTCTTCCTCTCCTTCTTTCTCTATCGCGTTTCCCTTCATCTTCTACGGCTATGCCGCGGCATCGCGCAAATTATCAAATTTCTCTCGAGTCCGCTATCCTTATCACCCAGCTCTCGTAAACAGCTAGCTCTCCTTGAAACGGCATGCTCTTCTAAACTCCGCCAAACGCGCGTTCTGATATCTTGAATTTCGTTTTATAAAAGAATCGTACACGTCGGATTGCAGGGAGATGCCTCAGGCAGTGACTCATATCCGCGTACGCGCGCGCACGCCACGCGCACATCACGAATCGTGGCCCCGCGCGCACGAGTTGTTTCATTTAGTTTTAGTAATCCCGAGATCGGTGCCAAGCGAGATCGTACTACCAGCGGCGATACCGTCGTCGTCGTTGGCGCAACGCTCGAACGACCTGCACTGCGAGCCAAAGTTCTTCTGTAGATAGACGGACTGGCGGCGCGAGCGAGGAGAAGTCGTTGTAGAAAATGTCTAACTCTGTGAGACGCAAAGAAAAGGAAAAGAAAAGAAAAAAAGAACAAACAGCATACTACGCTTCTAATTTTAACCTAGATTTAATGAGACTTATAGTCATAGTTACTCATTTCTTACGAAGGTAGCGTTGGATATTTTTTAGCGTAAGAGCGCGCGCGACTCGGTGCCCGAGCGAGGTCTAACGCCACTTTAGTTCGATACTCGACTCGATACTCACCGAACTATCAAAAGGAGAAATTGTCGCGAGAACGATCGCCCCCCTGATCCTGATTTCAATCTAGGATAGGAACAAATTACAAATGCAACCCAATTTTTCGAGACCCGATTTAGCTGTTTTTCTTTTTATCTACGGACCGAAGTCGGACTTATTTGCTTTGTGCCGATGTCAAGCCAACGGTAAGTCGGCCTTCGGTCGATCATTCACCTGTTGTGTGTACACGACGTTCTTCGCATACGTGTTTCGAATCGTTTTTGTAGTATTCGAACGAATGAAATCTCTTACTGTACGACGGCAGGTTGGTTGTATAGTTAATCGTTTTGTAGTTGATAACAGCGAAACTTAAACATAAGAGTGCACGCCTTTAAAAGAGAAACCAGTTTTCGTTGATTAGAAAAGAAAAAGGAACGAAATTACGAGATGCATTATAATATGGTGATGATTACTGTTGCGTAGATGATAAACATTCATTTTCGTATTATTTTTCTTTTTTTATATTATATAATTTTTCTATTTAAAACATATATGTTGTTACTAAAGTCTAAGAATATAGAGCGTTGATGCGCTCTGTGATATATGATTGATTATGTATACGATATATACATTTATATATGTACATATATATACACATACACACACACTCATAAACATTGATCTTATTTACAATCTGAAGCGCGTTCATTTAATGTAGCTAGTATTTATTAGGCGTTATAAATTACATTGTGTCACTTATAAATTCAAATTGTTAATATGTACGGAATACAATTGTTTATTTTATTTGGTGAATATGCACCATCGCGCGCGTTTATAATTTCAAGGCGTGGACTTAAATAGGTTGTTTGTGCGTGAAGCTGCAATCTGATGTGTCAAGTATTCTTTCATCAGGCGCAATGCACTCTTGCGTTAGTTCCCGCAACTGTTTTAGAAATTTTGCAATTAACCACTTAATGTCAAAATAGTTTCCCTTAATTGTAGCAAACATGTTGCTCCTCATACTGACTGAATCGACCGATGTATATAACTTTATTACACACGTTTTTTTGTCAAAATTACACCATTTTTATATAATTTATTATGTAAACATGTATATTTGGACTATAAATGAAAATAAAAATTGCAAAAAATATAATTAAAATTCTAATGGACTTGGAATTCTTGACCCTCGAATCATTTTCTGAAACAGTTTTGGGGAAGATTCGGTATTTAATTACTTGGATATCTATTTTACTGCAATTATATTATCATGCAAAAAATAAATACACTCGCTGTTGTTAACTAGTGCAACGGTGATTGCCCCGATAGCTTAGAGAATTGGTTTTCTTCTTCTTCTTTTTTTTTTTTCTTTTTTTCTATTTAGCTTTGTTGGAAGAATATAACAGAAATCATCCCCAATACTTCGAAGTAAATACATTAAGTAACTTTTTATAGCGCTGGAATAATTGAGCGAGATTAAGGTAAGTTAGAACGAATGGGCAAGTACCCGAAATAAATTCTTCAGATTTCTCATTGCAAATTGTCACGTATATTAGTCCTATTTAATCCATTAGATAGGTTTTTTCAATTCGCTCGGTGCGTGATAACCCACTGCAAATTTATTGCGACGGTTAATTGGAAATACTATTAAGAAAGCTGTTAATACGTTAATTTTTATAAGCACGTGATGTTGTCCATTACTGAGCTTATGATCAAACCATGAAGTAAAAATTAGAATATTTTCTTATAACGCTTCTCCTCGCGCGCGAACTTATTTGTAAGATCATGTCTCAAAATCTAAAAAAGATATGCGTGTATATTATGTAACAAAGGTTACTATTCGTCATATATTGAATATGCTAAAGATATCGAAAAATCTTGGTGCAATCGTAGGATACATCGAGTCTGGCTATAGCGATATGTTATTTCTACTTTATCGCAGGAAACAATCCTCGTGTCCCTGTTTGACCTTGTTTCAAACTATCGTTACCATTTCGAGACACAGTAAAACCGAATGTTTTATGCATGTACTGCAGTTGTTCACTTAAGAACGCGAGCCGCGGGACGAGAATCACAACATATCGCAGTGGCCGGAATATCTTTCGTTGTAGACGAGTGGAAGATCACCAAGCACTGTGTTCGGGATTTGTTCCAGCTAGGAAGCCGACCATAGCGACTCAGATACATAGCGATCGGGACCGCGAACGCGACGGCAGAGAACGACAAAGTGGTAGCGGGATCGGCGGTGGCGGCGGTGGAAACAACATCAGCAACATCAGTAACATCAGTAACATCAATAACATCAACAACATCAACAACATCAGTGCTGGTAACAGTACTAGCATCATCGGCAACACCAGCAGCAGCAGCAGCAGCAGCAATATCATCACCAATCATCACCAGTCTCGGAAAGAGGAGCAGCTGTCCGCGCCGATTCCACCGCCGCCAACGTCTTCCGATTTAACGGCACCGGCCAGCATCTACCATTCTCGCCTGTCAAGTTTCCCAGCTCCAGTGGCACCCATCGGACCCTCTCTGGGCTCAACCTCTATATGCTCCGACAACTCTGTACCCCTTGCACCCTCTCTAGGTTCTACCTTGCCTCCTTTGAACCTCGGACCACCGACGGCCATAAGCTCTGCACGGATCGGTCCTCCGCCAATACCTTCCATACCCTCGATGCCCTCCATGTCCTCGATACCCTCAATACCTTCAATACCCACGATACCTACGATACCTACGATACCCACGATACCCTCCATTTCATCTTTAACACCGAGTGTAATAGGACCTCCACCGCCACCGCCGCTGTCCTTAGGCATGTCTCTTCCGCCCATCATTTCCATTCCCTCGTTCCATATACCTTCCGTGTCGTCGAGTACTCTTCATTCTAGTCAGCATTCAATGAGCAGCGCGACTACTACCACGGCCACCTCTTCCATTTACCACCAGCAGCAACAGCACCAATCCCTGCCGCAACAGCAGCAGCAGCAGCAACAACAACAGCAGCAGCAGCAGCAGCAACAACAACAGCAACAACATCAACAACATCAACAGCAGCAGCATCAACAACGAATGAGCAGTACGAACATCACGACGACTACGACTTGTTTGTCTAACGTGATGACGACGCACACATTGACGCCGCCGAACGGTTCTTTATCATTGTTGAATGCGATGCATCATATGACTCTAAAATCTCCGCCTTTGTCGCATGGCTTTTCCATCTCCAAAAACAAAGAAACGACAGTCACGGCGATGGGAATGTTGACCACGACGACGACGTCTATGACGACTACGACGAGCACAACGACCTCGTCGCAACCGGCTTTCGTCAGGCCTTTCGAGGACTCGTTCCGCTCCTCGACAAAGACGCAGCCAAGGCCGATAACAAACAGTCATAGTCACAGTATAGCCAATCAGATCAGTCATCACGTATCGGAGTCGCCATTGAAGCCTTCGTCTATAACGCCGGCCGTCACTCAAGCTGTAGACAGTCAGATGGTGCCAGAGAACTCGACGTTGGACAATAGCCACGTGAATTCAATGAGCAGTCAAAAACCGACGATTGTCCATCCGATCCCGTGCATTCCGCAACCGTATCATCCGCACATACCCATCTCACATGTGCCAAGTCTCTACAAACCGCCTCACTTTTCATCGTTAACGTCGTCATTGACGTCATTGTCGTCATCGTTGTTGTCGCCACATCATTACCAACAACAGCAGCAACAACAACAACTGCTGCAGCAGCAGCAGCAGTTGCAACAACAACAACAGCAACTGCAGCAACAGCAACAACAATTGCTGCAGCAGCAACAATTGCAGCAGCAACAATCCAAACTCAACATACCGACGTTAATTACCAGCTGTAGTAGCGTCAGCACAAGCGTCGTGACTACTTCGAATGGCGTGAAGCAGCAGAATAACGTGCATTACATCAGCGAATCTTGTCCGACGACGACTACGACTACGACGACAGTAGCTACCTCACGAAACGATAGCGCAACTAACTGCGTTTCCAGCGATAAAGCGATAAGCAACAATACAACAGTTACCAGTAGCAGTGGCGGCAAAGTTGCGAACGATAAGAGTAATTCGGATATCGCGACGAAGGATGGCAACGAGAAAAACGCGAGCGAGACTAAGCGACAGTCACCAAATTCACTTCAGGAGGAGGTCTTGTCTTGCGAGCAAGAAAATGACCCGTTTCCTCCACCTTATGACCCACTACCGGATTTTAGCGTTGGTGATAAGGAAAATAAGATCACCGAGATCGAATATAACACGCAATGCGATCAGAATAACGTCTTGTCCACATTACCGTTTCAATCGCACTTTCAGTTCAGCATATGTGACATTGCGCACAATTCCATGGACACAACAAGTCTTATGCAGAGCATCAAGTCCCAGGAAGTACTGCGTACTTGTCAGAACGTCTCCAATGTGCTCCTGCAGATCCCGAAGTATCAGGAGAAGCTCTTGAATTTCTCGAGCAGTAACAACGAGCTAAAGACGACCGCGTTTTGCATTACCGACAAGTGCAATAATTTGACTGAGATTTCCGTGAGGTGCGAACCAGCGGTGCTGAACGTCCCTGACATCAGCAGGGCTCTGGTGAAGGATCTTAACACCAATGAGATAACCTTTCTGGTGCCTGAGAAGCCGAAGGAACTGACGTCGTCCCTCGATTTAGCCGAGAAGAAACGCAAGCGGAAACGAGAGAAAAATACAGGCATCGTTACATGTAGCTCAGACTCAGAGGACGAGGAGGACGTCAAAGACATGGATCTTTGGATCACGAAAGGTCCGCCGGCTAAGCTACAGTATTCCGACGAGAAATTGTCCTTTCTGGCCATGTTCGGCTTGACCACGCTGAATATAAAGAATGGTAAGAAGATAACACGCGCTACTGTTATATTCAACTTTTTTGCAATCCGTCTAATTTTACCTGACATGATTTTTGCAGAGATAGAGTTGTACAAGGTCGAGAAGAGATTCAAATTGAATCCTGATCCGCCAGAACTACCTCCGGCAAAAGTAGAGCCTGTAGTAGAATCCATTTTACCGATTCCGCACGAGCATCCGGACGTTTTACTTCACACGCCAGATTTCGAGCCGAAAGTTGGCTTTCTCAGGACTATAGGCCTCGATATTATGCCTCCCAATAAAAGAGACGGTAAGTATATTTCAGATTTCTTTACTAGAATAAAATGTCTGAGTTTCTTATGTCTATGTAAAGATCTTCTAACGATTAACGTGATTACAGAGGCAGAAGAGACATGGCAGTACGTTCTACAAGATCGCAAGAAACGAAAATGCGCAAACTCCGTTACTGCCTACTGTGAAAAAATCGCCAAAGTTTACTCTAAGAATCCTCCAGCTTTACCAAAACCATCTCAAAAGATGCGACTTCTGGACAGAGTTAAAAAGAACCACATCCCGGAACGTCCACCACCGCTACCACCTTTAGTTCCAAGTATTGTTTCGATGTGTTATCCTACTTTACCTATACCTGGTGAGAATGGTGTGAAGCAACACTGTAAAACCATAGACATCAGCGAGAGCACCGAAGAAGTGAGCGAGAAGAAAGAAAAGTCGAAGTGGACTGGAATCGAGGATATTATGTACGCTTATAAAGAGTATTTGAAAGGTGCGTGTCGAGAATCCTCTGTTATACAATATTAGGGGTACCCATAAGTAAACAAGCGTTTACACAAGACTCTTATCGGTTTATATATGAGCTGTATAGTATATAAACAGTATTTTCTTAGTATGTTATTTGGATAAGGTATTCGACTTATATTATATTATTGATTAAAAAAAAATAAAAGTTCTATAGACTTTTACATTGTGTTTCATTTTGAATCTACTTCATTGCTTATGAGTACCCTTGATACATGTATATATTATACGTAATCGCATTACGATACCCATACGAAATAACGAAACGTCGCGTAATTTCCTGCTCTTTCTAGAGAAGGCACTGGAGAAGAGAATTCTGACAAGCGAAACATCAAAACTGGTAACGCAGTCGAACATCTTGCGTTCCGAAACCATTCAGTTAGAACGGAAGATTTACGAGCTCCTGTCCGCTAGAACAGCCCTTGATTCCGAGAGGCGAAAGCTCAGTGACAAAATCGAACGGATCAAAGCACTCATTAGGAACCTTAGATAGCGTCGCGTAACGCACAACACGGAAACTCATTCATCTGTGATATTATCAGCGGGTTAAGGGCCGTTAGCGCGTAAAGTACATACCGCTAAACGTAACACTTAGATAAGTAACGGTTAAGGACAATGACTTTCAGTGACCAAATGTACAGCGATCCTTCGTGTGTATTGTTTTTTGCGGATTTTATTATACATAGTACAATACCCTCTCGCCAACGTTGACGACGGATCGTGTCGGAAAAAGTGCAAGTTCTCGATTCCTGGCTGGCAGGTCCACGAGGCTGCGATCGCGTCCGCGGCTGAACGTTACCGCACTAATTAATAGATATTGTTTGGGCGCACACCTCGCCGAGAGGATCGACGAGCGCGCTCACCGATTTTGGATCGCAAACGCGGAGTCATCATATCAATCGTACACGTGGATGTGTATAAAGTTGGATTGTACAAATCGCGAAGCATCCCATCCGTGGAAAAACGCAGTTTTTACGACCGCGAGAGAGTAAACACACGACAAAGGCTTTCTAGTTTCAACTAACGGCTCTTACACTCCAAGCATAAATATAATTGTAATTTGTATCATAATATTTTAATGAAAAGAAAAATAGACAAATCGCGCGTGTAACTTATTTTATTCTGCGTAATGTGGACTTTTACGTCGAGTTATACTTGGAAGAACTATGAATATACCATGCAATTTGTATGTCGACCGATTGATAAAGTTAAGCGATAGAGAAGGGAGGAGGACATTATATAAAACAAGGATCGAAAGGACACATCGACTATATGTAGAAATATATCGGACTGGCAGAAGTGTCGAGAAGCCGCTCGCACGCAAACCATGCGACCACGTCCTCATTTTTACGTTTAACGCGATACGTGGGGTGAGATGGACTTATTCGAATGTACGAGGCAACAACACAAGAGAGCCTCGTCGCGTACGCCCCGCGTAAGTCTGACGCGCGTTGGAAAGAGTATTTATTTGGACGTTTAGAGAGTCGCAAGCGAGAATTTTACATTTTAACTTAATCGATCCTGACGACACGAGAACTCTAGTCCTACGGACATGCCCGCGCCAAGGGGAAGTGGAATCGTGCGCTGATAATACGCGTAAGATTCGGAGTAGCGAGCGAATCCTTCCTTTCGAATGTCCACCGTTCACCATTACGAACACACACGAAGGCCAGTGAATACAGTACGGGGAGGAGCGTTAAATGTCGTGTCGAGACACGACACTGCGGTACTTAGGTAATGCGACTTAATTTTTCAAAGAAAGAAACCGTGAGACACTTCGCGCGGAGCACATTCCACAAAATGAAAATGCTTGTTACCCGACCGCCAACATTCCAACGCGTCATTTCAACACGATAATTGGATGATCTTGGACTGTCGTCTTCGTACGTACGTCCGCCTACAATGGCGAACAAAATTTGGAAGAAATCGATCGCATTGTTACCTTCTAGTGTTTCTTTCCTTTTTCTTTCCTCATTTATTTCTTTTTCTTGCGTTTGACATCACGGAGTATCTAATTCCTTTCACCTTTCTCTCTCTCTCTCTCTCTCTCTCTCTCTCTCTCTCTCTCTGCGTCCTCGCAAAAATTCATCTCATTCTACTCTATTCACTACTCTATTCACTTACTCTATTCTCTTTCCTTTTTTTGTCTTTTAAATGTACCTCTTCGATTCATCATTCACCATAGAAACCGCACGGTACGTGCGACAAGACTACTACTTTATCATTTTTTCGCCGTTTCGTTCATTGAGTGCCTAACATTTCTCCCTACATTTGTAAATACTATTATTTTTATGTATTGTGTAACAAAAGGGAGATCGCCAAATGCGCGCCGGTCTCAGTCAACTGGCCAGAACAAGAGCCTAGGAGTAAATTGTTGAAAACATGAATTTGCAAAGTGTTTCTTTTCATATCCCACACCGCCCAAGAATATCCTCGAATCAATATGCAAGAGATAGAAAAATTTCTCGCTGAAGATAAAATGAATCTCTGTAGAGATTCAAGTTCGATGAACGTTTAATTATAAAGCAATTCAGTTTAAGGGTTTCCAAAGCACTCTCTATATGTGTTACAAATTGATCAATAGAGATCTTGTTCTGGAAATTTATATATGCAAAGCAAAATTTTATTGTGTTAGATTTTGTATTTATTTTGGATTTCAATATAGATATACATATTGTTAGGAATGATTAAGAAATGCTGCATATTTCTATAATCTACTTATGCTGCACAACGCATCGTTAATGAAAATAAAACATTTATCTACGCCGCTCTAAATACGAGACACAATTTGCCAAAATCCACAGAAACTATTGTGAGACTAGCAGTTCTCGATAATGATTTCATTATAAATGTATTCTAAATACATCTTTCAAGTTAAAAGTCGCGGCTTCATTCGTAACTATCACGACCGCCGTGATATCCATAATATCTAGGTGGATGATAAAATCTGTTCGTTTTTATTTTCTTACTCCTTTTACTCTTAAAATGAAATAGATCCATATCCAAGCTTGAGATCGACCGAGAGAGAAGTAACGAAGTGCGGAGAAAGTGTAGTTGAAGCTGCCATAGACATGACGCAACCTCGTAAATAACGGTCGCCAGACTAGGAACTTTTGGTAACGTGACGTGGCGACACTACGGTCGACCGTTCCCGCGCAAACAAGTGCCAGCCGGACGCGGTCGCCGCCAAAATATCGGACGTGCATGCGCGTGAGCATCGTGGTTGCGCGGGCCGCGGCTTCATTCGGCTTTCGGCGCTCATAGCTGTCGTGTCGGCGTAGCTGAGATCTCTGCGTGTGTCTTTCTCTCCCACGTACGAAAAATCAAACGCAGTCCTCAGTCAGTGAAACATGTCGGGACGCGGCAAAGGCGGTGAGTAGAAATCAGAGATTGTCCGTTGGCCGCACGTTCATTACTCGTGCCGGCGAGACCGGTCCGCGATGACGCTCGGCGTGTTCTTGCGTTTGCAGGCAAGACCAAGGGAAAGGCGAAGACCCGCAGCAGCAGGGCAGGGCTGCAGTTCCCCGTAGGGAGAATCCATCGTCTCCTGAGGAAAGGCAACTACGCAGAGCGCGTCGGCGCCGGAGCACCGGTCTACCTCGCCGCCGTGATGGAATATTTGGCGGCCGAAGTGCTCGAGTTGGCCGGAAACGCCGCCAGGGATAACAAAAAAACGAGGTCGGTGGCGAGCCCTTTCTTCCTTCCTTCCTTGCTTCCTTCCTTCCTTCCTTCCTTCCTTCCTTCCTTCCTTTCTTCCTTCCTTCCTTCTTTCTTTCTTTTCTTCCTTCCTGCCTTCCTTCCTTCCTTCTCTTGCTTCCTTCCTTTTCGTCGTCTTTGTCCCTCTTTCACGCCGTGTCTCTCTCTATCTTTCTCGTGCTGTATTTATCCAATTTTCCTTCTCACTCGCGCATCGTGATACGGCTTCCTGTTTTCTATCTCGCATTTGCGTCTCGCTCGATTTCTTTCGCACTATCGTCTCGCGTTATATGGAAGGAGGAGATATCTCCATCGTTAACTGATTCACAGGAACAATGTCTCGATTCCTTTCGACAATGTCCCCACGACTGTAACGTTATATCGTTCTGATTTCTTCGTGAAATTTCGATTGTGTCGCATGATTTTAATATTTATCAATCTCTTCACCCTTGAGTAGTGTTTGGGAATTTTCGCTCATATGTACATATACATAGTTATATGTATCGGTATATGTATGTGTATGCGCACGTCTTGACCGTGTTAACGGATTGATTATATAGATTAATGCTGCAATTCTAAGCAGAATCGTAAGTCTCGTAACTTGTTCTCGTAAGATTCGTCAGAACTTTTGAGTAGATTTACAAGTCTATGCAATATATTACTCGTACAATTACTACGATTTCTAAATATCTACGATTTCATGTAATTTACGATATTTACAAGTGCAACATATTGTGCAACATATGATATTGCATAAACTTGTAAATCTACTCAAGTTCTGACGAATTTTACGAGAATAAGTTACGAAACTTACAATTCTGCTTAGAATTACAGCATAAAATTCAATCTCTGGTATACGTATGACAATATCAATAGAAAAAATTAGAATTAAATTTCAATAAGAATATATATGATGGCATATCGTATCTATGAAGATACCACTTGTATATTTCAAGTTCAAAATTTCCTTTAATTCTCTCTCCCTGAATTACTTTAATTTGCAAAAGTTATATATTAATAAAAGAAAATTCTCATAATGCAATAATTGTGGATCTCAAACAATATAACAACTATTGTTTTAATTTATACTTGTTTTTATTTGTATTTTGTTAAATTATATAGAATTATTTAGAATTACATGTAAGGTTTAATATTTAACTTATATGTGTATTCTGTTAAAATTATATAAGTATGTTTCCTTTACAGGATAATTCCACGTCATCTACAGTTGGCCATCCGGAATGACGAGGAGCTCAACAAACTATTGTCTGGAGTGACTATTGCTCAAGGGGGTGTCCTGCCTAATATCCAAGCTGTTCTTTTGCCGAAGAAAACTGGTACTGGTGGATCTGGAAAAGGCGACAAAGCATCCCAAGAATATTAGAATATTATACATTTATAACAAACCGTACTTTAGGAATGTCTTTGTTTCTTGAAACCAGAGAATTGAATATTCCTATAAATCTGCGGCAGGGCCAGATCTACATAGTTGCGGAGGTTTTGATGGATAAAAAACATAATGATCGATAACAAACAATATCACATTATTTAATTATTCTTCATTCTTATTACGTTTTTTATGTCGAGTCTTGATAAGCATGTTTTTTTCGCATTGCTCATTGACAACCTCCTGCATGTGCACTGATTTGTGTGACATTAAGTTCATTTTTATGCCTTCCTGTAAATTGTACCAAGTCCTATACTAGACACTATGAAAAGTATAAATTACTGCCTAAGTAAAATACATGTCATAGTTATCTTAGTTAACCATGTTAGTGTTAAACTGTGCTATTTCTAAATTGCTATATTAATTTAAGAGACTGTGTGATTGTTAAATGAACATCTCCTACTATATTTAAATAGAATATTTTAAGTAGTATTGTTGCTACTATTAATATATTTCCTTTCTCTTTTCATTTCTCACATTTTTCTTTTCTTTTTGTTTAGTATGCACTATATCATTTTAGAATGTTCACAAACTTTTATTACAAATAAATCTTTACAAATGTGTAACAAAATAATCTTAAACTTTTGTTGAATGTAAACAATGTTTAATGTGAAAATAAATGGTAACACATCCCTACTTGAACCTGACATTTGTGTAATTGATTTAAGTATAAGATTTACCAGCAAAGTACTATAACATTTTTCTGCAAAGTTTACGTCGTATTAGTTACGAGAAATGACAAATGCCTTTACACAACAGTAATAAATTATAGTATTGTACGATATGTGACGAAAAAGAAAAAAAATTTGAAATTACCAAATTTCTTTGTCTTTATTGTATTGTCGAGTTAACGCATTAGATTATCAAGATCTAATTTAGTAAATAATATATCTGCAAATCCTATAATTAGGGTCTCTGTTCTCTGGAGTGGAAAGGCTGTAATTTCTGCTGATAAAGATGCATCTTCAGTGCATGCCGCTACTACCTAGATGTTGACCTAAAATACATCAATCACTTACTACCTATTGCATTTTGCAAACGCAATGTTAGTTATATACACTATCAAAAGCATGATAAAAAAGTGATAGCTTCTTGAGTTGGAATTTTCATTGTACATTTTTTGCAAGTTTCATTGAATGTGAAAAGACAATGAAGAACCTCGAGATTTTACATCATATAAGTTATTGTCTTATCTTGCTATTAATATTTATTTACTTTTCTTTATATTGAGGCTAAAAGAATTTAATTAATATTTCTTAAATAAATACTTATTTTAGAATTATCTAATATTTGACAAAATCAGGAATCTTCTGTATAACTGTTTTGGTATTAAATGATATTAAATAATTATAAATGATCTCACATTGACTTCATAATTCTCACAAAAGAATTGTAAAAGTCAGAAACTCCAAATGTATGATCAACGTAGAAAAATTTACTGATATTAGATTTTTTTAAATTGTGTCTTTAGAACTTTTGTATATAGGTGAGAGTGTAATAATTCATTGAAAGTATTATACATTAATTCAAGATGATGATGAGGGGAAACAAATGAACAAAACAAAAAAAGATAATTCTATTTGAGAGAAGAAAAATGAAATAATATAATGAATCTAATAAAAATGAGATGACTTAAAATAATAAATTTTTGGTTAAGGATTCCTATTTACAACCTTAAGTAACAATAATATTAATTTCATAAAAAAGAAAGATTAAAATAACATGAAGCATGTTTTGTTCATTATTCATCATTAATAAGATTTGATTTTCCTGAGTTGAAGGAAAAAAACTTTGAATATACTCAGATAGCACACATCTCCAAGTAATGTCTTGTAGACGTCTTTATGTCCTCAGGACATCTCCAGGACGTCTTTTGAAAGGTCTGTATTATCTGGATATTTCCGAAATCAAATCCTTTTAATTAACACTTTTTTATTAACATTTTGTCACTACCATATTTGAATAATTATTTCATAATTATATCTGTTTGCTACATTTTTTTTTTTAAATATTATGTCTATTTTTTATAATAATAATTTTTTATAATATAAAATATAATTATAAAAAATAGACATAGTGTTTAGACATAATGTTTAGACTCATTGAGTAGTACTACTTGATAAAATGAAGGTACGTCCGACTCATTGCTTAGTCATACTACGACCTCATATTTTTTTTTTTTTT
>NW_022639468.1:1802694-1810174 GCF_010583005.1 Odontomachus brunneus | reverse complement strand
TTTTTTTTTTTTTTTTTTTTTTTTTATTGAAATAAAGGGTGTACAATAAAAGTGTACAGGTCTAGGTACTAGCCTATCCGACTTCTAGATTACATACTTAAGATAAATAACATGTTTTCTCTAGAATTTTATACAATACAATATATCTATTACTGTGTTATACAATATATAAACTTAAGATCTAAATTTGGTTATTTATGGAATATTAAAATAAAATAAACATGGTCGTCTTAATCATTCAAGCATCAAGACTACGACCTCAGCTTCTCGTTCAGGAAAGTGGCGGCTTATAACGGGAACTTTGGAACTAATTTGCATCGTTTTAAAGCCAGCGACACATAGAGAACCTCTAGTATAGAGACCCTTGAAGAGAGACTGGACAAAACCCACAAAATGGCGGCGCAAATACGTGAGAATACGCTCATAAGAAATGCGTGTCTGTACTTTTTTGCTGCACTGCTGCACTGGTGCAATAAGTAGAGTGAGACGACGTTTTTGTCACTCTAACTTATGTTGGTGCTGCGATTTTGTGAGCAAAAGTCACATGTACTAATCACGCGAACCCCGTTATGTCCAGTTTCTTCTCAAAGGTCTCTACTCTAGTAAAAAATTGGTTCTTTTTCGAAGCACAAAACTGCACTAGAACTGTACTAAACTGAACTAGGACAGGCCACCAAGTAGCTATTTTGCGATTGGCTGGTATAAACAAGTACGGATCCGGACATTGCGATGCCTATGCAAAATCATATATTTGTATATAATAACCATCTTTTCTGCATTGGCGTCGCAATGTTCAAATCCGTACATGTTTATGCCAGCCAATCAGCTGGTCATATGACCATGTGGTGATTCTCTTTACTAGAGGTTCTCTAGTAAAGCACACGGTGCTTGTTTTCGTGCTGGATTGCTTGCTGGATAGAAATACTCTGTTTTGATTGGTGTATTTTCATCCATCTTCAGAAATGCACCAATCAGTAAGCAATCCGGCATGAAAATAAGCACTGTGTGCCGCTTGCTTTAAATTCATTTTGCATTGTGTTAAAAGCATTATTGCAATGTTAAGGATTTTAGAAATATTCTATCTAATGCATCGTCTACAATGGCAGTAGGAGTAGAAGTAAGAAATAAGCAGTAAGAAAATGGACCAATCACAATCGATTATTCATGAATTGTGAGAATATAATTGCATGCATGGCATGCATGGAGTCTTAGCTTTATTTTTTGTCTATTCTTTTCAGCTGCACGTTGAATTGGTGCAATAAGTTAGAGTGAGAAGAGATATACTTGTCTCACTTTAACTTATTGCACCAGTTCAGCAGCGCAGCTGAAAAGAACAGACCATTTTAAGTAACGTTGAATGTTTCCCATGAATTGGTAACAGTGAAAACGAACGCGTCGCGGAGGAATAACGTATTTCACAAACTCGTCCCGTGATTCTGGCGATTTCGGCTCGCCGAATGTGAAATGTCGTGTTTAGATCATCACCGAGAGTGCCGAAAGTAAGTCTTGCGTGTTTGCCGTGACAAAACGTTGTCAAATAAGCGTCTAAAATGAGTCGCGAAATAGGCAGTTGAGAAGAGTGTTGGGCGTTCGTGTTGGTGTTAACGGCAATTGGACATTCAAATCGTCAGTCGTTTGTGCCTTGCATCACCGATTCGTTAGAGGAGAGGATTGTGCACGAATACCGTCAGGAGGTCGAAAGTGAGTCTCGCGCGTTCATCCTGACGAGATATCAACAAATAAGTCCGCAAAAGATCTGAGCTCTACTGTACAAGGCTAGTTATGTCCAACAAGAGCAGATTCGGCCATGTGCATAAATATGCATGCGCACACAGACGCACATGTATATGCACGCACACGCACACACACACGCGCACGCAATATGTAAGCGAGCCAGAGAGAAACATACACCTGACAACGTTTGAGCCAGACAAAGAGCAGGACGTCATCTCTAAAGGAAGGTACAGGTCATTAGACAGCATTAACTTGCCGTAATCTCTCCGCAACCTCTTTTTGCCTCATTACGCTCTCCGCAAAACGAATCGCAGCCATCCATCCTTCCTCCGATTCCAACATGGCCCTGATTAGAGCAGATGGAGACAAATCCGCTCCTACCACTCGCCGAAGTTCTGCTCTCTCGGTCGACCAAGATGCACAGTCTTAGAGAGTGTGCTGAGTAGAGTCCGGTCCATCATCACAATGGGCGCACTGATTCGTTCGGTCACACAGCCCGTAGTACATTGATTCGTTCTTCACAGCCCGTAGTATCCATCCGATGTTTGGATACGTGACCTTCCGCTTCACAAACTATACAACGAGGTTCCGTCACATAATCACGGACAAGATGTAATCACTCACCCCCATAACGAAAGCAGGCATGGGATCTATCCACCTCGGCTTTATAGGCGTGTCTCACATGTCCGAAGCTCCAGCACCGGAGACATTGCACCGGTCTTGCTTGTAGAAGCTCTGTTCACGCCATCGTCCAACCAATACGGATCCTGCCCAATGAGGCCACCTTCACCGCCGCATAGAGAGGACACTGGATCCAAACAGAGCCCAGCCCATTAGCCATCTTTCTAATGGAACCAACCTTAATCTGTGTGGGTAAGCACTCCCCCTTTTCAGCCACCACAGATACCACTTCATCGGAGTAAACGGAGTCATCAAGGCCCCACATCCTTAATTCACCCCTAGCAACAGGTCTAGTGATGATTGCTTCGCCATATAAGACCTCCCTCAATTTTGCAGCTAGCACATCAGCCTTCTCGGAGCGGTCGGCGCCAGCCACCTCCACCAGAACAGACCCATTGGCGGCCCAACGAATCCAGGTCTAGTTGGATTCGCTCTCTAGCTCTTCTGAGCGCTTCCGCATATGAAAGGCCGTCACTCAAACATCTGATGCTGACCGCAGCCGTTCTAGGAATCCTTCTAGTGCGAAGTCGAGGACGGGCTGAGCCGGATTGTATAGTCGCTCCACCAGCCGAGAGGCCCGCTCTGTCGCCAACAACTCGCGATCCAACCTCCGGCTGAGAGGAAGTATCCACGCTCCCCCGAACCCGAGCAGGTCGCGGCGTCCGCTGGGAGACCTCCTTAGCTCGCACCTTCTCACGAGCAGCCTTTCTTTTGGCCCTTTTAGCAGCCTTGCCAGAAACCCGCCAAACCTCACTTCCATCAGTCGCCCAATCCGTCCATTGCACACCTGGAATCTCACCTTTCCCTCATTTTACAATCTTTCGGGGTTTCTTGCTCGAGAACGGGTGATCGGACGGGAATACGGTTTGCACCATGATAACTTATTTGGATAGAAGAATATTATTATGCGTTTCAAATTTTTCTATTGTACACCTGGAATCTCACCTTTCCGTCATTTTACAATCTTTCGGAGCTTCTTGCTCGAGAACGGATAATCGGATGGGAATACGGTTTGCACCGTGATGACTTATTTGGATAGGAGAATATTATCATGTATTTCAAATTTTTCTATTGCACACCTGGAAACTTACCTGTCTGTCATTTTACAATCTTTCGGGGCTTCTTGTTCGAGAACGCGTGATCGAACGGGAATACGGTTTGCACCGTGATGACTTATTTGGATAGGAGAATATTATCATGTATTTCAAATTTTTCTATTGCACACCTGGAAACTTACCTGTCTGTCATTTTACAATCTTTCGGGGCTTCTTGTTCGAGAACGCGTGATCGAACGGGAATACGGTTTGCACCGTGATGACTTATTTGGATAGGAGAATATTATCATGTGTTTCAAATTTTTCTATTGTACACCTGGAATTTTATATTTCTGTCAAAACTTTTATAAAATTGTTTTATAAAAATCCAATCTACACAATTTACTGAAAGTATCAAATGCTTATTTTGGACAAGAGCGAATGTTGGTAGCACTGCATTCGTATTTATATAATATCTGTATATAGGAGAGTATGTGTATGAAAAAATATATGAGAAAGGTATTGTGATTTTGTCAGGTCTTATTTAACATGATGTGGTTTGACGTTAATGCTTTGCTCCGTAAGTATCTGTATTACATAAGGTCGATATTGTCGGTAATAGATGGTAGTGTTGTCGACGTTATAAGTTCCATCTTAGTGAGGGCGTTTTTTTATCTTAGTTCCTCATCAACTTTAACGATCCTTTAACCGTAAGTTTGAATAGATCTAAGCGAACGGTAAAATTGTAGGCGTTAAAAGAATTTATTGAGTTTCTGTCCTCATGCACACGCACGCTAGTTATAGTTCGAATTTTTAAGCGCATTTCAGCGCACTTAATAGTTACAACGTATGCTCTAATATCGAGATGTTATCGGAATTATACGCTTTTTTGGAATTATAATAATACTTCTAGTTTTGCGAATAAGATATCTTAAAAGTGAATTTATTAAAAAGAGAGAAGTGCAGATAAAAGCATAGATAAATCGCATCGAATTACACCATGATTATTTTATTACTACTTCGTAGATTGTGCATTATAGCGTGTCATGACGTAAAACGTTTCACACTCCGAGCTGTCACGTGTGCCCGCAGGTGTTTAAAATAAAATGGATTATCCCATTCTTAAAATAAATATATCGACTAGTTATATATAATCAATAGCGGAGTATCTCTCGCATCTTCCACGATATCCAGCCAACCTTGACAATGTACGATGGATTTACATTTCGGATTACACCGTGAGGGGAACGTAGTATTTCGTCTATTTAGAATCTTTCGGATATTGCGTCTCGGAAGAGTTTTCTCGTTGCCTTTCGCTGCGCGGCCTCACTTTTCTTGTCTCTCGTTTCTTTCTCACGTCGCTACTCCATCCCTTGTCGTCCTCCCTTCTGCTATCATCCCTTCATCTCCCCCTGTCCGTCTCGCATCCTTTTGCAATGCACAACCGCGCAGCAACAGCGTAGTGCATATCCACGTTCTGGCGACCGACTTAACCGCCGGAGTTTGCGCAAGCGTACATTACCGTTTCCAGGCTGGAGCACGAGAGACGTTCGGGGGTGGAGAGACACTGACAAATCAATACGGCAATGTCCGCCGGTAACCAGGCAGTCGGGGCTCATAGTTCGCGAGGAACGCGTCGAAACGTCCACGCGCACGATTAGTACGTCAGCGACTCTCCAGAACAGTCCATTGCACTCCATGTCGTTATTGTCGTTGTAACGCCGAGACGCTGGTGCTGGTAGTCCATCTTGTTCCTGCCATCCTGAATCTCAGCTTTTCGAAGCGAAGTGCGCCGTTCGGAAGGAAAGAGGCGGTGGTATCCTCGCACTCGATGCTTGGGGTTCTTCTCGGGTAACTGACCTTGTGCAACAGCGCTTACGTTCGACTCTCTCGAACAAGAAGTCACTATAGCGATTTTGCGACGAGAATCTTCTGCAAATTTGATCCTTCCGCAAATCAAAGGATTCCTCATCAGTCTTCTCCAAATCAGTTGCTCTCGCAAGTAGAAGAATACGCGTATCCTCGGCCACACGTTCGGGCGATTCCGGACTTGACGTGAGATATTGTATATATACACAAGGTCAGACAAGCCGACGGGAGGAGATTAAGCCGCCTTGCGAAAGACCCTTGAAAGCCACTAATCGTTATCAGCGTCGCTAATAAGGTGGTCTAATCCTTACCCGGTACCACGATCGAGCTAATAGGCACCCGTAAGGCCGTCAGGCTACTTCAACGTCTGGTAGGCGTGAGTGATTGGTCCTTCCGCACGGATTTACCGAAACATCCCCAAAACGGCAACCCGTCGTCGTCGTGGTGCTGTCGGGGCCCCGCCGTTAGCCGCGAGAGATCGCGAGAAGGGAGTTTGGGGGGATCGGTGGGAGAATCGGCCTATCTGTACGAGACCGGTACTCGCTCCTGGTGCGCCGTTTGCTGGCGGCCCAGTGAGATGGAAGAGAAGTCCTCTGCCCGATTTTCCGAATATCTGTTCGCCAAGATGGGCGGGCAGGACGTCTCGGCCTCTCAGGGTCCCCGCAAGGTGACCGCCGACACCAGAAAGTGGATGCGAGAGAACCTACTGCTCATGGTTACCCTATCCGGCGTGCTCTTCGGCGTAATCCTTGGTGAGTATAATGGGAGGGTGGTTTCGGCTTACTTTGTCCTTGTCTTGCGGTGCTGAAGCCGCAACTTCAGTTAAAAAAGAAAAACGAAGGAAAAAGTGTTCAATTTCCTCGAACAAAGTAGATTTAGAGTATCCTCGAAACATTATTCTGTAACGTTATAGAAATATTTCGTTATAGAAAGAGAACTTAAAAATGACTCATGATATCTGTTACTAACTGAGTCACCTTATACGGTATAGTCGGTTATTGCTTATATGTGTTACTGCCGTACGATAAGGAAAATGATTATTAAGTTGTAAATACTCGATGAGAAAGGAAGAGAGAGGAAGAGAAAGATTCCTGTGATATCAAATTCATAACACAAAGATATACCTTTTGCGCTTATCATTTTGCGCTTATCTGTCGTCGTCCCTTTATGAATCAACCATAAATAATGACCGTCATCTGCGACAATTCCTACGGTCGATCGAGATACCGTACACGCTATCTCCTCAACATAGTTTTACCCTTATATTGGACTTTTATCTGATTTTTACGTCGCTCACTAATTTTCTGTTCTTGTCACTTCAGCTATTGATTTTTTTTTTTTTAGTATCAACGTATAATTCATAAAGAGATTCTATGTAATAATTAATGTAACAAATATATGTCTTGGCTGAAACTATACTAACCGCCTTTGTTTTACTCATCGATAAAAACTATACTATGTGATTGCAATGGACAAAGTAGTTCACTACTTGGCGTTTTCAAATATTTTACAAGCTGTTGGATCTCAACTAAAGCATGTCGCGCATATGTGACATCTTTTCCCTTATAATCCAGAAACATGTTAAGGCCGCGAATAAAATCGATAATCATAATTACTTGTACACTTGTATTTACAGTATCATAATTTTTCAGAATCCCAAATATCCTTTTTCAAATTAATAATTTGTGAAGAGTTACAGTGAATACAAATGTATGTTAAACATGTTAATTATTAGTATTATCGATTAGAAACAGATACTGCGTTTTCATAAGCGGACAAAGAGATGTCTAGAGACAATGACGACGTATAAGTCGATGTAATTGTCAGGAATACTTACGCGCACATAGCTGCCATCAGGGGCTTCTCGGATGTCACTTTCATCCATCATGACGTCATTATCGCGATTATGAAATCAAGCAGCCGATATTTCTGAGCGTGATACGTTAACTTACTTGTACGACTTTTAAATACCATCAAAAGTATCTTTAAATATAGAAGGAGAATCGTACCGAAGAAATTGAAACGCGTATAGAGAAGTCTCTCTCTCTCTCTCTCTCTCTCTCTCTCTCTCTCTCTCTCTCTTTCTCACGTTTAGAACATCGCATCAAACGCTCATAAAAATCCTATGTGTGTGTGTGTGTGTGTGTGTGTGTGTGTGTGTG
>NW_022639468.1:1773298-1802307 GCF_010583005.1 Odontomachus brunneus | reverse complement strand
GAGAGAGAGAGAGAGAGAGAGAGAGAGAGAGAGAGAGAGAGAGAGAGAGAGAGAGAGAGAGAGAGAGAGAGAGAGAGAAAGAGAGAAAGAGATTGCTCAAAATATTTTATGTCTTACAATATGTGACGTACAGCAAACTTTTACACAAATCGATTTTACGTGTACGTCATCACGTTCGACCCAGTTCGAAATTATCGTTGGTTACGTAAATACGTATACCGTTATCTCATTAAAAGGTGTCAATCATTGGCCAAGGTTTTCCTTGAAAAGTTCGATCGTGCGAATTTAGCAACGCGAAAAGTCTACTTAAATGCATATAACGAATCCACGTGAATTCGACACGACTGAAGCATTTGTAAGTGCAATTTTAGCGATAGGTAAATGTCATTAATGGAGTTCGACGCACGATATCACGTGTCAATACGAATCTCCGCTTTCGACAGTTTGACTTGGTAGTTGACAAGCGAACATGCAATGTCTATAGATACTTCTCTATAAATAGAAGCATTGACGGAGTTGTAATAATTTAAAAGACCCTGTTCGGTCAGTTTGAGTCTAAATCAAGACTTCCATTCATATTCTTCTTTCAAACGAGAGATCGCCGACTACGTGACGGACGTCATTCTTTTTTGTGTAAATATTGACGCAACGGCTATCGTTGGCACGTCGCCGTTTGTGCATGTGAATGTATCAAAATCTGGCCATATTTCAACCGAATTGACCTCGTGCAACAGAAATTGATCAAACCTTCACCTTTTCGCCAAGCGGAGTTGGCTTTCTTCGCCTCCAAATGAAAAGCCAGTTTAAATATAGTTCAAGGCTATGCCTTTCGTAGAATCTACCGAGCGCGCTATATACTAACGGGAAAGTAACGTCGCAGTGACGTAAAATCGCCAATTGATTTTACGTTGTCTCTTCTCAGGGTTCGGCTTGCGTCCCTTGGATCTGGGAGACGACGCGGTGATGCTGATTAGCTACCCGGGAGAACTGTTTATGAGATTACTGAAACTGATGATTTTACCTCTGGTAATCGCCAGTCTTATATCGGGTAAGTTCCTTTTTATCGTTACACGCGCGTACGTGCACACCCACACGCTGTAGAGTAATGCATGTCGGACGTTTTTTTTTCATGCATTTTTACATACATTCCAGGTTCAGCGAGTTTGAACGCCAGGATGAACGGAATGATCGCCGTTCGTACTCTGGTATACTTCATACTGACGTCCTTGCTCAACGCTGTCCTTGGAGTAGCCCTAGTCCTCGTTATTCATCCCGGTAATCCTGGCATCAGGGAATCGATCGGTTCCTCGCATCACGCGAGAGCCGTTAACATACTCGACAGCCTGCTCGATCTGGGAAGGTAAATTATGTCTCTGATATCTTGTCGAATGTTCGCCATCGATTCTATCAATATTGACAATGTACATAGACTCACTCGGGGAAATTTCCCCATCGAAATCGAAGAGGCAATTGAGTACGAAGGTCATCGCATGCGGCGGAACAATCAGAAAACAATGTTAATGAACAATTAATTTCGCTCATTTTAATCTGGAAGTTTGCCACTTTGCCGGCGGAAATCGTCTCATCGTCTTACATCTCGAATAAGATACATCTCTTGGAAAGTTTTTAACGAGAATATATGCCGGAACTTCCTCCCACAGCTTCTCGATACCGAAATGTGTCAATTAGCGTGCGCGACGATGACGCCACATCGAAACAATATCGATTTAGGATACGTCTACCTACTCTCATCATCATCGGACTAGCGTAGTTATCTAAAACGGATTAAGGTCATAGGTTTCACGAGGCGTAAAACTCGCTAAACGGAATCCACGGTGATCGCGGATGCTAGTCGTTGAGACAAAAATAAATGCATCGATCGGGTTGCGTGTTTTATTCGCACGAGGCATTCAAAAGCTTCGTTTAAGCAGCGCAATGTCTGACGTGTGCGGGTCTTCCATCGTCGGATTAAAGACAGGACGCAGCGGCTCATTATTGGAAACTATTTAATAAGTGTTCGCTTCAGTAACGCGGCATAAGATCGGCCAAGATCACTTTTACTGAAAAATCGTTGTAGCTTGCGATGCGCGTAACGCGACTTTATAAGTGCTTAAGGTTTATGGATAAATCGAAGGCCACAGAAAATACGTCGTTTAAAATGTACAACTATTCGCCAAGATAGAAAAGTATTCTGCATTTTTAATATTTTCGAACGCGTTTTGAAGATATTCACATATTCTGAATGAATTACTTTGCAGAAACATGTTCCCGGACAATCTGTTTCAAGCAGCTTTCCAACAGGTGAGGACGCTGTCTGATCCTTCCGATACGCCACATCGAAATAAAATTAGTTCGCCGTGAAATAATAATTTCGTTCCAGGCGCACACGGTATACGTCCCGAAGAAGCAACCGTTCCAAAACGACACCGACCGGCTGCCGAGTGAAGTTCTGGGGGACGAGGAGTTGATGAGAGTAATACAGTACAGGAGCGGTACGAATACTCTAGGCATAGTTTTCTTCTGCCTAGTTTTCGGAACGTTTCTGGGAACGTTAGGCGAGAAAGGTCAGGTCGTAATAGACTTCTTCAAGGCTGTGTTCGAAGTAATTATGCGTATGGTCTCGACGGTTATGTGGTGAGTGTCGCGTGATAATTAGAGACGATGCTTTATATGATTTATCCAGGGCTGGGAAGTATGCGTTAATTGCTCCGTATATCATATGTCGTTATTAATAACTTTCTCTACTAACGAGTTGGTAACGAGGTTATTTCTTCTTTAACGTTAGTAATAGTAGTGATAAAACATAATTACATTTTTTGGATAACGATAACAAATCGTCACACGCAGAGCCCTGAGAAGGTCGTCGGAACTTGGCGCAAAAGGTAACAAGAATTGTAACGTACTTCTTGTCTACTTTTTTAAATGAATGTATTGAGTAATGGTAACGAATCGATTGGAAGAATGATAACGAGTTACTTTTTTCAAAAGTAACAAGCGAGGTAACGAGTTTTCAAGTAGCTTTCCCAACCCTGGATTCACTATAGTCGATAGACAATCGATAGACAGAGAGCAACGTCTCGATTCCAGGATGACACCTGTCGGCATCACCTCCGTGATAGCGGGCAAAATACTCGGCGTGGACGACCTGGTACTGGTGATGTCGCAGTTGGCGTGGTTCATCGTCACGATCGCGATCGGTGTCTTTCTCTATCAACTGGTGATCATGCAACTGATATATATGGCCTTCGTTAGAAAGAACCCCTTTAAATTCTACGCCGGCCTGGCCCAGGGTACCCTCACCGCCTTCGCCATGGCATCAACGTGAGTCGTCGATCTTCGAACCTGAGCCCGACCTTGAGAGAATCCATTTCGCCTGCCTCACAGGGCCTCGGTCAACGTTGTGATCGTACTTTCTGACCTCGTAGCTCCGTTTCCTCATCGGTCGTTCCTCGCAGACACGTTCCATCTATACTTCCTTTTTCCCTTCTTGTTTTCATCACAACACATACACATGCACATACATACATACGTACACATCTACCTCTCTATGCTTGCGCGAAATGGAGCTGGTCTGTTACGCGATTGAATAGTGCCGATGATAGTTGATTCCAAAACATTCGACATCGTAAAACAGACGGAAATAGACAACGAGTGATACGTGACGATGGAAGATAATACCGAGTTCAAATCGATTGATAGAGACAATATGTTTCAGCCAGCTGTATGGAGGCTTTGCGAGGCCACGGTCCCGTTATCCCTCCTGTATCATTAGAGCCAGCCTTACATGACTTCTGGCCATGAAATTGCCAAATGATTCGTATTCCACAGAATTTACATTTAGTAGATGAAGACGTTGTGGAACGCTGGCCAATTCCCAATTATCCCACCGGTCCTTCCTTCACACCTGACAATCTCTTTAATGTTTTCGCGAGGAGAGCTCGCCATGCCCCATGAGAAAGAGAAAAAGAGAAAGAAAGGGAGAGAGGTATGCAGTTCCGGGTGGCACTTAGGATGCTGATACTCCGGTTGCCGACCACCAGGCAAACGCGAACTTCCGAAGAATGTTGCCAGGATTTATGGTAACACAAACGGAATTTCGTCGTCGCGGTTATAATGTATCACTGTCACGAACGCGAGATCGTGAAGTGATGTCGAAAGTATGATTGCGTAGACGCGAGAGTGTGGAACTACCTCGATATAATGATGTTCCCCAAACCGGCCATCTGCTGACTCCGTGTTACCTGGACTGATTTGCGGCGTGGAAGCCTGCTAGGTGACTCGTGAACTCGGGAATCTTCCGACTTCTCCCTTCTCGACGGCGAAGGAGGAGAAAGAAGATACCGCACCAAAGGAGGCTTTCACGCCTAGCCATATGATTATTAAACTTAAGTACACACTGTTCTGAAAAAAAAGATAAAAGAGAGAACTGAAAAAATATTGGTTGCTCGTGTCGAGCTCGCTACTCTTGCAGGTACGACGAGGACGTCGATGACCGGCTGTACTGCTGAGAACAACGTGCGATCATTTGTTTCTTGATAATTCATTTCTGAGAGTCACGCGAAGCAACGATCATTTTTTCAGTTCGCATTACCAGTCATTCCCATGCGAGGTCCTTCTTTTCTTTCGTCCTCCATACACGAAACATTCATTAACATCATTAATATTAGAGACGATCAAAGAATCCTCTGATTTAACGAGAGCAATCGTCCAAACTTGTTTGTTTCCGCCACTCGATCCCGCATTCTCGACTACCTCGCTCCCCTTTTGTTATTTTAACAGTGCTTGTATCGATTATGATTCCTGACTAGGTCTATATAGTCACATCTAACTCAATCTGTTTTCTCTGTGGATTAACTGTTTCCAGAAGAGAGCGTACACAACTGTGCGTACACTGTGACTGAGAGAAACTGTTCTCAGTGTATCTGAACAGAGACTGTATAATCATGATGATGTATTAGAACACGCACTGCACGCGGCCTTTTGCAGGTGGTTGAAAGACCGAGGGTAGCCCTTGGTAAGTAATTGATGGCCGCAACATGAGGTACATACGTTTGTTTGTTGTAGGATCTTGCAGGCAATGCGGTCCGGCTAATACCACGGGCAGTGACATCTAAGCTAATTCCGCTTAATTTTCAGGTTGTTCTCTCACGGTCATTCTGGTTGTTGCTGGCACCCCTTTCTACTATTTGCAGATATTTTCCACAATTAACGTAATCGATATATCCAAATTCGACAACAAGTATTCTACCTTCATTCGTACGTCGATTCTCTGCAAATCATTCTGCATCTCTGTTCTGTTTGATTATAAAAGACTTTCTCTTCAAATTACATCTGAGAGACTGAATCACTAAGTCTCATGCTGCTAATACATCTCACCTGTACATAAGTTTATGCCAGAATGACCACTTACTGCGGCAACAGGCGACGTGGAACACATCTTTCTGCTATTCCGGCAGCATGCTTTGCCTGATCTTTGCTAACGCAGCTTTGTACAGGGCTGCCGCACTTCCTGTGACTTTCCGTCTGATGACCGAGAAGCTTAGAGTCGACCCTAGAGTCACCAGATTCGTCCTACCGATCGGTTGCAATATTAACATGGACGGTACCGCGCTCTTCGTAGCAGTGGCTAGCATATTCATCGCTCAAATGAACGGCATCTTCCTGGGCTTCGGGGAGATTATCACCGTCATGTAAGTTGCATTATCTAGCTTGTGAATAGTAAAACATTCCTCTTCTTGTATTCGTATTTGTGTGTACACATGATTAATTCACTACCTTTCATCTTGTGAAGTCTGACGTCCACCGCTGCTTCCGTGTCATCGGCCTCGGTACCTAGTGCTGCGCTTGTCCTGCTGCTGGTCGTTTTAAGCGCTATAGACGCACCTGTTAACGATGTGTCTCTCTTGTTTGCCATCGATTGGTTTGTGTAAGTATATACCGTCTGTATATACATACATACATATATATATTTTAAAAAGAACTTTTCGGATATATCGGGTTAAATTTCATGTGGAAAGTAATAAAATATTACTCGTACTATAAATCAAATCATATCTTTACGACAGATAAAACGCTTTACGAGACATATCATGTAACTTTTTATGTAACTAGAGATCGGATAAGGACCACCAACAATATGCTGGGAGACTGTTATGCTGCAGCCGTGGTCGAGCAGCTATCTAAAAAGGAATTAATGGCGTTGGATGCAGCAGCCTACCAAGTAAAATATACTAATTAATAGCTTTGTAATTTTGAATGTGTAATTTGCAACTTGTACATATAACACGCTAACTCAACAATCCGCCTCGCTTGAACTTTTACGACACTGATGTGTTACAAGAATATGCGATAATTTATTGATTTTAGTCGGAGACGGTGCTGCCGACCACCATCGCCAATGGATGCATTTCCGCCAACAGGGTACCTGATCCTGACACTGTCGTCGTCGAGATGCAAGACGACGCACGGATAACGGGGATCGCCAAGTAAACACGCTTGTTGGTAGGGCTAGGCTATCACTTTGTACGATCGTACTAGATCACATTGTTTCATTAATAACATCGCTTAGCTCATCACTGGCTTCTTTGCAAATTGATAAGCAAAGTGAAGATTTGACATCGTAGAAAGACTGTAAATGCGAAGAATAAAGGGAATATCGGGATGAGCTGCGTTCTCGTAACTTTTGTAGCTATTTTGTACTTTTTGTCATAGAGATAATCTTGAGAAAATGACGTATTTATGGTCTTCCTGATGTCTGATCTTCAAGTGAGCAAGCGAAAATATCCTTCAGATCGTTCTATTTTTCTTTTCAGCCTCGGAGCATTGCACATGTCGCGGAGCGTGACGGAGGAGACCGTTTGACTAGTGGTTAGCCTCGCAGAATAGTTCAACCACCGTAGAGTCCCATCAACGAGTAAATAATCTTGGCTCTGCGAGCTGTTTGAGCGCATTGACGGGACAACGGCCTGTTCATCGAGGATCAAAAAAGGGTACATAGGTTGCGCCAACGGCGCGTTTAGTTCCTCAGCTTCTCCTTGTTCTAATAATTTTCCAAGTTCGTAAGGATCTTCCGCGAAGGAGTTCTACAATTCACAAAATCAAGAGAAACAAAGAGAGAACTCTCACGGTAGCCAGTGCGACGCGAGAAAATCCTAAGTCAATAAATAATGGAGAATGCGTTACCACATGGGGTGCAGATACAGCAATAAGAAACGATATACGTATTTTAAAAGCTTCAATCGAGGCTTCCACAAGTTTGGGAGAAGAATACTTTCTCAAGAGGATGCGTGGCAGTCGTTTCGCTGCCGCGCATTATTAACTACGCTCGACGTTGTCGAAATATAATTGAAGAGTCGAGGTACGAGTCGTCCAACGACCCTAAGAAAATTGCAGACTGAATTGGAAGAGGGCTAATTCGACTGACCGACCGACCGACTCGAGTTTGAATAGACGATAGTTGATCGTAGGAAGAAGATTCATAAAGTAGCAGAAAAAAACCAAGTGATCACCGATTCGATCGCGCTCCCGTAAGAATCAGTGATCGTTTCTACGATCGATCGCGTAAACAGCGTCGAATGTGGTGCCTTATTTCAATGCGCCAATAACAGACAGGCGCGATGAAAGTAAAGAATTTCTTAAGTTCTTTTTTCGAGTGTACCCTCACGCGCCGGGGGCGTGCATTAATGTGTGTATCGGCGCTGATTCCAATTACTGACGCTTTTTCGATGTATTTAGAACGTTCTAGGCCCCGCACACCGTGGATCGAGCACACGACTGTTTTCAGTGACGCGACGGATACCAGTTTCTACCGATGATAAAGAAATTTTTTACGACGGTGTTGAAAATAAACTTGATGTGATAACATTGTTAGATAGCTACGTGCATATCTACATATCTAGGACACACGAAGCAAGTACATTTAATTACATCTTCATATTACTGTAATACTGTATTTAGGCTACATGACCAAAGACCACGCGTACTTCGTATCGCGTATCGTCGTCACTGATCGCAATCCAAATCGAGGGAGGGCAATTAAAACAGACGCACGACAGTGCATGTTTCTGCGGGGATCAATGTTAACCACACGCGAAAAATACGGCAAAAAAAAGAAAAAAAGACTTACCTAGCGGGCGCGTGACTTTAAATAGTTTTTAAAAGTCATATCGAGAACTAACTATCGGACCATTAATAGACAAAAACTGATGCGTAGAAACTTACGTGCCCCGCTTTAGAAAGACACGTGTGTTTTTAGACGGAAGGGTGTCGTCGAGACGGAAATTTAGAATCCTGATTGTATTCATCGTGTAAAAATTAGAGATTCAAAGAAATTGCATTTTTTGTCAGTTTAATAAAAAATTTTCATAAGCAAATTTTCAGAAGGATATTAGGAGTTTTCTTTTAGAAATTGTATACAGAAATCACGTTTTTGAAATTTCTGGTCACGTTCGTGTTTTCGTCGAGTACGATCACGAATGTAAAAGACTCTGTCTCGTCGCGCCTTTTCGACTAGTATTCCCTGTCGTAGAGTAATATACCCCTTCCAGTATAATGTTGTCCATTCAAGTAGCTTAGAACAGATAAAATCTGCGATCGTATGTGAGAGACTATACGTATTCGATCTAATAAGAGAATGGGAAATTAAATAAGCGCGACTCCTCGTCGAGCGGCAACAAGACTGGACACACCATATGATAATATCGTTTTGCTAGACAATGTAATTGGTAAACAACCCTCCTATAAAGGTTTTGCTGACTTTAGGCACTAGGTAGGTAGGTCGATACGTGTTTCATCGTAGAGACTGTTTAAATGTACAAACTATTCGGGTACACAACATTATTAGCGTTCATGGTAATTATTAATGTTCATTCATTAGAGTATGGATTTCATGTTATTCGGGGTTTTTTTTTGTTTTTTTTTGTTTGTTCGAAAGCGCATCCGCAAGGAAAAGAAGTTTCTGTTGTTAAGAAGGAAACAAAAGAAGCAAGTGAGATATTGTTTTACACTAGCGTAAGAATTATTCAATGCAATTCGCTGTTAGGGATATGTTCCAGAAGATGTAAACTTAAGGACTAGAAATCGTAAAATGCATGGATGGCATTTATACTTGAAACATCGAAATGAGACATTTGACGATTGAAGCAATGCAAGAAATAGAAACTTATAGTTGAGAGAACCTTTAATTGATACTTAAGAACAGAGAGACAATTACAGTTGATAACGGGTACTTTTCATTAAAGTTTACTTGAACGAATTATACTTTCGTTTATTGTAAATTTTCGATTTCATTTGGAATACCCTGCCATTCTTTCGAGTGATATATCGGGTGCTCCCGTTTTCACTCGGCACGTTTTACCTTCGAGCGTTGAGAAAGTGAAATACTGACTGATCTAGTTGCGGCGGTAAAACGAGCGGAGGAGAGAAGGGATAAACTTATCAAAATAATCCGATGAATACATGTTAAAATACTTATAAGGCTCAACGTGTTGTATAACAAGATGCAAGTTTATACGTGGAAGTATTCTGCTTTTTTCATTAGCGAAATCTCCGTCACTTCCTAATTCCCACTTCCAGTTCCTTATCGTTTGAAATGCGGATCATAGATAAAGATCGTTGATTCGATAAATTACCCAAGTGAAATGGATGGGATAATTCCCTAGAAAAAACCACAAATATCCTAAAAAATTCATTTATTTAAGGCCCACGTCGCGTGGCCCTCAGCTCGGAAGTCTTTGTACAAAGAGCGATTTATACAAAATATCAGACATACATTTATATATTTTTTTTTTCAGTGCGTATGTATATGTGCCTGGCTGAGATTCCATCCCCCGTTACATCGAGATCGCGTTCAGGGGATAAGGGCAAAATAACAATTAGTAAACAAAGACAGGATTGCATTTAGAGACGCGCCGCCACGAAATCTGGTGTGGTCAGTTCGCTCGTGGTGGCGCAGGTTTTCCTTCCGCTCCAATGATATTGCCGTATTCGCCGTGTAGCATTAACCACAAGAAAGAGATTCGACTTTATAAAATTAGATTGTAATATATACATATATCCACGCGTTTTCAACGAACACGGCGCGACCATTGAGCTTCCGTTTACATAAGAGCAGTCTATCCTTTTGATTATGACAACGTCGCTATTTCTCGTGAATTGTTATTTACAATGCTACTTAATGACTATATGCCGTCGCATCCGGCGGATATTTACAACACGTTCCGTTCACAGAAAGAGAAGTATTTTCTTCCCGCTCAACTATTAATTGTAACCGGAACCAGTGACGCGTTCGTATTGTATGCAAACACGGAACTGTCTAGACGCAATCGCCGCTTTCCCGCATATCACTTTGCTTGTGAGTGACATAGGGCGATATTGAAAAAAAGAATCGGCATCCAAAACATCGAAAATAATCGATTCATTTTTAATTTTCTCATAAATACTCAACGTATAGTAAATGATTGAAAAGTGAAATTAATTACTGAGAAATAAAAATCCGAATGATAGGACAGATTTAGAGACAATTTGAACGAAAATTATACCCTGTAAAATATCGAGACAATAATTGATCTTTTGATAATTAAAACAAAAAAAGACATCGATTCATCAGTCGTACATACATCGCCCATCAAAGAGTGAGATATCAATTTCATCACTCGTCACGCAGTAAATTGAGACTATCTATAACGCTCATACTTAATTAATCATCGTTAATTAATTACACAGTGACGATTAATCGCGGGAAGGTAGCGTTTGCGCAGAGGAATAATTCGGTCGTCGCTCATTTCGACGGCCGGTCAAAAATTGAAACTCCTAAATTAAAATCACTCGTTAACACCATACCCGCAAGTCATGTTGTTTGCACAGTCTGAGAAAGAGAGAGCTATATTCGTTACATCAATCGCATTTAACAACAAGTATCAACAGGAATATGCGTTCACGTCGCACGTACACGCACACGAGGCACCGCATCAGCTTACCGGTGCCGCTTTTCCCGGCTAGTCATCACTGGATTAACACTAAAACTTGTACACGCGATCGGGCACGCCGGATACGGAATCGCAAGGTCCTCAAATCCTAAGCTCAGCGTCGGTAACGGGAATTCCTCGATTGGCACTTTGACTGGATCTCTGCGTGGCGGGCGGCACGAGAGGACTGATGCTGGGACTTCTTGTGGCCAAGGGTGACAGCGAGGGTGAGAAACTCGGACTCAACGCGGCGGAGGGAAAGGTAGAGGCGTCGTGACTGATCGGCGACCTCGGCAGGATGCCTCTAGCCAATGCCGGCGCCGCCAATGACCTTGGCGCGACGGAGGTGAGCAATGGTGGCGGCGGTGCTTTATGTACAGACTTGGTCTTGCCGCTGCTGCCGGAGTTTCCGCTCTGTACGCTCGCGGCGTCGTCCTTCAACCTGGCGATCTCGCTAAATACGTGAGCTAACGGCTGATACTGAGGTCCCCAGTCTAACAGATAGTCCCAGTTGTATGAGCCGGTGAGTTCTTCCTCACTGTGCACGATGGAGCTCAATGAACCGTTCATCGATGGTCCACCTGGCACTTCCAAACCGGAAGTAGGTCGTCCAGCTTCACCGATCTTTCCATAGATCAATGTCGCGATGTCCGCCTCAGTGCTGGCTTCGTCCTCGAACAAATGCAGACTATCCAGGGGTAGAGCTTCGGGTGGTCTTCTGGGTGTGCCAGCCGGTGGGTCCACGATGCCCAATCTCGCTAAATATTCCTGAGTATTATGAACAGAAAGGTCGCTCGCGGAATCACCAGTTTGCTGACCCTCGTTGATCATTCTGATCTCTTCGTCTTCTCCGTCGTCTTCAGCGGAACCCCTGCCGGAGGAGCCTGACTGATCGCTTCCGGAGAGTTCGGAGGTAGCCTGCTGTTGCCCGGATTGGCCGGATGTTCCATACGGTGGTATCTCGTCGTACTTTGGAGGAGCGAATTGACAGGATGCAGCGCCACCTGCTCCACCGGCACTCGCGGAACTGCCATTTCCGCTCGCACCGACTCCGGCCACGCTTCTGATCGGGATCGTGTCGAACGCGCTAGGGTCCACGTAGCTATTCGACGCAGTGGCGTTGTTCTCGCCGTTCAAACCTGGTTTCGAGCCGGGTTTCTTGTGACGACGATTACGAATGTGAAAATAGAGGAAAATAGTGCCGAATGCGAGTACGAGCAGAAGAACGGCGATCAGCAGACCCAGAGCCCAATCAGCTAAGCCTCCGCCGGTGGCCACAGCCATGTTTGACCCAATATCTAAAGCGGTGGCTCCTCTAGCTCCATTCGGTTCGTCGTCCTCCATCAGAGTGATCTCCACTGTCGTCATATTGGACAAAGAACCTTGCCTACCAGAACTCGCGCTCACCATTAACCTCGACGACTCCTCCACATCCATGTCAATGTGTATCAACTTCTGTTTTACGATCAATGCGCCAGTAGTGCGATTCAGTTTAAAGTAAGGATGCTGAGATATCAACTGATACACGACCCGACCATCGGGACCTTTGTCGCGATCAGTCGCCGTCACGTGACCGATCACCGTGCCAGGTAATACTTGAGCGAGGTTCTTTATTACGAATCGGTACGTCTTCTCGGTGAATTGCGGGTAGAACTCGTCCCTCGACTCGATCTCCACCCTGACACGTACCGCCGCGGCACGACCACCCGTGTCAGTGGCGCGCAACGTGAAGGCATACCGATTTCGTTGTTCGTAATCGAACATAGCGCGTGTGGTGACAGTGCCTGACTTCTCGTCGACGGTGAATAGTTTCCAGCTATCGTCGATATCGGAGAAGCCGGTCGCAGCGGCGGAAACGATGGAGTAATTCAACGAACCGAAGATACCTCGATCCAGATCCGAGGCACGCGCGGAAAAGACAGTAGTGCCGACCGGTTCGTTCTCGCCGACAAATTCAAGATACTCGGAGACGGGGAATTTAGGCGAGTTGTCGTTCACGTCCTCTAAGTGAATATGCAATTTTGCGAGCGCGCAGAGAGGCGATACCGGATCGCTGTCGCACGCCATCATCACGAGATTATACACCTCGGGCTCAAGGTCGCAGTCGAGCGTGGAGTTCACCAAAACAGCGCCGGTCGTCTTTTCGACGCGGAAAAGGCCGCCGTCGTTCCCTGAGGTGATGTCATACACTAACGTGGCTGCCGGGCTGTCAGGCAAATCGTCGTCTTTGGCGTGTAAGATCGCAACGGTCGTTCCGCGCGGAGCATCTTCTTTGATCCATACTTTATAAGACTCTTCCAGGAAGCGTGGGTAGTTATCGTTCACGTCTTCTACGATGATCGTCACCATCACTGGTTCGTCTCCCACCAGCGAGCCCGCCGTCATGTTTTCACTCTTACTTCCTAACCGCAACATGTACCTGCAGCAGCAAAAGTATACGCGATTTTTAGAATCTGTTGATAATTCACAAATGACATCACGTATGAAGAGAAACAAAGAGAATAAAGAGAAAAACAATGAAAAGAAAGTATATTCAAACAACAATAAAAAAGAAATCAATGGCTCATTATAAAACTAATATATAATCACAAAAAATAATCATAATATAATATACAGCAAAATCAGATTTTCACTCAAACTAACGACGCTTACCTGTCCTTCGTCTCGCGATCAAGTGCCTTCGAGAGGATCAACCTGCCCCTAGATATCTCGAACACATCGCTATCGTCGCCCGCAACGATAGCGCCATCCAGCAAGTCCACCTCGGAGAGCCTCATCAACGTCGTACCCTTCGGCAAGCTCTCCTTCATCGTGATCTTGTGCTCACGCCCAGGAAGGGCGCTCTTTAAACTGCTAAGCCGCACGACCACCGAACACACAGACGACGCCGGAGGCTTGCCGTAGTCCTCCGCGACGATCACCAGGTCCAACTCCTTCGGTAGCGGCCTCGGTATCGCTGTGCGATTGACGGTCAAGACTCCGGTGACAGGGTGTACCGAGAATCCCTTGGTAGGTCGCAGCAGATAATACCGTATCCGGCTGTTCTCCTCCGAAATATCGTCGTCTGTAGCGTTCACCGTGAGGATTTCCTGCAGGTTGTCTCGTCCTTCTGGAATGAGAAAATTAACACGTCACATTGTACACCACGTACGAAGCAACGTTGGCGACTGTAGCGGTGCGAGTGGGCAATGAGAAAATATTTGTACCCGTGAAGTTATATACACGACTGATAGTTAGACGAGATGGTATTCATTAATGAATGACAGGTAGTCAAGAAGCACTCTCGCAAGATCGATTATCGAGTCGTACATTGTACGAGAGACCGCTCGAGCAAGAGAGAAAGAAAGAAAGAAAGAAAGCAAGAGGAGCGGGAGAAGAAGGATCGAGCGATCACGAGCGCGAGTTCAAATACTCTCCGCGTCTTCTTGTTGCAGACGCGTCCTCGACCACCGCCGACCAGCACCGACATTACGAACGCCTTTTTTCGGACGGCGAAGGAGGAGGATAAGCCTTCTTGACATCAGGCCGAACGGAAGTATGAAATAATAACCAGTTATATAAATCGCGCCGCGGTGCCGTGGGTCCGGCTCGATGGCGCGTTGCGCATACAAAAATCATTTCGATGCGTTTCAAATCGCCGGATAACTCGGCATTAATGTGCCAAGCCGCGGCCTAAAGTGCAGAAGGCAGAGGAGGATATAGGCCGATATGCGTGTGCGCGAAAGAGGGTCCGAAATAAACCTGGAGGACATGGGCCTTCGGGGATCGCCGGAGCGCGGAGCGAGGGCATCCTCGGAAGAGAAGAAGAGGACGACCGCGAGAGCAGAGAGAGAGAAGGTGAGAGGAACTGTATAATTATTGCCAAGTGCGTATGACCGCGGCCAGAGCGGAGCATGCACGCCGCGTCACGACATTTGAACGTCGGGATGAATTCTTATTTCCCTTTTTTATTATCCTTAATCCCTTCGTCTCGCCCTTCCTCGAGATCCCGGTTTCTCTCGACCAACGTAATATAGTTTCGCTAATCTTCGCGTCATTGTTCGCCCGCCTGTCATCCCCGTTCCCCCGTGAACTTCGCCGAGGGGTTAAGTACCTCGAAGAAGAGGAAGGTCTGCATCTGCGGGCTAATATAGGCTCCTCGAGGGCGATTTTTAGATTTAATTAGAATCCGCGAGGTTTCACGGAAAGGCCGCGAACGACCGCAACAAAGTGTCTTCGATCTACCCCGATGTTATCGCCTTAATGAACATCTATAACGATCCCATTAACCCCCCAAACGCTTCATTAACTTTCGCCGAGGCATCTTCGCGCGCTCGATCGTATCTGCAACCTACCACCTCGCCTGTCCGCCGCGAATGGAACGCCACATAGCTTTTCGCGAACATGCGGCACGAAGCGCGGGATGAGCTGGAAAGGAGGAGGAGGATGCAAATTCGCGGGAGTCTCGTCGCCGTGGGAGCTCCCCGCTGGAACTCTTTCCACCATCCACCGCCTGCCAATCCACCCTACCCCGGCTACCCTGCCTCCCCGCCGCCCACCCAAATGCACCATTAGGCGCGGGCCTATGTATTTTTAATAAGTTTCGAGAGTCCTCTCGAAGCCGGCGATCTCGGCCGGCGGTTGCAGTGAAGGCGGCTTTTCGGCTGCCTCGCAAACGGTGTCCTCGCGTTTATTTATGTGCGAGGAGTTCGCAATCCTCCTCAGCCCTCCTTCCACCCCATCCTCGCCATTCCTTCTCGTACTTCCCCTCCCCCGCTTACCCTCTTGTCCTGCCGATCTCGCACTCTCTTTCTCTACTCTTCTTTTTATCTTTCTCTCTTTTTCTTCTCCTTCTTCTCCTTTTACTTCTTCTCTCTTTCTCCATATACCATATCTTTTTCTCTCTCGCATTCGAGCAGCTAGCTTTTCATCGGTCTTCCTCCTCCTTATCTTCTTTTTCTGGTTCTATCTCTCTCTCTCTCTCTCTCTCCATATTCCCCCTACTCCCTCCCTCGCCCCTCATACCCGCGCCGCTCTTTCTCGCGCGCTTTATCTCGGCGCGGTGTCAATTCGAGTTTGGAACACGGGCAACAGGACAACGCGTGTCTACTAAAAACCAGTTTTTAAACGCGCGTTTATTTCGCGCCGAGGGGCCCGCCTGTATCCTCCTTCCTCTTGCTTCTTCCTCCCCCTTTCCTCATTTCTTTGTGCCTCTACTGCTTCGATTTTTTCGACAGAACGCTAACACTGAAGTATCGTCTAGCGACAGAGTGACAGAACTCGCGCAAAGCGACCAATAACAGGTCTACGGTGTGATCGATAGTAAATCCGACGGATAAAATCGCGATTGCTGTGTATTGTCTTCGATCGTAAGCGGTGCGGAGCGTAAAAAGGTAATAGAACGTCGGATGGATTATCTGCCCGGAACAATCAATGAAATCGATCTTTTTACGGTATAATTTGTACGAACGTACAACACCATTAATGGACTATAAATGTTTCATAACGCGCCGAGCCGCAGGAGGTTCGCGTTGTTTCGAAGGGACGCGGCAACAAAACGACCCGCGAGCAAGAATCTCATACCTCGCCGACGAGCGGACGCAACGCCCGTCCCGCGATTTCATCCCACGCTACCGCCGCGGAACAGCCGCGCAATCTCGAGAACGATCGTTCCTCAATAAATCAAAGAATTATCACCTGCTCGGCGGAGCGAGCGCTGCGCGATAACCTGCGCGATGATCGCGTCCGATCATCGTCAAAGTTTCGATCGGATTCGGCCTGCTACCTGCCTCTCGCATATGTTCATTCCTCTCGGAGCGAAGGCATCGTGCCTCCTTGTACGTACCTGAAAGGACAGCCACATAGGCAGCCTGCTCGAACCGCGGCGCGTTGTCGTTGAGATCGGTGACACGCACGGTAAGGTCGGTCGTAGCCTCGTGAATTCCGTCGCTGGCGATCACCTGGAGAGTGTACTCGGAGCGCGTTTCGGCGTCCAGACGCTTCCGTAGGACGACTTTGCCGCCGTAGCGGTCGATGCTGAAAGGTCCTGGACTCGTCAGGTTGCCGAAACGGTACGTCAGCACCGGCGAACTGTCGACGTCGTTCGCCGTGATGGTGGTTAGCACGGTTCCCATGGCGGTGCCTGAAATTCGAGAAATAGTCCTTTCAGTGATATTCCAGTACTTGCGCCGAGAGTAATAATTTATTCTCCAAATCTCTCGTGGAGAGCGATCTCGCTCAAAACGAGTGGAAAGTCGTCGTCACTCGAGAAGCGACAGTGAAGATACTGTCACTCAAAATCGCAAGAGTAAACGTTTCACCCTTAGGGTGAATCTTGTCCCTATATCATGGAATGTTCCAGGCGATCGGAGTGAATATGTTTCTATAATAATGGTACGTATCAGACACATTCATCCTTCAATTCCGAGTGGAAGTATTCACTCGAAAAATTTAGAATTCAATTAAGAATTTAATAAACACTCGATTATTAGATTATTATTGTTTTACTGTCGCAAGTGTCACCGCACCTACTTCAGTCGTGGAATCAAAGTCAAGACCTTGACGATATAACTTTTCATCGTTGATCTAAATGAAGGATATTATTCAAACACAACGAGATGCGCTTATACATTGGCGGAAGTCCTTTGCTGCGGAATTCGCAAAATGCGCTTGTGGCGAGAGTGAAGGAAACTGTTACGGATCACGAGCACAGCGACAGCTTTATCGCTCCACATTGCGGCCGCTGCTGACGAATTGCATTCTCATGCATAAAGGTCTCCCTTTGATTTCGTTCTTTTGTCCTCATCGTGAGGCCACTTTGTCACCGGGGGAACGATCACGCGCGATACATACGCAACGCGACCGTGCAGCCTTCGGATCAGGGCGCGCTCTTCCGCGAAGTTAAAGACACTTCAAGGGGGTCGTGCTTAAAATGCATTGGATCCGTACTATCGAATCGTTTTATCTTGGCCGTGCTAAGAAGCGGTCGAACGAATCCGCCCAAAGAAACGGATGAGCTCTTCTCATTCGCGAGGGGCGATCGGATGGGCGCAGTGTGAGTAAATTACAATATCGCCGTCCGAGCATTACGCGAAGAAATTGAAAACCGTAACGCGGGAACTAATTTGCGAGCACAAAGTGCGCGCGACGTGTACCCCGACTTGTGTCGCATAACGCATTACCATATGCGGCGCACGCGAGCGCATTTATCGTCGCTTGGGCGCAATTTGTCCTTAAATATGAATTTACGCTTCCTCATAAGTCATCGTAATCGCCGTACGAGCGCGATCCAGTGTGATCTGTCTGTCCGCAACAATGACTGCTCGCTGCTCACTTTCTGCGTTTACTGTCGCCTCCATCACGCTGCGGAGGTGAAGATACCAGTATCCTGATATGAAGAATGACAGAAAAATGTGATGCTCTCGCAAAAATGTAAGGATAATTTATAAAGGGTAAAATAAAATTTCTAAATGTCTGGTCTGGCTTCCGGGCTGATGCTGCGTCCTTGGTGGAATGTTCACAAAATATCTATTTCCGATGTTTTGTGAACATTCCGGTTCACTTCTTCGGGAGACTTCAATAGAGAAACGGTCTGAGGTAGTCTCCTAAAGAAGTGAACTGAAATGTTTACGGAACGATGGAAACAAATCCCTAAAAGATACAGCATTAATTTGAAAGCTAGGTCAAGCATTTCGCCGCAGTCCGCGGAAGTCTAAAGTGTCAAAAGAATGTCCAAATACATGCTACGGCTTTCAACGATTCGAAAGAGATTTTCGTCGAAGATTCGGATCGACTTGGCCAGTGGGATGCGAGAGTACGTGGTTAGGAAGAAGTATATCATCAGAGACTCGACTTTGATTCCACGACCGAGGCGGCTGATATACGTCGGCCGTAGCAACACCTGCGGCAGTAAAAGAATTATTCTGTACTGGCGCAATGCATTCGCGGGGACTATGGGGGCTAGCTGGCACGCGGCTGCGACCGCTCGTAAATTTCACGAGGGATCGTTAAAGTCGTGTAAATCGGTTTGCAGAGCGACCCCGTCTACGGGCGAACACGCGCGGCATGACTCTGTTATCGTTACGAATCCTCGCTATTTGAGGCTGGCAAAACCGTAGAGTGGAGCTCGGGGGACATGCGGGGCCACGACATTGGCACGCTGACGTGCGAAAGACGAGATTTGCAGAAATCCCTTCGATTACGTTTACATAAAGACCGACGAAAAATATCTTCCAGAAGACATTGCAGCAGAAGAGTGCTGCGAATGGCGAATTTCATCGATGCTGCATGCCAGATGTCTTATTTCGTTATTCCACCACTGAAGTAGACTCCGATTACGGTGCATTCGCGACGCACTCGGATCGGCGAACAGGGGCGACGTAATCCTCCTTGTACAGAAAATACGACCACGCTCGTCGGTGGTCCACCATTGTTTCGATTTCTCATGTCAGTGCCAGTTTCGGAGCCGATCCGATCGACGCTGTCGATTAAATCCTCCCACAAATGTACATACGGCCGTGCGGAAGGGCCCTACGGGAGCAGAGGCAGGGCCCATCCAACATCGGTAAGCCGCGCCTCCTGGTTTGGACGATAATTACATCCTTTATTCCTACCGGGGTAATTACAAGCGTTTACCGTAGGGCGAGCGGGCTGCGTTAAAAGCCGACCGAGAGCCGAGGAACTCGCTCGCTCGCGCGCGCGGATTAAGCGTAATCGATATCGCCATCGCGGAAAGACGTAAACGGCCGTCACGGTAACGAGAATATAGACCACTTCTGTTAAATCACTACGCGCCGTGCTGCGCTATCAATTAGCAATTTATAAGCATAAATCACTATACAGGAACGGGCAGGCTGCGATTAGCGTAAAGACGCGGTCAAGAAACCTTGTGTTAGAAGATGTTAGAGGATGAAGAGCAGGCTCGTTATCCCGTCACGTCTCGCGTTACGACCGCGTGATTCATATTTCTATCAAATTCGCTTTGAATGCGGCGAGGCGCGCATTAGCCGCGCGTAGCCGTTGCTACGTCCGAAGAGATATTTCGCCTCATTGATCGCAGGATATTGAAAGTGTTGATGGCGCAGCCAGAGGACTCATAAACGGAGCCCATGAAACTTTTAATCGCGCCTCTATGGACATGTCAGAATGACATTTCCTCGACGCGCGCGATGTCTTCGACGTCGCCACTCCTGCCGCCGCGGCCGGGAATACAGCCGCGACGAGCTTCTTCCGCGGCGACGGAGCAGGGTGGCGACGTTAAATAAATTTCGCCGGGCGTCGCGAGCGTGGCGATAGTTTCATTTACACCGGAGCCTAGGAGTTTTACGGCGATACAAATTAGATAGTAATCTCGCATTACGCCATTGGCGAGCGAGTACGTGCCTACGACCTTCGCGTTCAGCGTTCTCGGAAGAACAAGAAGAAGAAAGGTGCAGAAGCAGCAGCAACAGCAGCAGCGGTAGCAACCAGGGGAAGGCAAAGAAAGGGACCAAGACAAAAACGCGAGCGCAATAAAGAGACGGAGGAATCTCCTATTATATCCCCCACGTTCCCCGAACGATTGCTAGAACGTGCGTGACTCGCCACCTGTTTGCTATTGGGAATTCCATTCGACAGGAAGGAACGAGGCCGCGAGAAGAAAACGGGCCCGTTCGAGGTATCATCGAAACCGCATGGTCTTCGTTATTCGATGATGCGGTTGAACTTACTCGATCACCGTCCCTCTTTCGTCGCGTCATCTTCGCTGACTAGCTGCCCACCGATGACGATCGAAAGGGACTCGCGGATCCTTCTTTTTCTGCGCCTCGAGAGGTGGTAGCGCGAGGTTGGCGCTTGTACGTCAAACTCGCGGCCACCTCGGTCCCGTGCCGTTCCATTGAATCGTATCTGTCAATGGGGAACAATATGGTGGCGAGAAAGGCCGGAGGAAGAGGGCCCCATGTGCCGAGGCCCAACAAGTGGGAAAGAGAAAGAGAAGCGAAGAGAGGGACAGAAAGAGAGAGAGAGAGAGAGAGAGAGAGAGACCGAGCAGCCTGAGCCACCGAACGCGCGCCTCGGCAGCCTCGCCTAAGTTATGCAGATTGTTCCGAACAGTTGGACTTTAATGCCGGCATAAATCCTTTGCCACTTAACTTTATACTTGGAGAGTAGAATGCGTTCCCGCCCTCTCAGCGTGCTCAGACCCCTCTTCCACTGCCTATTCTTGCTTACGCGTTCTTCATCGATTCCTCTTCTCGCGCCACCGTTTATCCGTTCTCTCTTAGATAGAAAGAGAAGCGCTCTAGTATATTTTATTCTAAATATACACCGGAACCTTTCCCATCGTATAGAAAAATTGGATTGTAGATTTCAAGTATTCAAGTCTGCCTTTTGTTGAGAGGGCCAATGCAGCTTCTCGACTTGCGCATGCTTGCATATAGAGTGGAATCGTGGAAACTTTTTCTAAATAAAACACCCACTTTGGGAATCCCTTCGAATGATTGCACGAGAGTGTAACCCCGACGTGCTACGACGTGCAGCCGCGGTCAGGGCTTTTTTTCTTTCGTCGCACGTGTGGATGACCTTGGGAGGAGTGAACCCATCATAAAGCCCGTTGAATTTCGAGGAGGATCGCGCGGGTAGACAGTCGCGAGCCACAACGAGTAGAATGAAACTCGAGCTATCGTCATCACGAATGAAACCCGAGCCAGTATTGCCGGCAGGATTATCATAGATACCGCGTGATGCTACTGTCGTCGACACTGTGAGTGTCCTAACGAGCTCCTTCGCCATTCCACATTGTAATACAATGTGGCTGGGCTCCGATCGCGGATAAAGCTATAGCAGATGAGCAATTCATGTTACCATAAAGTCGAGGTAGTTCGCGATCGTAACATCATTCCGCGTGATGACCCGACCGCAAAGGAGGATCTTGAATGTCCGCAGATACTGCCTGATACTCGATATCGCCGTCGATACCAAGTATCTTAAGCAGCTACTCGTTATTCGCGAGACTGTGTAGCGGAATAGCGAGAGAGGAGTATAAAAGACGGACGTTTAACGAGCAAGTGGACAAACAATTCGTAACATTATCTTAGACGATTTAACAAACATGACATTTTTTGACGCCCATTTTTTTGGGCATTTTTTAAATTGCCCTTTAAATAATAAAAAAAGTAATGAAATATTTGTGATTTATATTAAATTTGACGAATTTGTGTGATATAGTCGAATACGTTATATCCAGCTCGAAACACGATTCACACAATGTCCGATTAAATTGTTTCACAATAAATAAATTCATATAAATTCCAAATTTCAGCGTTTTCTCTCACAGACACTTTACTTTATGCATTTGATTTTCCCGCTGGTTATATCGCAGCGCAAGCGTACGGCTGAGTATGCCTTTCATGGTCTGGAAGCGCCCGAACACGTGACGGAAAGGTCTTCCATTTTGACGACGCGACACCCGCACACTCGAGTCGTGACTCCGAGCTGTATTTTATTTACTGACGGACACATGTATTGGGCAATTGTAGATATAAGGATAAAGAAACCGGTGTACAATATTTAAATTGAATATTGTAAAATTAATTAATAGAAATAATTGATTTCATGTCGTTTAACCGGCAGTTGTGATGCAGAAATACAACTTGAGACTGTTTACACCGAAATCAATGGGACAACAGTGATGTCAGTGTGTTGTGCAGTTTTGGCGGGAAAGCACCGTCTACGTTACACGTGTAGATCAACGGCGTGTTGGTCATTTGTCGCAGTACGTTGGCATCAGTCGTATTTACGAAATATGTTGCTCGGGGAGTTTTAATGTTAAATGTGAAAAATACAACAGCAAATATAAGAAGCAACAATAACGTCAAGAAATTAATCACACGTGCGCCTGCATACATCGACAGCGGACTTGATCATCATCAAAATAACTGCTACAGGTACTATTTTATTTATTCTACCGCATATATTTCGTTTATTCGTGAATAAGCGCATAAACTAAGCAAACAAACATGTAAAAATCGCGTGGATTCATTATATAACTGCTTTAAAGTGAATGTCTAATTGATTATATTTTAATACTGAAAAATATAGCTATTAATGTTATTGCTGACACTCTATGACGATTAAATTAAAAATTTGAAATTTATTATTTAGCGCCACTAATTTAATGAGAGTGATGCACTGTTTCAGGAAGAGTCTGTCGCATTTGCATAAAAAAAATGACTTCGCTGCAGAAACTTTATAAAAATCCATTTACGATCTGCATTGAGGGCAATATTGGAAGTGGCAAGACGACATTTCTGCAACAGTTTCAAGAATTTAACAGAGCTACGATTTTGCCAGAACCAGTAAATTTGTGGCGCAATGTGGGAGGAGTGAATTTACTGGTGAGATTGTCTGAAACGTATTATGATTGCTTACGGTTAATATATATATAGGACATGAATAATCTAATGTTATCTTAGAGCATGATGTCCTTGTAAGCATCTATTGTTATTATTGTAGCAATCTCAATTATTGGCTCGTATAAACTACACCGAATTGGTGATACTCTCGTTGTATTCAGTCATAAGCCTTATTCATACTTGCGATAGCGAATTAATTAAGAAGACACAAATTAGAAAATTCAACTGACTGAACCAATTGATGATACTTTCAGGATCTTCTGTACAAGAACTCGGAAAGGTATTCATTCCTATTTCAATCTTATGCTCAAGTAACCAGGTTAGAGTTACATACTATGAGCACACTAACGCCTTACAAAGTCATGGAAAGATCAATATTTAGTACAAGGTGCTTTCTAGAGAACATGAAACTTACAAATACGATATCCAATATGGAGGCTACAATTCTGGAAAATTGGTACAATTGGAGCGTAGAAAATGCTAATATCAAAGTGGACTTGATGGGTAAATATATTTGTGAGCCGTTTAACTAATTCAACATAAGTTAAATAAAAATTAAATAATTTTTCATTAATTTATCATTAACTAGTTTTTTAGGGAGAATTCTTGAACGTTTGAAAACTTAACTTTGGCAGAACATGAAGAATTTTCACTTTATTGCTTGAAAAAAATTTTAATTGATAATTTCAGAACGTTCAGTTAAATTCCTAACGATACATTCACATACACTGTCATATCGACATATCGGCTCTTATTTACCCGTTGAATCAAGAAAGAGCTCGATATAAAATATAACTTTCTCTGTTCCTCTGATATATGTTTTTACTAAGTTTTGCTTTACGTTGTAGTGTATCTGAGGACAACGCCAGAGGTCGTGTATCAAAGAATGCAAGCACGCGCACGGAAAGAAGAGGAATCCGTGCCACTAGAGTACTTGAGACAAATTCACGAAATTCACGAGGGCTGGCTCTACAAACGAACCTTATTCTCTTTACCGGCGCCAGTCATGATTATAGACGGTGACAAAAGTCTCGAAGAAATGGTGCCGCAATTCGAGAAATGCAAAGATCGAATACTTAAGGAGAAAATCGACAGCGCACCAGATACTAGATTAGTTGTACAACAAACATAATGTAAATAGAAAAATAATGTAAAGAACATGACACGATCTAAACGCATCGTGTCATAATTGTTTTATGGTCTACTGTGTCAAAAGTAATGTTAAAGCAAAACTGTGACTTACCCTCAGAAACTGCGATGATATTATGTTCCGGGAAGGTTGGTTCATTGTCATTGACATCGATCACTCGTATGCTCAATGCAGCCGTGCCAGTTAATTGAGGATTCCCTTGATCGGTTGCGATGATAGTTAGCCTGTACTTTTCGCGAATCTCACGATCGAGGACTATATTAGTCCGTACGACTCCACTATATGGTGGACTTATAGTGAAGGCATTGTCTGGATTGCCGTCTACAATATGATACAGGATCCTGCTGTTCATCCCTTGATCGGCGTCACTTGCTGAAAGCTGAAATAGAGAATATGGATGGTACAGCTGATGCATAATACAATGTATAATATTTTAAGTAGATCAATGTAACTAATTATTTTTATATCTATACCTTTTTGACGTTATACAGAAAATAAACTAAACTTTTACATTTTCTGATTGTCTAATTATGTCTATATCCCGCAACTGTCGTATTATAATCTGTCAACTAAGCCATTTCTGAATCGGAAGATATTTCATATATTTTTTTACAGAATGTATTTCCTATACGTACTTTCCATTAAAAAAAATGAGTGAAGAGATAAATGAATAAGTGTAAACCCGTTTTGCTCACAGCAAATGCGAATGTGATTTGCTTTTAACACAGAATCGATAATCAATCTTTATATTTATTATCAAGAGTACAACAAATGATACTTTCATTTTCTTATTGCGTTCCTATATCACTTTTTTTTCTTATAATTATAAAAGTTTTGTAACATAAAAGTTACCTCGTTCTTTCCATTTAAAGTGCTAACAACTTGATTGTGGAAAACTAATTAAGATAGAAAATATTAATCGTGAAACAGAGTGCCGCGTATAATACTACAAACAGAAATGCGACGACTTGACGAAATCATAAGATTTCCTTACCTTGACAACGAAGTCTCCTTTGGTATTTCCCTCGAGCACAGTGGCAGAGTATTGCGTTTGCGTGAAGATCGGCGGGTTATCGTTGACATCGGACACCCTGACGATCACCTTAACGTACGCCTCGAGGGTATCCGGGCCCACCGTTCTAGCCATCACGTTGAGAGTGTGCCTCGAGCTTTCCCTGGGCTCCTCCTTCGGCTGCTGGCCTTCCAGAGATCTGCCCCACGAGTTACCCGTGCGTCCCGCGTCAGCCGGCAGCTCGTCGCTGGGTTTCACCGTTAAATCGTTCCAGAGTTCCGCGTCCAGCTTGGTGGGATCGTTAACGCGCAGCAGACCGGTACTTTCGTCGATCGCAAAAGTATCGAAGTCGTTTCCCGACACGATCAAGTAGAAGACATGCTGTCTTCTACCGTCAGTGCGCACCGCGGTGATCCGGACGATCTCCGTTCCGGCTGGTGCATTTTCCTGAACGACGACGTTGTACGGATCGTTCTGAAACTTCAGAGCCGGCGCCAGGTCCGCCAGATCACCTATCTGCAACTCGATCAAACCTCTAGCACTCTTCGGCGGGTTTCCCTTGTCTCTGGCCAACACCTCCAGGTTGTAGACCTTGCCGTTATCCTGCGACAACGATAGACTCGCCGTTATCATGCCGGTGCTAGGATGGATCCGAAATTTCGGCTTCTCCTCTTCGTGCAATAACGAGTACACGATCTCCCCGTTAGCACCCTCGTCGGCGTCGTTGGCGGACACCCGCAGAATATTCTGACCCGGTAGAGTGCCGATCGACACGCGCGTACGAAATGGATACTTCTCGAACACCGGCGCATTATCGTTCACGTCGCTGATGTTAATCTCAACGGGTATCGAGGTGCTCTTCGCGTCGTACTTGCCGCTATCCATGGCAACTATGAGGAAGGTGTAGCTGCTTTGCCGTTCGCGGTCCAGTGAACTATATCGAACAAGAAGAGATGAGATTTACTTATTGCAAGTAACTATCGCGAGAGATCAAGCCGCGCCTGAGAGAAGAAGCTATTGCAACACAATGATTATTTTTCTTAAAGAAAGGTCTTCACCCAAAAAGATATAATCTCATCTTTAGCGGATGAGAATCTCTTATATATAGCCTCAAGAGGATTCTTCTGAAATCAAAAGGAAAACACTCTAAAAACAATATTATTAGAATTATTGTGCCCCCTATTCTGATTTTATAAGAAGAGTTATAATTTCATAATAAGAGAATTCTAATTTCATTAGAAGAGAAATATTCCCTCCTTCGATAAAAGTTTCCGCTTAGAATATGAGGTTACAGGAAATAGCATTTTGCAACTGGAGTTTCGTTTTTTAATGTTAAAATATTTTCTATTTTGTTTTAGAAAACTCCTCTTAAGGCCATAACACAGGAGAATTATATAATTTTTTTATGTTGCTTTTAAAATAATTCGTTTCACGATTAAATTAACATATTTTTTTATTAAAAAATGATAGCTGTAACAACTATATTATTACTTTAAGGAATGATTGAAATTATTCGAGCGAGGAAAATCTAATGTCTACGTCTACCATTAGAAATCGTAATGATTCGTGTGTTTCGCAAAATCGTATCTTAATTATATCTCCACATCTATATTAAACAATATTATTAGAAAGTTACGTAAACGTAAACAAGAAAAATTCCCTGCGGAGCAGAGCGCTTTCGTGATACGGCATGACTCTCGCAATAACTCTTAATAAGCGTGGGATAATGATCGGACGCCGGTAGTGCACGACTCCGACACGCTTATTTACGATTGCGCGAAGCCAATTCGAATGCTCCGCAGTTATCTTTCACGGTAAATCGACTGTCTGCGAATTAGAGTTTGTTTTCGAGTCTCTGCCGGTACTCTAATATAAAAAAAAATCGATGGTATCGTGACAAATGTCTTATTCAAAAATCATTTTTGTTAAAAAATAAAAATATTCTTGTGCCTATCGCCGAATGAACAGACGAATAAGATGTATACGAATTTCTGTAAAGCAAATATAGGTGCGTCTCATTGAAGGAACAATTCTAACAAAAATGATCCGCATTCCAATTATCTCGGCGTTGACACGTCATCCCCGGTACCATCTCGACGTCCTTGCCACCAGTTCGCGCTATTTATCGAGTCGTTCTAACGAGAACTGGTCCTCGTTTGACCCGCGTGCTGTATCTACCGGGTGGTCCAGGAGCGAAAGAGGGAAAAATGTTCTATATACCTCCCGTGCCGGGATGCCGCGGCCGGCTTCCAAAGGTAACAGGGATGACCGTTGCAGTGAGAGCAACAGCAACAACGCGACACGAAAGCCGGGTACGCGGCTACCGATCGAAGGAGGAAGATACCAAAAACAGAGGCAAGAGAGAGAAAAGGGGGAGGTGGAGAGAAAGAGAATGAGGAGAGGAAGAGAGACGATCGGATCCATCGTGGAAAGAGAGCGAAGAGAGAACGCGCGTAAAAGAGAGACACGCGCAGCGAAAGAGTGGCCCGAGCGAGATCTGGTTTTGCATATCAGGCATTTTGCCGGCTGAAATAATGCATTGAAATGCCACATGGCGTCTCGCTGAAATGACACACGGCTGTCGCGGCGCAAAAGTATGCGCCCCTGCACACCTTCTCATGACTACGCTCTCGGCTACCTCTCGGCTCCAGCGGTCTACCTTTCCGCGTTCGTATGTTGTAAACGCGACGCACCGTCGTGTCTCGGCGGTGACGAGACCAGAAGTGACAAAGGACAGGAACAGAAGCGGCAAAAAAGCGCGTAAACGGCCGCGATCGAGCGAAATCATACGCCGCAATCGCGCACCGGGATTGGCAGCGGGGCCTAATTGCGGCGGGGATTAAAGCGCGCATCGTGAGTCACCGAGACGGATGTTGGGCGGCGTCGGTCATGCGAGTTTACGGCGACCCCGTCGGCATAATGCGACGAGGCAAATTATATATTCCCGTGGCGTGGAAGTGATTTATCGAAATAATTTGCTCATGATGTTTCGCGACACACGACGAACGACAGGCGCGAGACGACTCTCCATTATCGCCGCGGTATTATCGCGCCCGTATGACTCCATCTCACTCATCAAAGTTAATGTTTTGTGTATAATGGCCCGATATTGAATTCGATTCCGCCAAGTCCGCGCGCACGCACGCACACTCACTCTCGCGCAATTAGCGTTTGACTTTTCCTGCGCTTGTACACCGCCGAAGACCGTATCGAGCGGTTAACGATCACCGGAGCGCGCGCTCCGCTGGGATCAAGGTTCGCGGCAGCCCGCAGCGAAATCGTCCATTAATTAACGAACCACGACCTTGCTGTTTGGAGGGATGGACGGAAGCCACGGAAAGTCTTCGCCTTAACGACGTCCCGAGATATCGGTTTATTGCGCGCGTAATCATAAGAGACATACACAGGCCGAGAGGAACGGATGGACGAGACGCGGAGAGAAACGAAAGAGTAAACGAAGAAGAGAGAGAGAGAGAGAGAGAGAGAGAGAGAGAGAGAGAGAGAGAGAGAGA
>NW_022639468.1:1749572-1773218 GCF_010583005.1 Odontomachus brunneus | reverse complement strand
AGAGAGAGAGAGAGAGAGAGAGAGAGAGAGAGAGAGAGAGAGAGAGAGAAAAGGCAAGGAAGAGTATCGTGGATTGTGCCGACGGGTTATGCATACGGAATCGTTTAATCGGCTGTGGTGCGTCGTTCGTGAAGCGCATCGACTGACTTTATAATTTTACGACGTTCCTAGACGCTGCTCCTTCCTCCCTCGCCACCCTCGAGGGCTGAGGTCTTTTTTTACTTTTCGCTGCGAGCGCGAATCACCGTTCCCTCCCGTGTGTGTGTCTCTACTTCCCGCTTTACGACGTTATACCACCGGCGTAATATTCCCCTAGGTGATCCTAATCGGATGTGCAATAAAGGTCGCGGTAATTAACGCCAGGATGAAATTAGTCGGCTGGTAGCCGAGATTGCGAAGCAAGACTCACATGCGGCCGAAGGGAAAGAGGAAGCGAGAAGTAAGAAGGAAGAGAGGCTGAAGAAAAATCGAGAAAGAGGAAAGCAGGAAAAGTCAGACGAGAAGGAAACACGATGGGATGATAGAGAAAGCGTCGGTGAACAAAGACAAGAAAACAAAAAAAAGGACACGTCAAACAAAAAAAAAGGAATATACGACAGAATGTGCACTCACCCGGCGGTAGTGACGAGGCCGGTCAGATTGTCGACCCTGAAGAGCCAACTCGTCTCCTCGGCGATGGCGTACGTAATCCTCCCATTTTCATCTTGGTCCGGATCCGTCGCCTTCACGTTCATAACGCTCGAGTCCGGCGCAATGTCTTCCGAAATAGTCGTCACGTACTTGGCGAGATGATAGTTCGCCGGATAGTTCGACGATCCGTACTGAAAGCCACCATTGGGCAGACCGAAACTGCCGTACTCCGAACTCTGCAAATTGCTGCGCGAGTGAGACTCGACGTATTGATCTTGCAGGAAGGTCGGCGCGTTGTCGTTGACGTCCAGAACAATCACGATGAGATTGCAGTGCGCTTCTAGGCTGGGCCTTCCCTTGTCCTTGGCGGAGATCTTCAGAGCATATCTGGGCGTGGTCTCGCGATCCAGACTCGACATCGATAATACACCGGTGGATGAATCCAGCGTGAATTTGGAACCGATGTTGCCACCTGAAATCGATATATCACAAAAGTTTAAAATATGTTACATATTTATATACTGTATGTATGTACATATATATATTTCTGCACGTAAAAAATATGATCTCATCCTTGGGGGAATTATCTTGTTATTTAGCTCTTCTCTTATATGCAACTATATAACACGTGCACAGAATTTATTTGGGAAATCCCTTCCCCTACAGACCATATCATTTTTTAATTTCTTGCTTATATAATTGTACAAAACAGATGTAGATTGATAATGTAAACATAGAAAAGAAATATTCGCAATTACATTTGTGACGTGAATAGCGAACGTGATAAATACTTGTAATCACATAATTTATGAATGCACGCGATGGGTCTCACCTGTAATGCTGTAAGAGATTTCGCCGTTGTTCCCCTCGTCAAGATCGGTCGCAGCCACTGTGTGGATCCCGAAGATTTCCTGATTTTCCGGCACAGCAAGGTTGTAGCAGGAATTTGGCCGGAATTCCGGGCTGTTGTCGTTCTCGTCCAACACGATTACTTCCAGAGTGGTAATATCCAGGAGCTTGCTCGACCTCGCTAAGATGGAAACGGAGTAACGCGCGACTTTCTCACGATCCAAGGAACCTCGAAGAGTGACTAGACCGTTAGGAGCTATGGCGAACTTGTTCGAAGCTATGTCGGCTGGTATGCTGAAGGTGACGTTCCCTGCGTAGCGGAATAAGAAATTCATCCTAAATGTTTTGCATAACTTTTTATGTATTATTTACAGTCGCTCTTCCCCCTTACGCATCGTCTTCTTTATCGTAAATATCGTCAGCCGTTCCACGCCAATAACCATTTCTACAACTTGCAACGATTTGCATTGCGCGTCATAAAATGCATTTATTTCGCAAGTGCCTCTCTAAATATCTCTTTCGCGGGCTCTCCGTAATTATTTTATTACTTTCATTGCATGTAAAGTATTATTTAGATAATTCATTCAAGACACGGTTATATCCTGCGTTAAACCGCTTCGGCGCATAATTTACGTCTTATCTCTCGCGGTTCCATGATTTGATGATTAAAATCAATCACATTTCTTATAAAAATGACCATAGTAGGCAAAAAAGCCCAAGGCCTCCTCTCTCAAGAGACAAACGAATAATCCTCTCATTTACCTAAGTTTGCTTGCAGATATTGCTAGAATGATGTTGCTGTAAGTTCTACATTGACAATTTTTCAGATATAAAAAGCAGCAATACATTTCAACTGTGACATTTGGAATTCTATTTGTACCAATGGAACATTGTTTTGAATGCGGACTTCAATATTCACCGCAGAACACGCGGTGACTTCACGCTCGCGCAGAGCGCACAGTGACTTCAACGCCCGGCTAAAGCACGACGATCACGGTGAGCCTTAATGCATTCGATTCTCGAATTCCAGCGCTTAGCCCATGCTTGGCGGATTTTTCGCGGGCTTAGAACACAAAGCGACTCGCGGGTTCAGCATGCATGCGCGCACGTGTGTCTGCGTGTGCGTCGCGCCACGACCACGGCATCTCGTTGTGTTGCGAACGAGCAGTCGCGGGACATGGCGTGTACGTACGCGGCAACGGCGTGTATGACGACGTTGGTGTTGGTGGTAGCGGTGATTTGCCTATGCTGCGTGCCGCAGCAGGCCGGCGGCACGATGATATACGCGGCCATTGTTTCGCCTCGTCCTTTCTAATGCCCCTCCACCTTCCCCTTGGCAGCCGCTTCTGCACTTTGCAAGCTCCCCTATACACTACCGAGCGTGGCTCGTCCCGTGGGATACGTGGTAGTCCTTTGGCGCACCCAAGGGGCGCGCTAATGCGCTCGTCCGGTACACGGGCGACGCGATAGATAAGCGCAAAACCAGAGATACACCGTGTTGTCGGCATCGGCGGCTAGTTTACCGCGACTACCGCGCGCAGTCTCTTCCGCGCGGTTTAGCTGTTCGTCAGACCAGCTCGAAGCAGTTAGATCAGATCGCTGCGGCATTGGGCAAGCAGGTATGCGGATCTGCACGGCGCGAAGAAATGATGCGCGAAATGTGTACGTGCGTACACGCGCGCGCGCGCGCGAAGGCACGCACGTTGGCGCATCCAGGAATCCGTTTGGACGACTCTCTCTCTCTCTCTCTCTCTCTCTCTCTCTCTCTCTCTCTCTCTCTCTCTCTCACACATGGACGATAATTGACTTCTCGCTTATCGCATGGAACTGATTACACAGTGCGACGCAAAATCCCGCCAGGTGTCGGTATAAATACACGAGACATGATCATGTCCGATCAATATTCCCGGAACGAGCGACTTTCGAGTCCGCGCGATTCATATTTATACGCCTTCGTATCCGCCGAGAGACACGTCGACTTGTTCCTTTCGGACTTTCCCTCGTGAGATCGCTAATGTATGCGACATGACTCGTTCGGTCACTCGCCAAAGTCCCGCGACGATAATTAGCGACGTCGCAAGGAGCTCTCGCGTTTGCGTGTTGCGCGATAGCGGAGACGCTCGACGCGGTGTGTGACCTTCGCCGTAAATAAGGCGAATGAGCCCGCTCGAAAGCTCGTTATCGCGTTTTCCGCCAGAGAGACGGGGGATGACCCGAGGACGTTTCGTCGATACTCCGGCATGACGACGAATCCCGCGACGTCGGAATTTTCTCGCTCTGCCGGCGCACCGAGACCTCGACTCCGACTTTTTAAAGCGACCGAGAGGCGCGCGCGAGAAAAGAGCAGAGGGGAGAGAAGGAAGGAGACGAACGGGGCCCCGCCGCAGCGGGGTATTCTGCGTCGGGGCTTTACACACGGATGGAACGCGTTGCCGACGATCCCGACAGAGGCAAAGAGAGAGAAATAGAGATAGAGAGAGAGAGCCCAAGCCGCGCAAGTCATTTCGCTGAATTTACTATAATGCTCGGTACCGGCCAGATTCAAGGCAATTATTCGAGGTATTTTCGTAGCAGGGCTTTCCTATTAGCCGCGGCAAGCGTATCCGCTGCGGCCTGGCCGCGATTATGTTCGCCCTCGCGCGCACGGTTTGCGTGTGGTGTATAGGTGGTGTGTGTAGTGCGGCATCTCCGACGCGTACTATCCACACCACTGAGAACGGGCAGGAGGAGGGAGCGCTAGAGAGAGAGAAAGAGGGAAGGGCGAAATCGCAAGAGTCAGAAGGGAGCGAGAGATACCCGAAGAAGAACGAGAGATAGCAGATTGTAATTTCAGCCGCGCGCTCTACACGCCGCTAAATTGACAGCCCCTTCTGCACCGCCGTGGACTTTATGTGCGCGCGCGCACCACCGAAACAATAAGGACGCGTCCGGAGTACCTAAAAGGAACCTCCGTTTTTGGTCCTCCCGCGCGTCCTTGTTACGCCACAGCATCGATAAGTTTCGGCTCGTATTGCTTGTTTTGCGTCGAACCGCGGCATTATACGCCGCGAACACGCGTTTACATCGCTTCATTCGAGCCCGTAAATCGGGAAACCGCGCGATCCGACCTGCCGGCGGATCCACGGATGTCGTTGAACCGATGCCAAGTCCGTATTCGACCGTGGCCACGATTGGATAACGAAAGCTCGACGAATCTCGTTAATTCTGCTGACGTGGAACGGCAGGGATACAGGAAGCAATCATAATCACGTTACGATCAAGCGACTGTCCAGGAAGCGAAGTCCTTCTCTCTCTTTCTCCTACCTTGATCCGCGACCGCTGGTCCTGCTACGTTCAACACGGCTGTTCCGACTTGCAGGTCTTCGGAGATCTCGACGACAGGATTGGGCAGCAGTAGCCGCGGAGGGCCACTCGCTTGCGTCATCGACGGAGTCAAACTCAGCTTCAACACGGCCTTACGGGGTGGCAATCCGTGATCGTTGGCGGTGATCTCGAGATCCATGGGTCTCGCGATGGGCTTCTCGAGACTCACGATGCCCGACTCGTAGCCCACGGAGAACCGCGCTTCCTCATTGCCCGCGGTGATCACGTAGGACACTCGACCGTTGTTACCAAAGTCCTTGTCCACAGCGACAACTCTCACCAGACTGGTACCTGATAGCACGACCATGAAACAGGATTACAATCGACTGTGTGGTTCGGTGTGAATTCGCTGCATATTTTATTTGCAAGATGACACTTACCAGGTTGAAGATTCGACGCGACGGCTATCTTGGTGGATTCCGGGGCGATAAAGACGGGGTCGTTGTCGTTCTGATCAAGCACGACGATCTTCGCGGTTACAGTAGAAGCTAATTGCTCTCCTGGTGGCGCCCGATCCGAAGCTTTAAGGATCAAAGTGTACTTGGCTCTTTCCTCCCTATCGAGTGACTTAGCCAACGTCAAAGCACCCGTCAAAGAATCCACGGCGAAGCTGTTCGTCGGCGGAAATTCAGCCACCAGGCTATATCTCAGTTCGCCATTCAAGCCGCTGTCCAAATCGCTGGCTGTGAGATTGTAGATGGTCGATCCAATCGCTACTGTTTCGGGTATGTGAACAATTATCGGATCCTGCGGCCATCTCGGTGGATTGTCGTTGGCGTCCTCGATAATGATTTTCACAGAGACGGCGATGCTTTGGGGATTCCCGATCGAGGTCGTGTCCAACGCACGAATTTCCAGATGGTATTCGCTCACGTTTTCACGATCGAGGGAATGCGCGACCACCAGCTGGCCTGAGCTGCGGTCAACGTCGAAAGCTGGAAACTCGCTGATCGGCGTCAGTGAGTTCAAGGTGAAGGCCACGCGACCCGCGGGACCCGCCCCTGACACTGACCCTACTGCGTGTCCGATACTCGCATCTTCGCGCACCTAAATGTACATGAAGAGTGTATTGTTTATTCTTCGTTATCATAGAAGCCCTCTTTATCCCTTGTGTTAAAATACAATATTAATCTTCCGCGTGCAGTCATACTTTTTGGGATACGTAATACAATTTAGGCCTATCAGACCTAGGCGACTTTGAATCACTATAACTTTGTTGAAGATCGATATTTTCGAACGAAAATTTGTCTTTTTTTTTTATAGAGAAGTTTTTTATATCAAAATCTGCAAACAGATTTACGCTAGTCTGAAATTTTCTGGGACCCTTTACGACTCATTAGGCGCTGCAGACGCTTTGAAGAAAAGCCATGACTGGTTCATACGGCGTTTCAAAGCATTTGTCTTGTGGATCACATTCGTAGTGTGTTTTTAATTCACGTAACTCGATCCTGCAAGTTATCTGCAGGAAATGCGCGCAAATACGACAACAGCAGGTCGCCTAAGGAATATCGGCGCGATCAGATGAATGTTGTAAAATGTAACACGTCAGAAATGAATAATTGCAGAAGGGGTAAGGTGGAGCGCCGATGGCGTCCAGCAAAGCTGGAAACGAATCGACGGGTAAATGAATCCTACCGGGTGGTGAGGTTAACGATACTCACGTGAAAGGTAAGGCTGCTGCTGGTGAAGGTCGGCCGGTTATCCGCAAGCGCCAAGACTTCAACTCGAAACGCGCGAATGCTGTGCAGCGGCGGATGTCCGGCATCGGTCGCCTTTACGGACACCCGATATACGTTGCGCTCTTCGTGGTCGAGCACGGCCTTGGTCCTGATCATACCGGTGATCGGGTCGATGGTGAAGACATTGTAACCGTCCGAATCTCGATCTGAAGCAAAAAACGGAATTTCAAATCCCCGATCGAACTAACTGCACATTGATTCTGTAACTTTCAACGACAGTATCATTAAAAGTTCTGGAATCAGTAGGCTGGTGCCGCGGAACGCGAGACGGAAAAATCGTGCGGTATCTGTGCCGTTCACCCTGGCAGAAATGTGTACGTGAAATAGGCGCCGCAATACCGCGGAATGAAAAGCCTCTGACGTGAGCGGAGAGAGGTACATCGCAAACTCCCCGACACCATAACAGTACCTCGCGCGAGCGATGTTCAGATTTAATCTTGCGATCTGAAATTTTTCGCGCTGCCTTGCTACGTCTCTGCACGCGATCGGGAAAATCCGATTCCGATCGTAAGCGCTCGGAATGAGCCGGCCTGGCGCGTATTTACGCTCGCCGTAGGCGGTGCGTTTCTAGCAAATAACACCCGGCAAAAACGCGCACGGCCGCTTTTAAGACCGTGCATAATTGTTTCAGTAATTGCCGTTGGGCTATTAAAGTCTCAAAAAGCCCCTCGCGCTCTTTCACGAGGTCCGAGAGAGACCTGCGCGGTGTAAAAAAGCTTGCTCTCGTCGTCTAATCCCCGGGGCGCTTAAGTAGTTTCTCGCTATTTCTCTATTATTCCCGACTCTCTCAACAACTGCCGGCAGCTGCCGTAACGAAGCCGCGCGATCACTGACTGCGCGTACAGGTAATTATAATTTATATATTTTCTTGCCGATATACATATATCCCATGGTATGTGTGTGTGTGTGTGTATACATATATATACACACACATACACACACACATATATATACACACATACACACAATCGTATCCGAGGCAAAAGTGCGAGTCGCTTCATTAGATGGACGCCGCGTAACGGCGTCACGATGATTAGTCACGTGCGCCAACTAAGGACTAATCGGAACGAGACGGATGTCCCCGAAGATTACGATGCGTCCTTCGCGAGTGAAAGAAATTGAATTATCGTGATACAATGACGTTGAACGGAATAATAATAAGTTGTGTATAGAAAATTTGCCAATTTCTAACCAGTAACTAGCTAGAAACTCTAGTTTGAGTGCTTCGTTAATAACTGAACAGTGAACTTAGTCAGTTTTTGACCAGTTTCTAACCAAATTTTTTTTATACAAAATTCTGTCAAAAGTTTCCGTCGCGCGGTTCTACATTGCAAAACATTGTATTTTATTATTCAATATAAAAATAACGCAAAACTCGAAACTGTTTCAAAAGGTAAAATCCTTTCGCTAAAGATTCATTTATTGAGATGGTTGAAGCTTTATTTTTAATTATCATGTTTTCTGGTCAGTAATTGGCCGAGTATTTTCCTGTCCGAACAATTACCGCCAAAATAAGTCCTAACTGTAAAAACTGACCAATTTCTGGCTAGTAGCCAGTTTCTCGTGGAAATATTTCCTTTGGAATAATAGCAACGATAATGTTATTAAATGACACATTCCTACCTTTTAAGATGCTGTAAGTCACCGAGGCGTTCTCGCCAAAGTCCGTGTCCAATGCTCGCACCTTGGCGACTTCCGTTCCAGACGGCTGTTCTTCCCTGACGCTGACCACGTCCCCCTGAGGATCGACGATCTCGGGCGAGTTGTCGTTGACGTCCAACACGGTGACCTTCATAGGTACCCTAGCGGCTCTGGACGGTGTTCCCTGATCGCGCGCCTCCAGCATCAGCTCGTGCACCTCTTTCGCCTCACGATCGAGCGGCTCACGCGTGGTGATCTTACCTGAGTCGTCGAGAGCGACGGGAAAGAGAAACAATTAATTTTCATTGCGCTTCGAGCCTGCCACAACCAGATAGCGAATTATTAACGATCTATTAGCAATTCCCCGCGGCTGCAGGCCGCGGGTAGCGTTTATTAGCGGACGCCGGGGGGATATTTATGACCGCGCGACAAAAAGCATTAGTCTGTCTGATATTAGAAGATATTTAAAAATTTCTACTCGCATGTCTGATGAATTTTACGGGCACTCGCGACCAATCGAGAGATCGCGGTGTGGACGATGAGGCGCGTACGCGCGCATTCTCGCGAATTCATTCGCATAAAATCGACTACGTACGACCAGCCGACGTCTCGTGAATCGCGGATGGCTAGACCGACCTTATCAATTTCCCTCGTCGAGAAACGGTTAATTGGATAATCGTCGCTCGCGTACGCACGTAAGAACCGTCCGCGCACGATCGCTCGTATTCCTTGGTCGCCCCTTGCCGCGACGGAGAGTTTCGTTTTTCGTTTCCGCTCTTCTCCTCGCATATAATAATTGTACCAGGGGCGTACGTAGTCGCGCGTGTAACGAGCTCCGCCGTAATTACGGATCGCGCGGCGTAGCCACGGTTGAAGGTAGGAAGAAGGGCGACGAAGAGGAAAGCGAAGAAAGGAGAGAGAGAGAGAGAAAGAGAGAGAGAGAGAAGGAATGGCGAATAAGAAAATAAGGAAGAGATGGGAGACGGTAAGGCGAAAGCTTGCCGTGGTAGAAAAGAAGGAAAAGGTGGAGTCACCGCGGAGCGACCTGTCCCCCTCCTTCGTGGACTGGTCGACGCATTAATGGGTAATTAACCCGAGCGGCTAGTCGAGAGAGGAAAGCCGGCGGAACTATTCCAGGACCTGGAGAAGGATCGAGATAATAATTCGTACGACGGACCCGGGGCGACCTGTATCGGTGTTCGCGCGACAGGCCAGACGGAGCCGCGTGCCTCTACGAATTCTCGACGTACCTAGCTGGGACCCTCGCTCAGCCATACCGGCGTGTCCACCAGCACGTGGAGCGGCGCGGCACGGCCTCGACGACGTCGTACTCCTCGTCGCCGACAAGACAAACGATCGACGGGGGACATGCAAACGCGCCGGCACGGTGTGCAGCGGCGCATCGAAGGATACCATCGCGGAACAATAAGAAGTATATCGTAGGACGCGTGCTAATGCGTTTCTCGTGTTAGCCGTGGGACCGCGCGCAACCGATCTCGCCGTCATGCGTCCATAAGAACGTCCCTTTCTGTCTTTCGCGTGCCTCTACCAATATTTGGAAATCCATCCGCCGCGATCGGATCGCCGCAGCCTAGGCGACGGCAAGCCGTGTGGAGCTCTGTGACAGACAGGAGACGCCGGTTTCTCGAAAATCAAACAGACGTTCGAGGAACGGGAGACCGGCCGCACTGCAGGGATCCCAGCCGAGGGTTAGATCGGGAGCGCTGGAACCTGCTCGGCCGCTTCGCAACCGAGTTGCAGACTAGCTGAGCAACCTTATCTTTAATTTGATCGTCGATGCAGAACCACGTACCAAATTATCGACCCATAGGAAAACTGTGGGAAACGTCACTTAGCGTGTTTCGCTGCTGGAAAATATGTAGCTGAATAATGCGGCATCTCCGGCCGGTGTTTTTGCAACATGTGCTTGATTAGAATACAAATTAACTCTAATCGTCATCTGTCGCGGCGAAGTATTCCGGATACACGTGGGACGAGACGTTACGTGCGAGAGATGTGAGATCCTTGAGTCCTCTTGGATCAGTAGGTGTCGATCGTCATGTACCTTCTTCTCTACGTGTGAATTCGTGACAAGTGGAAAGTTTCTTTGGCGAATTTAAAAGTGAAAAGTTCAAGATGAAAAGTTTCACTGACAAATTCAATGAAACTTTTCGTTTTTTACAAGTTCGTATTAAGGGAAAAGATATATAAACCCTATTCTGAATGCATAGCGAATGTTAATCCTTCGTCTGCTCTCTTGTTTCTCGCTAACGTTTCGATTTACTTTGTGGACAATACCATTTTTCTCCCCACGTATAAACAAAAAAATTGATGCAACAATTTTTCTCATTATTTCAGGTCTCTATAATTTCTAGTTCGAATATTCTTTAATTCCCATTGTTCATATCTGTTTTTTAAATAAAATCCGTAACAGATAATTACATAATTTCAATTGTTCCCAAAAATGACCTACGGAGAGTTAAACACGCCTTTCTAACTCCACTCCTTTCGTTTTTCTTACCTATGAACCTCACGCATAGCGTAATTTCAATTTGAGAATCAGAAAGAATATATTTGATAAGAAAGATATATTCGATATACCGGTATGCGTCTAGAATAGAACTCCTGATCGATATCCAAAGCGGAGAGCAGGTATCTCTCTCGATGGAAGCGCGCTACCGCGTGCCTGAAATAGTCGCACCCGCGCTCACCGTAGACGAGGAGAGCCACGTGGCTGCAGATAGCACGTGCACGCGCCAACGGTCTATCCGATCGATAGGTGAGCGCGCAACAGCGGACGGTGGGTCACGGGAATTCCCCGGGTCGCGATAATCGACCATATCGCGCGCGCATATCGTAACGAATTGAAATGTATGAGGCGCGCGCGGATTCCATGCACGAACGTGGGCCGTGGGCGAAGGCGCCACGTCGCGCCGCGCGACAGGAAGGCGAGGAAGAAGAAGTGGCGGGAATGCGACTTTGACATTCTCCGTGGAACAACAGCCGGGCGCGGACGTCTTTGTCGAGGCGTCGCTCACTTCGGCGCGTTTAGCTTGCCGTAATCGCATCCGGTATAGTATCGGGCGCGGCCCTGATCCCGGGGGCCCGGCTGACAATCGAACGTTCCTGTACTTTTCATCGCGTTTCATCGGACAAAGGTGCGCTTCCATAAATCACGGCGGAGCGATCTCTCTCTCTCCCCCCCCCCTCTCTCTCTCTCTCGCGCGCGCGCAACTTTGTAAACCGCACGCGAGACCCCCCTTAATTGGATGAATGGAGAAAAGGGCGCCATTAAGCGAGCAACGGGCAACCTACGCGGCGGAAAGAGCGGAGAGGACCGCTCGAGGGTTTTCTCAATGGGAGATCGCGGTTAGAGCCGATCGAAGGACAATGGCCGAGCGAAATTTCAACTCACTCCCGCCGGTCCGTTGACCGGACAATGTGCAGTCGCACTGTGCTGCGGGATTAATATAGAAGTACTCGTACGACAAGACAGCTGATACTTCCGGCAGCGCGATCGCCCCCACCCGTCGTCGTTATCCCTCGTCTTTTTTCATTTTTCTTTTCCTTTTTTCATTTTGCCTTGCCTCCATCCCGGCGCGTCGGGATGACTCGAGAAGTCCCACCTCTGCAAACAGGCAGCCCGCCGGATACGAACCGAAGAGAGAAAGAGGGAGGGAGAGAGGTAGAGGGGGGGAGAGAAAGAGAGAAAGAGATAGAGGCCCTGGCCCACGAACCGGCGTGTACACAAATACTCCCGTGTCGCATGCCAATCAAACCGCGCACATTGCATACGCGAAGGCATACGTGTGCGTTTCGCGGCGTGTGACGAGCCCCGGGCCCGTTCCTGATGATTCGTTACACGCCGACGAAGCGAAAGCACCACTCTTACCGGATTATATTTTAATACCCACCGTGTGCGTACACACTGCTGCAAGTACGAAATGAGCTATCGGGAGATCTCCAAGAGAACACTCCTGGGGCCGGTGGTCCTCATTACCCAGTGAGTTAATTAAGCGAATCGCCCTATTGGAGTAGCGCGTCGCGCTTCTGAAACTCGACTGCTGCTGTGAGACTCGGTTGATGCTCGAAATAATCGAAAGGGACTACGATATTTTCTCCCAAGACTTTCGAAACAGGCCGCGCGCAGGATACACGGGATGTTGTGCGAGTGTGAGAAGCTCCTCCATCGGCGTTACGAAACGCGTTCAACAATGGCGCGGCTTAAAGGGCCGTTGGGTTGACGCAAGAGCAACGCGTAAATTACACGTGCTGACGGCCGGGCAGCCATTTAGAAAATTAATAGTCTCTCTCTCTCTCTTTTTTCCCGTTCGACTCCTCTTTCTGCTTCTCGCTTCTCTAAATCGAACCTTTCTTATGTGATCTCGTAACGTTTGCTCCGCGGCGCGGCATCATCTACTCGGAGAGGAACTCGAAGGGACAAGTTAAAGGGAGTGTGGAATATCACGTCGGCGATTCACACCCGGAGAATTAATAAGAAGCTAGCGCAGGCGCGTTCGATTTTTATTTGGCGGGCCGAGAGAGAGAACCTGTCTTAAACAGGAAGTAAGTGTGCCGGCCGCGCCGCAACTGGCTGCGAGCGAGGACGCGAGAGTAGAGCATAGAAGTTAGCGCGAAGTGAGAACGAAAAGAGAACACAACGGGCAGATCGACTAAGCGTTAGGCTGATATACGAGATTGAATATCTGTCAGAAATAAAAGAGACCGCGGCGTGAGACGCGAGTACAATTACGTTCGTGATGGCGTTCCGCCGCCAAGGTGGGAGGAAATACAAGTCGAGGTGGGAGATAGACGGCGCGAAGGAGATCACGGTCCGATGAGATTTCAACAAGAATGGAATCATCGACGAGCGACCGCGACGTATAATCGCGCTGATATCGCTTCCGTTTCGCGCGAGACGCGCGCATTCCCGCGCTCACCATCCCGACCAAGGATAGCATCGCGAGAGGCGATCGCAGTACCAGGGGAGAAATTCCGCGCGTATACGACCGAAATGTTAATCGCCGCGAATCGATCACTGTCACTGTGGTCCCGTAAAGTGCCGGCTGGAACCACCTCTAACCGAGTAAGGATGTTCCTCCTTGTACGTCTCTTATTCACGAGTTGTCGGGTAACACAATCGTAACTCCGGTGTGAATTTGACCTGACGAAGAAAGAGCGACCGGGCTGGAGAGGGAGAAAGAGAATAATGCGATTCTCGCCGTGCTTGTTCGACGAAATCTCGAATTGCACCTCCGCAAGCAACTCGAGAACCCGCCGCGGACGAAACTCAGTGAACTTGAGGAAACGATTCGCCAATATTTTTCTCCGCGTTCAAATTGCATGTGTGGGCATCTCCTTCTCTCTTTCTCTCTTTGGGTCCTCAATGGTCGCGCGGTCCCGGGCCGACTTTCGCAAACACTCGGGCGTCGTTTCGACGAGAACTCGTATACTCGTTGGCGCTCTGATGACGGTGGGAGCAAACGGAGGTGGCACGAAAAATAGGGAAATAAGATGCGAATACTCCCTTACCTGTGTCGGGATCCACGGCGAAGCTGCTGTTGGCCTGAACCACCGAGTACCTGAGGAGCGAGTTCTTGCCGAGATCGGGGTCGGTGGCGCTCACGGAGCCCACCAGAGTACCCGGCGCGAGATTCTCCAGCAGCTTGAATCCATAAAAGTCCTTCTCAAAACGTGGATCGTTGTCGTTATCGTCCAAGACCTTCACCAGCACGGAGGCGTTCGCGGTCGCCGCAGGATATCCGTTGTCGGACGCGAACACCGTCAAGGTGAGCCGATCGACTGTTTCGCGATCTAAGTTCTGCACCAGGCCGATCCAGCCGGTGTTGGGGTTGATGCGAAAGGCGGGCGAGCCCTGAAGGCGATAGCTCACTCTCGCGTTATTCCCCGTGTCCAGATCGACCGCTGTCACCTGAAGAATCTGTAAACCATTAAGAGTTTAGATAATTGCCACGTACATTTAACATTAAAACTATCGACGATTAACAATCTGCTTCTATCAGAGAGCGGTTTATATCTAATTTTGCTAAAGAGTACAAATTGAAACATTCGATTCAACTACGTTTGGCAAGTTCAAAGCAGTGAGAGCAATGGAATGTAGAGTTCGAAACGGAGAGAAACATTATGAAAATCGAAATAAGAGCAATTGTGTCATTCGAAGACATTTCTCGCGATCTCGCAAGAGAGAGAAAGGAAGATAAAAAGAGAGAAACAGAGAGAGAGAGAGAGAGCAAGAACGGGACAAAAAGAGAGGATAAGAGACAAGACCAGTCGATCCGGTCGTTCCGTATTAATTAAACGTACCCAAGGACTGCAAACCCTAAACACGTTCGGGCCAGTCGATGTTTTCCAGCGCGGGAGGATGGTGAATTACGAAGGTCGAAGTGGAAGAAAAAGATGAAGAGAAACGCGGGACCGAGAGTGTATAAGGTCGCGTCCCGTGCATGAACTCGCGGCTCACGAATGATGGATGGTGGTAGAAGGTAAGGCGAAGGAAGAGGACGGAATGTGAGGAGGGGAAGAAGCAGAGAGACGCCGCGACCGGCCTGTCTTAGGTGATGAGGAGGACCAGGGGGATGGACACGAGTTACCATTAGAGAGGAACCTGACGTGGGAGCAGGCAGTAATGTGTCTAACTGTACGTTATTAGTTCACGGCGGGTGAAGGGTTACGCTCACTCTCTCTTTTTCTCTTTCTTTCTCTCTCTCTCTCTCTCTCTCTCTCTCTCTCTCTCTCTCTTTGCATCCAGGTTACTCTCTTGCCGGTCACTCCTCTCCCGGCCGCGGCAGCACTCTTTCTCGTACTCTCGTTGGATCTACCTCTCCATCTTGCTCGCTCTAACGTATACTAGCGGCTGAGATATTGTCCGGATACCACCGACAGCTCACAGATCTGTTTCGCCGATAGATACCACCGATATATACGTGTATACCAGAAGGAAGATGGAACGTAAGATCGAGTAGCGACGGGAGAAGGTGGAGAAGGAAGAGAAAAAGACACAGACGGACTGACAGAAAGGCAGAAAGAGAGAGAATGAATAAGAGAGTAACAGAGAGAAAGAGAGAGAGAGAGACGCGAGTTGCCGCGACGTCTCCTCCGCTCTATCGTATCCGCGTGTACGTTGTATTAAAAATGTGACGTCATTTAACGGACCTATCTCGCGGCGAGGATCTCACCGCCATTCGTCATCGGTATCCTCGTATTCGGGATTACGTCCGCTCATGGCTACCACCACGAGGAAGCGTCGAAGCTATCAGCCGCGCACCAATGACGACCCTGTTCCCGGGAGTTTCGCGGCTAATGACTCTCTTTCTCCCACTCCACCTCAACACCGCCGTCGCGAGATACCGAGACCGCCAACCCATCCTTGCCCTTCTTTCGATTTTTTGCCGGATAATGACTGATATGTGTAGATAATTACAGAGGGCGTGCGTCGCCGTTGGCGATCTTCGCGGGCCAATCCGCGCTCGCGCGGCCCACGAGTATCGTTTTCGAATTCTCTCGGGGAGATTTCTCTCCCCTCGGCGAGATGTGAGACACGGCGCGGTCAATTCAGCTAACACCAGGTTGGTCGGGCCGCGCGATTCCGCCGGCGAATTCGAATTTCTCAAATCGAGGCTCGCTCGTTTTCGGTATAACCGTACGCGACGCCTGATGAATTACCCATCGCGCGTTCGGGTAACCGCTGGTACCTGCTCGTGAAATGATGAACCGTGCGTGTACCGCGCGCACTCGCGGCTATATCGACTGTTACCTATCAATCCTAGACGCCCGGACCTCGTGGCCGCTCGCAATCGGTATCAGCGGCAACATGCGGCACGTCCGGATATCAGATTATCAGGCATTCCCTATCCATCTCCCGCTCGAACTGGTACGTCGGGTAACCTCGTGGAGCACATCGGCTAATCTCGCGCGGCGCGATGCTACGTTCAGTTAATTCGTTCCTAGTCGGCCGCGCGGTTAATTCTCTCTTTGCCTCGCAAGGTGAACTTCGCGAGTCAACATCTTCTTCTTCGTCTTCTTCTTCTGCTTCGTGTTCCTCTTCTCCTTTGCAAAGCTACCCGGAAGGGGGAGGGTGTCTTGGTAGCACCGGCGTACGCCTCGCGATGCGAGAGGGAGCAAAGGTTCACGGGCGCGTTCTTCCTGGTTGTCCCGGATAAAATTACGCATCCCAGAGACGGTAAGACTATCTCTCTCTCTCTCTTTCTCATTCACTCACTCTCTTTCTCTCTCTTTCCCGCGCGCGCTGAGCAAAACGAAACAGCCAGTCGAGGAAAAAGGGAACCATCGGCACGAAGAAATACCGATCAAGAGCGAAAGAAAGGCCGAAGTGAGGTTGTTAACTTCTACCGCGCCTCTCCCCTACGACCCAGAATTTCTCTCACTCTCTTGCTCGCTCTAACGAACGCGCCCGGACGAGAGGAGTGCGCCGGCTGAACTCTCTTCCTCCTTCCCGCTCTCTTTCGAAGAACCCTACCGCATCACCTCGACAAACAAATGCCCGCGTGACGGGCGTGTAATGAAGATTTTTCTCACCTGGGAATCGAGCCTGGCGCCTTCGAGAACCTCCATGTAATACTCGTTCCTCTCGAACCTTGGGGGGTTGTCATTCACGTCCTGCACCTCGACGCTCAGGCTGAGGTTGGCCGAGAGCCCAGCGCCGTCCAGAGCCCTTATCAGCAGGCCATGCCTCTGCTGGGTCTCGTAATCCAATCGCCTCGCCAAATAGAGCTCGCCGGAGCGCGCGTCTATCCCGAAAAGATCGTTGCTGTTTTGAGCGAGAACGTAGCGTATCGGCGACGGTGGCGTGATGTCCGGATCGGTAGCGTGCGCTATGTACAAGGGCACGTGGAGAGGATGCGATTCCGGCACGGAGATGCGGACGGTGGTCGTGCCAAATGCCGGTGTATTGTCGTTCACATCTTCCACGATCAGCTCCAACTGAAACGGAAAGAGCCGGTGTTACGTCGTGTCTAAGATAGCCAAACCTAAATTTTGCGAGACATCCCGATTTTCGACTCTCTATAGAGGAATCCCGAAAGAATTCCAGGCGGGACGCCATTTGTCCCGATATATTTATTACATAACGTAAAAACAGTAATATAAAATCTTGTTATCACGTATTATTTATGTGATGAGAGAAAATTGTATTTTATATTGATTTTTCCTTGCTTTTATGTTCTATTGATTAAACATTTTATTTACTTACGTAGAGGAATTTAATTTACTTAACCTATCTATTTTAAAAATTAATACATCAAAGTACGTCTATATGTGTATAATAACCAGCAAGGGACATGTACATACATATTACAAGGTATCTTGTAATCACATATACCAATAAAACAATTTCAATCTTTTTATTTGTATTCCGATTTTTTAAGGTCGGTATCTTGGAATTCGCTGATTAAGAGTTGGTCACTCTAGTTGAACCACGCATATGAGAACGGATAAGAGTGATTTCATGATGAAGCAACGAGTGACGGACACGCGAGAGCACGGACTAGCGGCAACTCGTTACCGGAGAACCAGCAACGGCAAGGTGGTCGCTTTTATCGAAAGACGATATTAATCTGTTAATGAACGCGTGTTGCGCTGAATATCAACACGATAACATTTACAAGCGCGCGTCTATAAAAATGGCATCGAAAAGCTTTCGCACGCTCGGAATATTATATGTACACGCGGGATAAATGTCTATGATTACAGTGAGTTAATACCGAGATGATGATTATCTGAAGGATATGCAATTTACCTGGCAATAGCCAACGTAGCCACCATTACGCGCCTTGATGCTGAGAACGTATTTGTCACGTGATTCCCGATCGAGCGGCTGTCGAATCCTCAGTATTCCGGTGTTGGGATCCAACGAGAGATCTGCTTCCTCTCTCACCAGATAAAACCTGCTCGGTCGATCGCCTGGAAATGCAAAATACATAATTTAAATAATGCATACAGATACACCACATACATCAGACGAGAATAAGATGGAAAAGTAACCGAACTTTCGAACGGCAAGAGAGAAACGCGCGCGCGTTGTATTAATTTATTCATAATAAGTTTCGTCCCGCGCATGCGCCTCGGTTCAATGCGGGTTAATTAAAGCAGTTGTTCGGAATAATCTCGATAAATTTTGACGTCGAGTAATCAGGCGTCAAAAAGTAATTCTGTATCCGCTTGCATTTGCATGAGGTGCCGCATTATCGCAACTTAGTTTTCGTAATGGCCTCCGTCTCACCAGGCACATTCATACCGGCTTGATCGACGTGAGTTGCTATTAAATCACGATGTTTACGCCGTGTTCGCGGCTAAACCAGGAAGATCGATAGCCCCTTGACGTCGCACACTGCACGCGACTTGTGTCTCTCGTCAGTCTTGATTTTTTATAAAGTCCTAATGAAGATGTCGGCTCGGATTTGCTTCTACCACGATCCGACGATATCATATCCTCCCGTGCGAACTTGCTTGCGGGACGATCGACGAGGAAAAGTATCCCGAAACGCGGCGCGACATCAAAGAGCTCTCAGCAAACAAACGAGATACATATTTCAGTGGAACTGTCGACTCAGGGGAATTATCTGAGGCCACCTGACCCCTCGCCATCGACATAACAGTCGCCAGCTTCATGTTGCCTCGACCCGCCTAATTAGGCTGCGTTTGGAAATTCCACCCTGCGGGTAGAGCCGGGTGAAGGGTGGTGGGGGCGGAGTGCAACTCGGGTGCGAACGATTTCCGAACGGCAGACAGAAAAAATGGTAAGCAATAGGACTGTGTTTTATCGCTGAATTAGTGTACACTCATGGAACTTGAAAAGAAGCGTGTAGTGTAGTAAGACTTGGCAGAAAAAGGAGGAGAAGAGAATTAGCGCAAGTCAGTTTCAGCAATAGAAAATAAACCTAATGGCAAATAAAAGTGTTATCGTAGTTTGTGCCGCGGCTGCTAGATTAGAATTAATGGAAGCAGCCTTGAATAGCTTACATACAAGCAGTAGCGATGACGAAGCAGACGGAACGATCGAGGAGGCAAATGTTGTTGGAGCTTGGATGAGAGTTGGTAATCGAGACTCCTATGAAGTTAGGAAATAACAGGATCAAATTAACAAATCGAAAACACTATTTAGAAACACATCAAGTTACCCGAATCATTCTAAACTTTTAGGGTGAAGATTCTTTCACTCGGAGTGCATCCCGAACAGACCTTCCGAACGACACTGTTGTCACTTAGGTGTAAATGTTTCCGAATGTTTCCGAATGGTGCGAAGTTTCTAAACCAATCTTAAGGAAAATTCACACTTTGGCAAAAAGGCAAAAAACACAAAAGTAGAAGCCAATCAGAACTCGTACTTGAAAAGCAGAAACTGTTGACTACCATCTAACTACCGGAAGCACGAGCTCTGATTGACTTCTGCCTTTTTGCCAAGGTGTAAATTCTCCTTTAGAGACGAAGTTAAGCGACGTCCCTGTCAGCTAGCTCGGCTACGAGCACGCCCGCGAATTTATTCCGCGTTAAGATTCCGGCGGCATCAGGCCCCGCCGTAAAAGCGACCTAGTCGAGAGGTTGCGCTAAGCAGATCTTCCAGGCGAGAGCTGTCGCGCGTCGCTGAGATCTCATTCGTCACGGTCGCGATCGGCCAGCGTTGCGCTCCTCGAAGAATCGTGTCCGATCGGCGGCACGATCTTACGGAAGATCTTCGTCGAGTACTATGACTGTGTGCTGCATGGACACCAGGCCACACTGTGTATGGCTGTGTGTGTGTACGTGTGTATGCGCGCGTGTTGTCCGTCGTACCCGAGACGATAATACGAGTTTCGTTCACCGGGTAGCGAAGAAACCAGCGGACACAGGCACGCGTACACACGAGCGGGAATCGACGAATGAATGATGGCGGTTTATCGATTCCACGACATCGACCTCGCTCGACCTCCTCGCACGAGTCGACCGGGACCGCCCGGTCCCGCTGCTTCGGAATCAATTAATAGCCAAATTGGCCGGTCATTACCGCTGGCAGATGCAATTCCGTGATGAACGATTCCGAGCGCCAGCCTGGCGCATGTTTTTCGCATAACGAGTGCCGTTGGTCGTCCGCCCACGTCTGACACGCCAGACACCGTAAGGATTCTCTACGTCGCGGAAAACAAAACTGTGGAATAATCGCATCTATCCCGGCGCGTCGCGGGAAAAATCCAACGAATCTCGTTGGGCGCAACATTCGACTCAACGCGCCGCAGCTTATCCCTCGTCCGCGGCCCGCTGGATGATGATGTCTAATTTGACAGCTTATTTTGGGCAGCGAAAAAGAGAGAGAAAGAAAGAGAGGTCCAGGTCATTAGTCTGTCGATACCGAGTTAGAGACAAATCATTAACACACACGCACGTCCTCCGGACATGAAAAGGATCTCAATCGAATCGATGCGCAAAAGTGTCTTTCAGTGTACTCTCGTAAACGATGATTATTAGTTTTATTAATGATGCCTGGGATCCAATTGAGCGGCGATTCATTAGGACGCAGTGTACCTTCCGCGTTATCCGACGTCGCTGTGAAAACACGTCGCGCGCGGCCACGTCCAATTACAGACAATCCCGACGTACGCGCGGCAAGGTAAAGCACGCACAGCACGCGTACCGATAATTGCTCGGATCGATCGATCGATCGATCGATCGCACGCAGTCTCAGCCAAAACAGGAATTACAACTACTCGGACCCTAACGGATATATCCTTCCTAGATGCGTTTCGACAAATCCCGCGGATCTACCGCGACGCGAGTCTCCCATAGCTCGCGATCGAGTTTTTCCTACGATGCAACAGGAGAAATCAGACAGAGAAGAGGGAAACCGAACGGAGAAGAAACATCGTCAGGTCTATGGATTGATCTGGGAGAAAGACTAAAGAGTAGTCATGGGACGCTCCATTTCCACGATATTCTATGACGTCTGTATCGTCGTCGTCGTCGTCGTCGTCGTCGTCGTCGTCGTTGTCGTCGTCGTCACGCGTTAGTCGTCGACGACACCCATGTCCTCGATGTCGTCGGTGACATCGGGTGACATCGACCGTTCTACCGGTGCCTTAAAGATGGTACTCGGTCGCGTACGTGGATGGCATAATTTATGGATCGCTATTTATACCGCTCGATACCAACTCGCTCGTCCTTTTCCCCGGTTTCCCCTTTCGCATCGATGCACGCGACAATGTGTAGTGCTGACATACACTGTGACATCGCACACGGATAACGTCGTGAACTCTTGAGCAGTCAGAAGTGTGCGTCATAGACATGTATAGAATAGAATAGACTGAGCATTGTTGCAGGAGGGATGAAGTCAGTATTAGAAAGGAGGAACACTAGAAAGTAAGATGCTTTCCTTGTTCATAAGAGAGAATTCGTACTTTGACAGAATAACAGAAAGGCAGGAGTCAATTAGAATTCGCGCTAGTAGAAAAGTAGAAATTGTCAATTATCACTTGACTATTAGCACGAGTTCTGATTAGCTTCTGCCTTTTTGTTTTACTTTGTTTCAAGGAGTGTACTCTTCCCAATTGTCTAGTTGAAGGGAAGAACGAAGTAGCACTTTTCTGTTTCCTCTACATTGCGCTCTCTTATAGTACTGTGTGATAGAGAAAGCATTTGACTTGGCGTATCCTTGTCCTTCAATCTTGTCATCAGCCATCCCGTAAGAGTATGCGGTCTAATCTACAAGTCTATAGTGCGCACGGTTTCGCTTTGATCGAGAATTGAGACGAAATCGTCGGATCGTCGCGCAGGCCCTTCGGGGACGCCGAATAATTCCGAGAGCCGTTTGCGCCCTCGACCATCGATACCTATCCTCATCACCCACCCAGTTTGTTTTGCGGTGCCCGAAAAGCCTTGCCCGGTCAGACACCTTGTGTATGTATACATTTGCACGCTCACCAGCTCCGGCGCGCACGTCCGCGCCAAAGGTGCGCGTATACACACATACTCGGATCGACTGATTCGTAAAATGTATAAGCGCAGGATGAAACACTGCACTTGCGTGAACGTATACGCGCGGCGCGTGTGTAATTACGCGTATGCGTTGGTACCGCGAGACTGGTCTGGAAGACGTACACGTTTTATATCCCGGCGATACCTCTACCCATCAGCATTCGGTACCCGTGTTATTAAACGTCCGCGTGATCTTTTTCCACGGACTCTCGCCGCGAGAGGAGGGTCCGCCGATCCTGTACTACTCCCCGTATATAATTACGATTTACTCCGCATCCCGATACGCCGAGATACCGCTCGAATATCTGCCCGTGCAAAAGGATTTCGACGCGCGACTTCGGAGGGGTATGACACGCCGGACAAATCTGTTGTCCTCTTCCCCTCGTAAGCCACCGTGGCGAGCTTAAAGTTAGCCATTAAGATACGCGACAACGCGCTCGGCGATAAATCCTCGGGAATAATAAAATTGAAGCGCGCAAATTGCGCGTTCTTCACGAAAACACCGTGTCGCGATTTTAATTCCCGCCGTTGAGTAAACACTCGCGCGTCGAAAGATTGAAGATCTCAACGCTGGCGATAAATAATTGCAAAGAACAAGTATCAAGATTTATCGCACTAGCAAAGTAAAATAAGCTCGTCACAGCAAACACGGCAGGATGCTTCTAATCGTGAGAGCACATCGCAGAAGAAATAAGATTCGTTAGCGGGAATAAATTGTGTAATTCTCCCGCAAAGCTAGCGAGGCCAATCAGCAGGAAAAGCTGTAAACGAGTCTGCTTTGGCTGTGCTGTTGCTGTGCTATTTTCGCCGCGAACTAAGTGTTCCTTTTATTGAAAATAATCGCGTCGCGCAAGGTGCATGTGCGGCACGATCGCGTTTTTCTCCCGCAGTGCTGGTTCGCGAGGGCTTCGTCACCCCGGTTACACACGCGTCCCTCCGGGGTGCCCACGTGGGTGTAACGAAGACAAATCGCTCGCGTATTTGATTAATTCGCAGAGATCGCCGGTCCAGCGCGGACCCTCTCTTCCTCCTCCTCCTCCTCCTTCTCCCTTCCTCCTCCTTTTCCTTCCTCTTCCTCCTGCTGCTCGCATCCTTCGTCCTCCGGCATCGTGAATCGAATCGAGAGCGAGTTTTTGCCGGCGAGGCAGAGGCAAGGAAGAAACCCGTAACGTACTCATTACTGATTCTCGCCCTTATGCGTTCTTGGCACGAATGGCACGGCCGTAGACGCTCCGTTGGATTTCTACGAGAAATCGCGTGGATACTAGCCAAGATCCGCCGATTAAACGCGAGGCACAACTGGGACAATCGAAACGGAGCGGAGTCTCGCGCTGATAAATTCCGATCGCTCGAAGATTAAAAAGTTTCAGACAAGATTGAGAGAGAAAGAGAGAGAGAGAGAGAGAGAGAGAGAGAGAGAGAGAGAGAGAGAGAGAGAGAGAGA
>NW_022639468.1:1740101-1748837 GCF_010583005.1 Odontomachus brunneus | reverse complement strand
AGAGAGAGAGAGAGAGAGAGAGAGAGAGAGAGAGAGAGAGAGAGAGAGAGAGAGATTCCGGATCGCGCGTACATTGAGCGGGTGTTATTGCGAGTCTCCTCGATTCCGCATCGATAAGCGGTCCCGGATGGCGAAGGTAGCGGTCGATGCTTAGCGATCAGCATATCCTGCTTTCGCGGCATAAGCACTGTGCGCCGCGTGCGTACACGTGCGCGATGCAACTGCCAGATGCACTCGCGACACCTCTTACATACCTACGCAATGCCACGTATCTCAACGTGGCTTCTGCGTGTCGACGACGCGAGGCAGTGGGATTATAACCTTGCATTATCTGGTTTTCACTTCAATTCGAAATACGAACGAATTTCAGCGATTGTTTCATTATTTCCTTCGAGTTTTTAATTACAACTTTTTCTCTCTCTCTCTCTCTCTCTCTCTCTCTTTCTGTATCTCATTTCTTCTTCCACGAACTCACTCTTTCACCCTTTCTCTTTGCTATCCACGAGGCGAGGTAACCCTCTCGACGACGTGTTCCGCGCGGTCGACGTCGTGCCAAGACTTTTTGCTCTGTCCTCCTCTAGTCTCGTCTCGTTCTATCCTACTTCACGAACCTTCCTTCTCAATCGTACAAATGGAATTCATTTCTAGTTCCTTGACTCCCCCGTTCCCTGCTCGTCTCCGCGTCCCCTCTACCTTCTCCCCCTTCTCTCTCTCTCTCTCTTTCTCCGTTCCTTTACCGCTGGCCTGTCCTGTTTCTACCTGGGCTTTTCTCACGTGCACCACGTACCGCGTCTACAACGACGACGACGATGACGAAGACGAAGATCGAGGACGTCCGCGTCTCGTGCAGCCGCGGTAGCAGGATGCTATTTATTTCTCTTCGATAATACTCCCGGGGCTACATTTGCCACTCTGATATGTTCACATATGCGCGTGTGTATGTGTGCGCGCGCGCGCGTTGCGTGGGCAGCAGTACAAGCTATGAGAAATCGAAGAGAAGGTTCTAATTGGCGCCGGGAGGATACATTGAAATTAAGTCGTCGTGTCGCGCGAAAATCTTTCGACGGCGCGCGGCGAGCAATGTTGCTGCTGAACGCGAATGAAAAATCGCATCGCCGCGATACGAGCGCATCCTCTCAAGCGCTATCGGGCTTTATAGACACGGCAGAAGTATACGATAAATCGTACCACGCGGACATTAATTGTCCGAAAGCTACTATGCGAAAAACAACGCGCGCGCGACCGCTCTTCCGTCAGGCTGACCGGCGATTACCCGTGCGCCGAATAGTTCATAAATCATTAGACGATTCTTCTCTCAAGTGCAAAAGCGCGCTCTCGCGCTTACTCCTGCGCGTGGCGTGGATTCACTGCGCGAGCGTGGTCGCAGAATTGCACGGCAGACTAATTATCGTTTTTCATTACGCGTCTCATTGGTAGGCATATTCGCAATATACACGCGAGTAATAGAAGCGCGCGTGTCGCAGTGTTTTTACAAAACGATATAATGTTAAGACACAAATTACTCGTCACTAAACGGCACTAACTACTCATTATTATTTGTTAGGCACTCTCACGGCGATGCGGTATACGGTTGAATCCTGTGCGCGGGGATTCGTTCGCTGCCGGAGCGAAAAGATCCACGCGCAAAAAGATGCGGTAAGCTGCGCTAGGCCGTCCGTAGCATGCGAGCGACGTTTGACGCGTGTTGGCAATTACGCGCTCCCCTGATTAATCGACAGACGTATTCATGAGTAAGCGCATTGGGCTCGAAATGCAAGCTTCTCGTCTAGCCCTCGCGTGCAAGGTGCAGCAGTCCCATTTGACTGAAAGTTCCCTGACCGTTGTAACCGCCGCTAGCGAGCTGGTGATTATTCACTTGGTCGCGCCGATATCCGCGCGACTGCGTGAGCGCAAACGCGTGCGCGCGTGTCGCGCAAGAAGCCCGAGCAAAAAGTAATTGCGATCGGTGGCAAAGTCGTTATATTGAAATCAAGATGTCTGCACGCAGACTTCCAATCACGATTCTAAACTGAACAAGATTATCCTCTTATATATAATGGGTTTTTCTGTGTCCATATAGCATACACACACACACACACATACATACAGACACGTACATATCATGGATCAAGTCGAGCGCTTAAAGGGCTCTTGATGAGATCTCCCGCGTTTCTTCTTGCGAGATTTAATAACGCGCTACTGTCGTCTTTCTTTAGAGATCTCTGTGATTTTTTCGAGTTGTCCGAGCCAATTGATAACTAATCATGCGATGTGAATTCTTTCATTAAGCTCCATGAACGTATCGCGCTGTACAGAACTGAGTATCTCCTCTTGCTCGCCAAGACGACAGCTAATGACAGCTCGCTAATGATAGTAGACGATCAACTGTCGCATGAACGTGTATACTCGCGTGGGCTCGAGGGTTCGAATTTCGATCGACTTTTAATCATTAGTAGAGCACTCGTTGCTGAGCTCGCATGTACACAATCAGCAGCGCCAAAGAGCGCATGTGCGCTTTCCGCGTGACGTGAAATCGCCAAGTAAGAGGTAGCGCGCGATCTTATGACGCGAGCAACGTGGCCTCCTGTTTGCAAACCGATTAGAATTACCTCAGCGATTCTCTGATCGCTTCCGTTTCGCCCCCGGCGCTCATCCTCCTCTCGCGTCCTCGCGCTTAGCAGAAAAGGAGACGCGCGATAAACGCAATCTACAACGGCCGAACTATATTTAACGCAAAGTACACGCTGTATTAATTATTTGCCACGCTCGGAAACCGCGTACACATCGAGACGAGAGAGAAAGAGAAGAGAGCGGACCAACGTTCTCCCGGCGTCGAGCCGAGTGCTGTGCGATAAATCACAGATCGATGATCAGATCGTATAAGGTCTCGCAGCACGAGATCTCTTGCCTACGCGGTCGGCACGACGCCGTGTAACTCGCGAGTAGGGTTTCTCTTATTTTGCTAATTAGCTCGTAACGGACCGTCCCACTCGAGGTCGCTCGAGGAAGCCGGTCGTCTTCTCAGGGGCGGCGCCGTCGTCGTGCTGGCCCCTGAAGACGGCGAACGACCGTTTACGAGCGCCGCGAGAAGCTCGTGGTCGCCTTCGGTGAATACTTTGTCGCCTCGTCTCTTCCGTCCCCCTTCCGTCACCTCTCACCGGCGATGTCCATTCCCCGGCCATAACCGGCCGAATTACGAGCTATCCGTTCTAAATATGGACATCGCGATGGAACCGCCCTCTCCGGACTCTGCCACCTGTAGTAGGATTCTGACGGTGATAAAAATGATGATATAGATTTCGGTGTTTAGTTTCAAATTGTGACAATAAATTTTGCCCGAGGTGTCTTCTTGTTGCGGGATTCGTAATTGCGATAAGAATGGAGCGCGGTTGGAAGCTCGTTGAACTTTGTCGAGAGTAATTCAGATGTTAACCCATTTGCATCATTAGCAGCTTTGAGAAATATGCTCAGCGAATTTTTTTCTTTTCCTCTATATCTGCGTATAGAAAAAATATCATTCTACTACTGAGAAGAGCTATTACTCTGCGAATATGATATTTTTCTGTGAACTAGATCAAATGCAATAAAACGTATTAAAAATATGATTTTTACGATCCATCTTCAGCAAGAGATGGCGATTTGAAAAATTCTTTTATGTGCTCCAACATGACCGGGCGAAATGAAGGGGTACATCCGCTTCTGATGCAAATAGGTTAATACCGTTGAAGGATACTGCATTCTTCATCTTCTTATTCTGAATCTTGCGCAACGCCGCAAGATCGATTATTCTCGCGAAGATCGTGAAATGTTCGGTGTCAGGCTCTTCCAGTAAGAGGCGGACCGTTTACATAAATCGGTGAATTTTTAATTGGATCGGTATATATATATAGGATCCGTTTATGGCCGACGATCGAGATAGGCGCGGCGGACGCGCGAAAATGATCCGTTGGCTTCGGGGTCGCCGCGCGCTCAGCGCGGAATTGAATGTCTCGTTAATTAGGGAACGGCGAGCAATCAAATTTTGAAAACAGACATTCGGCAATGAACACGTAACAAGCTGTCGAATCGTCTACTGTGACTATAATTATCGCACCGCTACCTCCGATCGATTGCGTCCCGACATGGTAACACGATCTTAACGGTGTTCCGGAACAGTTGTAGGGAAAGTAACATAAAAGTTCGAATCTGCGGGTTCACGAATTCTCTACGGAGTTGCATATGAGCGAGACTTATGAGTGTTCTGTGAAATCTATACTAATCGTAGTAGAAAACAAAATACTGAGAACTGACTAATTGTAGCAGGAAGATTTTTGGCGCAACGCGTCGTAGCAGCGAAATACTCCGAAACTTGGACACGATTGTCTCCGAAGGCGCCGGTGAACACTGTCGGGGATCGATACATGCCTCCGCGAGCTCGCCACGACACTCGCCGCTGTCGCATAGCGAAAAACGGTCTCGTACTTAAATAATGATGATTAGCCGCAGATCGTGGTAGCGTCGAGCGACGCGACGAATGCGATGAAGAAGCGATACCGTGGCGGCGGTATGCTGTCGTTGACGGGGGTCCCGCTCGTCCCTCTTACCTCCAGCTCGCTCCTTCTTACCTCGTCCTACCAGAGCGTACCACCGATCACCCTGCATCTCTCTCGTCCTGCGCCCGTCGCGGCTGTCGCGTTTCGAACGCGTCTGTGCTCCCGTTTACGGCTATATCGACGTCCCGTAGCCGGGGGTCGAGACGTTCAACCTCGAGGTCGCACCGCGTGATCCAACCGGAGTGATATTCGTTAACCCTTTGTGTCGGCATTTAATTCACACGCATGGAACATATGCGATTATTTAACCTTAGAAACTCATACCGAAAACCTTCAAGTTCCTGGCTATCTTGATTTATGACGCTAGAAAAGCGAGGAGACTCATGCCCTCAAAATCCTCACAAAATACATCGAAATAAAAAGATAAAAAATCCAAAAAATGACACTTGCAATGGATTGAACGCTCTAAAATACTCCCACCACTTTCCTTTTTCTGGAGGACAAACGCAAGATATTAATGGAAAGACTGTCGCTCTTTATGGGAGTGCGATTGAAAACTGGTGGAAAAGATGTGCGCTTGTTCTTAAAAACACCCGGTCTGCGACGTGCAAACCGGATCGGCTTTCTTCGCTTTCGACCCCGTCTAGTCGCGACGAGAGAGATCGAGCCCGGCCGATTCGCACAGTCGAGGGGATACGGTCTATTGGCGCTTGGATCTATCCGGTCGTCGTGCCGATCGTATACGTCTCGCGAACGTCTATCTCTCCGTTTGGCATGCCGTCCAGATCTGTCTCCCGCGGCGAAGCACGATTTATCCGCTTACGGCTATATTCGCAGCCATACGGGCGCTCGCGCGATGCCATGTTCAATGTGTTGTACGAATAAAGATACGCGATCTACAGCATATGCAAATGTTTCGGTCGGTTATGTAATAATAATTTGCAAATCGGCGTAAACGAACGAGTTCACGAGCAGACAACCGACGCGCACGTGGTCGAAGGAAGTTTAAGCGACGCGCACTGCTCGACGACAGGGGATTCCATCGCGCTAGCGCAAATTAGAGTTCCTCTAGTCAGAGTTAGGACAAAGCATGATGATTAGTCTTTTTTGCATCCTGTCCGCTATTATACAATCCACTTGATCGCAAATACTTCGAAGCGCCATATAGACCAAACATAATCATCGTTCTTTACGCGCCCTAAAGCATTTGCAGCTTCAAATGGATCCTACCTTTTATCTGTTGAATCGCGATTCAACTGAAAAACTCATCAAACTTTGAACTCAAATCTGAGGATCGTATTTGAGGAAACTTTCAAGTAATACGGATTAATATAAATCTAGGACTGAAACACGCAGCAGAGCTTCTCTCTCACTCATTCACTTCCTCCCTACAAATGGTGGACGATGTCCCAACTTTGACTTGAGGAACTCTAACGTAAATAGTACACGTGGTGCACAATAGCGTAAGAAACGCGTCGGACCGGTGAACAAACGAATAGAGCTCCGTACATGCGTAAGACATCCCGGAGTGAAGACGCGGCTAAATGGTCGAGCATGTCCGGCCGGGAGCACCGACGGAAAACCAGAGAGGATGGCAGACGGTCCAGAAACGTATGGCGGCCGAGAGGGACAAGACAATGGACGGCGACAATAAGGCAGACCGGCTTCCAGCGACGCGAAAATAAATTAAAATGAGACTCGCCACATTGGCTACCGCAGTCTACCGCCGCGGTCCACTCGTAACTCGGGATACCTTTGATACGCGACATACGTCCAATAGCGTCGTTCACTTTGGCAAAAACCACGAAGGGTGTCTTGGTCATGATTCGGTAACCGATCTCGAAAATGATACGAAAACGGAAATTGAAACACGTCAAAATATTCGATTTACTTTTTAAGTTTTTTTACGTGAAATTTCAGAAAAACGAATTAAGATTCACTCGAAGCGATAGTAAAGACACTGCCACTCGAAATCGTACGCGCTGCACAAAATTTTGTGTTAAATTCAACATATTTCATATGTCCCCATTTACTTTAATTTTTGTGTTATTTAACAAACGAGGAAAATATATTGACAAATAACACAATTTGTCTGTGCACTTTACGTATAAGATACTTTGCCAAGAATATACGAGTATGTTAAAATTTCATACAAAAATATCTACATGATTTCAATACAAATGCAAAATGTTTTTGTAAAAATAAAGGTTTTACTCCAGATTAGACTTATTGCTTTATACGAGTGAGTGTTTCAATTGATTATAATGTGAATTTGTTCCTGCGACGATGGAATACATCAGACTCACTTTTCAGTATCGAGTGAAAACGTTCAATTTCAATTTGACGATTCAAAATGGAGAGTTCATTCTATTTGATTGAAAAGTTATTAAAATTTGAGTGATTCATCTGTCTTTTCGAGTGAAATTTCATTCTAAGAAATTTAAAGTGTACGATATCGTTATCTCTTGCTAAGCAATCATTATACCCGAATGGTTTTACACGCGATCAAATTTTCTTTTCTTTCTTTTGTTTATTGTAGAATTCTTTCTCTACAAGAAAATCCGTATCGAGCGCGAGCGAATACATTGCGAGGGGTTGGCGCGCGATATTACCAAAGTACTGAGACGAACCAGATCCGATACGCGGCAATCCGAGATGGTGCGCGATCCAGCGATCCGCAACAAGACCGGGATTACATGGAGCGCACGCTGCTAGGTAAAACCCGCGGTAAAATCGGCGCCGCTCATAGAACATCGGTTCCGCGCTCCCATCGCCTTCCAACACCCCTTCGCCGTTTTCTTCTGTCGGGACAATCTCATCTAGGATTACACCGCAGTAATTCTCCCCCAGCCGGCCCCGACGAATTCCAGGCGGAGCGGAGCCGTGCTTGAGGGATTGAATCGCCGAAGGATCCGAGGAGAGAGCGGGAAAAAGATGTATGCGCGGCTACACACCACGCCGAGGGAGTCTCCACTCCGTGCGATGGTAAACGGCGATAACGAGGCGCGAGATAAGAGTCGAGGAGGCGCATCATAGAAGGCGCGGAGAGACGGGGAGTATAGAGCCGAGAGAGCCCGTTCTATCTCCTCTCACCCCTTACATCGCTCCCTCTCGTACCACACGCTGCTATCAGTCTATCTACAGTATGTTCCAGAACTTGCGAGAGCCTTGCTAACCGGAGATACTGCAGGACGAATCCGGAAATCGCGATGCCGGGACATTGCTAAGCGTTGAAAATTGTTCGCTAACTTATTACATCCCTTTCTCAAGGACAAACATTGTTGGCCATATGGATAGCGAAACGCTGATGATATTTCTCCGCAGATATATTAGTGAATACTGCATATGCGCAGTATAACACGAGAAAAGTGCAAGACACAATTTTCGCCGCGTAACCGTTTGACATCTTATCGCGTTTATATTAAAAATGATTGTTGTACACAGAAAACTATCAATCTACTGTTAAGAAAAGCGATTATTTAGTTTATTTTTCTTCCCTTAAGTAATCGTTTTCTTCAGCAAAGAATATTTTCCTGGTGATATAATTTTTAAATTTACTCATCACAAATTTGAGAAAAACTCATGTATTTAAAAGAAAGAACTTCTACTTTTCATAAGAATATTACAGAATTTTATCGAAGAAAGAATTGCTTCGCCTCTATGTAGTAAGTAAACCGAATTTTTGTTTTAATTTGATATTTCTTATAGAAATATTATGTTCACTAGGAATATATTTTTAATAAATTCGATATTTATGAAGAACTCGGGATGTTTATAATGTTTATAGTGAACTTGAGGGACTTGTGGACGTGAAACAAATAATATTGACTTGAATGCAGTACGTATTTTTCCGTGTGCACAGCCTGCATCTTACGTTCACACGAGGACACGTACGTGAGAAACATCCTGCACATCGAAGTCTTCGAAGTCGCGGGACTCCCGGGTTCCTTCATGCGATACATCCGCGAAACATCTGTAAATTCCAACCGTGATGGTGAGGTGGATGCCGCGCGCGCGCGCGTGCAGGAGTATTCGAAGGATTCGCATTGCGAATGATTTTGAGTCTTAACGTACCGCGAACGATCTTGATAATCTTCGTGTAGCTTTTTGACGAGCGCGACGGAGTGGAGGGAGTATCGTCGAAGAGAGATAGATAGAGAGAGAGAGAGAGAGAGAGAGAGAGAGAGAGAGAGAGAGAGAGAGA
>NW_022639468.1:1732622-1737931 GCF_010583005.1 Odontomachus brunneus | reverse complement strand
AGAGAGAGAGAGAGAGAGAGAGAGAGAGAGAGAGAGAGAGAGAGAAGGGAGAAAAGGGAGAAAGATACCAGCTTCTCGTGCCGGTCTTGCTGGTCTTGTTCGCTGATGAAGTGAGTTGCGATGTGGATGGACAAGCTGGAGGTAGCTCGCCGAGGATATTAGAAAATGCTACCCCGCCATCCCCCGCTACGAAAGATCTCGATATGAACGATAGCAGCGGAAGCGTACGCGCGTGATTAGGATATAAACGTAAATTACGTTAAAAACTGGCAAAGTAGAATTTTGTTCCTTGAATCCGCATCTTTGATTAGACGTTTTTTTTCTACGCACGCTATAATGTTGAAATTAACCAGAGGCTTACGAATACCGGAAGAGACAACAACCCCGCCGGAATAGCCGGATCGGAAAGCCGTAATGTCGGTTGCAGCGCGAAAGCGCGCGGCCGAGATTTCTACGATGCTCGTTGTTGCTTTTTTTTATCGTGTGCCCACAGCACACGGGATTGAAAACGATTGCGGCGAGGCGACGATGTGTGAGTGAACGTGCGTATGTATATGTGTGTATGTGTGTGTGTGTGTGTGTATGCCGTGTACGTGCAAACCTGGATGCTTCCACCAGCCGAGATAGCGAAGCGTACTTGCGCCGCGCGGTGTATCTCGCGAGCATCTGCGGATTCCACCGATCCACGAACGACCTCCGCGGTGGAATACGTTTAAGACGCTTTTCCGAGATTCTCTCGCTCTCCCTCGACGGAGTATCGCTGAATCGCGGCCCGAGCAACAATAGTTGGCTGGCACAACAGCCCCGCCGCGATGGCGCCCGAAGACGATAACAATGCTCAAATAAATTTTGTGCGGGAACGCGACGTGAAAACCTCGCGAGTGGCGTTCGCGAGGTGGAGAGACACGCTCGGGAAATATATTTCAGTGAAAAAAGCAATGGAATCTATCCGACGTTCGATCAAGCGAGATCTTCACGGAAGAGCTTGCACTGAGCTACCTTATTGCATCGTGCTACTCGTTAGTTGCACGTAATCATTGCATTACTCTCGATCTAGTTTAATAAGCGAGCTCATCCACTCGCTCGCGATGCGCTCGTCATTTGTCAATGCAGACGATCGTCGCTTTCCAGTGAGCGATTTGCATACGGCAATAAACAGCAGTCGAAAAAAAAATGATATAAACCGGTGCGTGGAAGGGAGGCGAAGAGTGGTCAGCTCGGATTATCATACTTGAAGTCCTGTTGCTGTTCCTCTATCTCTTCGCCGTTTCTACACTTAGACAAAAACACATGGTGATGGCAACTACACAGATGACAACTATATGAGTTTCATATGTATAAAATTAATATATATAGTTATTATTTTTAATTATTTTGTGCAAGCTATTGTGACTGAAGCCTTAAAAAGTTACAATAACTATAAAATATTTGATTAAACAATACACATTATATTTCTATACAGATCTAAGACTTGTACAGTAGTTGTCATTTATATAGTCGTCGTTTCTGTTTTTCTTTGAGTGTACTTTTCACTGCACTCTCTCTCGCGCGCAATTCCCTCCCTAAAGATACTAATACGAAACTCGATTCGGCGAATGCTAGTTATGCGGCAACAAGGTAGCCTTTTCAATTGCAGCGGTGGAATCCGACGCGGTTTAAGGCATCCCATCCGGCAGGTGCGAAAACCACTTTGCGGAAGTTAGAAGGTCGTGAGGAAGTCGCTGTTACTTCGCTGGATAACAACAACAGAACCCGCGTTACGAGCGGAATGGAATTGTGGATAATTGGTGGTGAGATTCCTGGGGGCCGCTCTCGTCGGAAAAAAAAAGGATGTATTTGACGACAATTCGCGTACGCGCCGAGAAGTGAGGTAATGAAAACATCGAATAAAGCCGGCGACAAGGCGAATTAATTACGTGCACACCGCGCGTAACTTTGTACCTCTCCGGCTCTCCTTTCGGGTGTGCGCGCGCGAGACTAATTAAAACTTCGGGGACAAAGGCAGTGGCGTGCTGAATTAATGGCGCGCATAACTTTAAATAACAATCGGGCCCCGGGACCAAGCGGCGAACAACAACCGCGGACGCAAATGTGTGTGTATGCGCGAAGAAGCAAGTGTACGGGAAGAGCGATTTCGCGAGACGTCGCAGACGGGAGACCCGGTGAGAGGGTTGCTTCGGCCGAAGGAGCTCGAGGAGAAGGCCAGCGCGAGAGGAGATGCGGGGAGGACGTCACGGGGGGATGAAATTCCGGGAACGTTACGCAAATCAGACCGCGAGCATCCGTCGTTTCAGCGTGGCAGTGGCCGACGTGCTATCTCGATCCGCGAATCTTCCCGGCGAGGGGTTCGGGCCCCTCCTCGGGGTACGGCGGCGTGCGCTCTCGCCGCGGATTCCGAGGAGGCGATCGCCGCGCGAAATTTGCAAGTCTGGCGAAAGCACGACGTGCAGGCGCGCATGAGAGGAAACGAGAGAGCGGTCGAGAGGGGAAGAGATCGGCTGAGAGGACGAAGAAGAAAAATACAACGGCGGGTTCGGCGGCGGAGTGCGCGTCACGACGACGACGACGACGACGACGACGACGACGACGGCTTTGATTGCACTCGTGGAAGGGACTGACGAATTCCGCTATCTTCGATCGCCGAATATTTGACGAAACGTCAAGCTCGCGTGAACACGCAACGCGTACACCAGAGTGCACTGGGATGACAATTAACGACGTAAAAGTGGCGCGAGAAAGTGATATCGCATTATTAACTTGAGAGAACAATTCTCGCCGGTGAAAATGGCAAATTATCCATGATAAGACGTTACCGCGCGGATCGTCTCACGCGTTATATTCGGATATATCTTTATGGCCAGTCTCAAACGACTGTGGACGCGCGCCGATCTTTATGGTGTCATCGTTAAATTCGTTAAAGACGACGATGTGTCGCGAGGATAAGATTACGGTTGTTTGCCGAGAACAGTTCTCAAAATGTCGATTCTATTCCCTCTCTTCTATCTTCTTTTTTATTCGTTCCCATTACTCGAATCGGAAATTCAGACATTAAAGTTATTGCGACGAATGCCCCGACGTTGTAAAATCGGCGACCGTCTCGAGTACATCCTGTCGTGAAATCGAAACTCAATTCTGAATTTTTACCTTTCCAAGACACGACGCATACAAAATATAAAACACACCCGAGACGCCCCCGACAAGGGAGAGAAAGAGGAACGCGGGATAAAAATCGCAGGGCGCGATGCGTCTAATGCGTTCCGCCGATTGCAACGAGAGGAGTCGACAGTCAGCGAACTTTGGGTTCCTCTCTCGACGTTCCTCATCTCTCATTCCTCCTACTCCCACCCTCCCGCGCCCTTCGCCGCTGTCTTTTCTTCGCGCAGAGCAGAGCAGAGGAGAGAAGAGGAGGGAAGAGGAGGGGAGAGGACGTGGTGCTGGGAGCCCTCAAAGCGAACGCGCGGAGCGGCGATATTTAAAGCATATGCAAAGAGTGCAGCTCCGTAGCGGCAGCCCTCGTGGTAGGGAGAGAGGGGCAAAAAGTCTCGGACAATGGCGGCTTGCGTTCGGCTGCCCGGAATCCGACTCACGACGATTTATGCGACCTCGGCGACGACGACGGTCCTCCTTCTCCTCCTCCTCCTTCTCTTCGTCCTCCTCATTCTCCTCGTTCTCCTCATCCTCGGCCTCATCCTCCTCCTTCGTATCCTTCTCCTTCGTCCTTCCGATCTCTTCGTTCGCCCCGTGTCTTCCCGACCGGCACTCGTGAAGCGCATTCTTTCGACAAGAATGCCAGGCCCCGAAAAGCACGAAATACTCGATCCCAGAGTGCCCGTGAGATCACCTCAGAATTCACAACGTTGCCCGTTTTAATTATCGAGTGTTTTTTTTTAAATCGATTGTGGACTAATAAGCATAATGGATGATCTATTTTGACACTTTTAGTTGCTCAGCAGCGTCACTAAATAACTTGAGTCGAAATTTTAGTCCTATTTTCGACCTAAACTTTCTAACATCTGTATAATCTGAAAGATCAGTACATGGAATAAACGGTCTCGCTGGCTTGCACATAAATTAGTTGTGCCGAGTAGATTCAATAACAAAATGCTGAATAACTAATTATGTAGTTGCTACAACTACAGAGCAACTGTTGACATACAGTGATATCTGGTTACTCCAACCAGAGTGTATCCGTGGTAAATGTCATCCCGATCGATTTCTGATTAGCACAACCACATCATGTACAATTACATTGATGTACCAAAGTGACTGAGTCATAGCAATCCTAAACGTTACCATCACGCAAAGATAACTAGATTGATACAACTATGATGCTCACAACCAAATATTTTTGGTTATGTGCATCATGTCTTTTTTCCGTGTGTATGTTTAATAATCTTTTTTAGCGTTTCTAAATTGGAGAAAACAAAAAATTTCATTTGTAGATTCTGAAAGAAAGAAAACTAGTTTTCGGCAAAGCTAGTAGGTTGAATAGAACTAAAAGAGGTTGATGTAGACTTCAGGATGTCTAAAGTAAGCGTTAAATGGAACATTGAGATTGAAAGTAGAGTCTAAATTTGGACTTGGGAAGAACCCCCTGTAGATGGGTCAAATATCCATCGAACTGTGCGGATGCACTTCTCTTACGCACATGACGCGCTCGTTACTTCGTGCAAAGTTTTTTCCTGTGGGTCACCGAGGCGCGTAATCGAGCGGAGGAAGAAAGTTCGCGCGCGAAAGAGCGGTGCGACTTTCTGATCAGCGGTTGCCGATTGCGCCTTAACCCTCTAACGAAGACGCTTGTTACCATCGTTATCGCCTCTTCCGCGTGCTGCGAAACTGCTGTTCAACAACGGTCGTGTTGTTTCGCGTTCGCGCGGGATCCTCGCGGCACGAGAGAGCAAACTACCGGTGTGTACCAACCGATTGACTGCTTCGTCGCGCGTTTTCACATCATCGCGAGAGATTTCTAACACGATCCATCCCAACGTCGCCGGTCCAGTACTTTCTATTGACAGCCCACGTATCAATCACCGTCGCACTTTCTATGTATACATTCTAGTGCTCGATTCCGATCGACCTAGCGAAACAGAGTCACCCAGATAGATTTTCCATATAGATAGATCACGACGTGAGACAATCAGCGATGGAAACTCCAAACTTTTTTGAAATTACATTCATGAATCAAGTATATTGAATTAACTTACGTTATGCAATAATGCACATTATTTTGTTATATTGTAATAAGAGAGAGAGAGAGAGAGAGAGAGAGAGAGAGAGAGAGAGAGAGAGAGAGAGAGAGAGAGAGAGAG
>NW_022639468.1:1687096-1732265 GCF_010583005.1 Odontomachus brunneus | reverse complement strand
AGAGAGAGAGAGAGAGAGAGAGAGAGAGAGAGAGAGAGAGAGAGAGAGAGAAAGAGAGAGTTATCCTCAGACTTTCCTATTATATAATATAATGTTTGGAACAAAACTTCTTTTCATGTTTCTTTTGTATTTCTACTTTATTATTTGGTGATGAAAAGATATGAACTACTTATAAGAAACGCAACCTTTACAGATTGTATAAATTTGCTGCCGAATTTACGTACATCTGTCTATCTGAGTCGATTCTGATGATCGGTGATTTCCGTCATCTTTTCCCCCAAATTTCCCACGCTAACTGAACTCTCGTCGCGTTCTCGATTTCACACCCTTCGAATCTGTGACGTCACATGTTTCCTGTGATACTTTCTTTCTCGCCTTCTTCCCTCAACGAAGGATCACCTCGGTAAGGCTGGGAGCGGCCGCTCGTTCCGCGGATAAGATAAGACCGGTCTTCTCTAGTCGACGCGATCACGGCGCGATGATTCTCCCTCAAGTGCCATAAACTTGGCCGTAAAATGAAACGCGTTCCTCACTTTGTCGCCAGGTTTTATGGAAGGTTCGGGCAGCCGGCTGTCCGCAAACCAAACGACTGCTTCCCAATAAGGAGTTCGTCTACGTCGGTTTTAACAGCTCCGAAGCATCGTCGAAACGATCGCTCTTTCGTCGACCGTAGCTTCTTAACGATCGCGTTTTTCGCGATTCGAGGGGCGCTCGCGCAAGGTCTGCTTTAACGGGAACAGGTGGTCGTAAAATGGTAGCCGGCACTGTCTCCCCGATGCTCGCTTATGTCAACGTTCGGCTCGATCTGATAATCTGATTGGGCATCCCGCGGCACACGAGTGTCGCGTCGCGCAAGAATGAAACCCGCCGGTCACTTTGAAGTTAATTTATATAATGGAACGTCCGCGGGCAACGAGTCCTTCCGTGAGTCGCGGCACGACCGTGACTGCGAACACGCGTCATCTGCGTAATTCGATCGGACTTCCTCCCATTGGGCACTCTTGATATAAAACATTGGACGAACGAATGTTCTGACTAGAAATTTATTCCATGGTTTTAGTCACAGGATTGATTCCAATCAATCATCTGCTTTATATCGGGTCCTTTATTAATAAAATCCCAATTATTAATGATCCTTATTATTAAAAAGATCCTGATTACTACGCTGTATTACTTGACTCATCAGAGTCCTCATCCTATGACAAATAACCGATTGGAATCAACCTGATCAAGACCATGGAATAAATTTTTAGTCAAGTATGTAAAATGGTATTTTAATAAGTCATGCGCATTACGTAACGTAATAGTCAGGATCTTATATCGATATTAAGGAATTTTTAACAATTAGGAGCCTTATTAGAATCCGACACAAACTAGATGACTGATTAGAATCAAGCTAACTAGAACAATGAGATAAATTTCTCGTTGGATTTGTGTACAACTTGCGGTACTAAAATCACACTTTGTAGCGTTAATATTTCATCGTCGTACAATTGTTTCTTCGGCAAGAGCTGATCGATCAATATAATTGATCTAATCGAAACGTAAGACAGAGAGTTCGTTCGTCGTGCTTCATCGGGATTCGCTCAGGCTTATTGGAACAGGTGTCGCAAAATGGTAGCACGGACCGCTGGTGCACGTCAATGCGCGCTCGCGAAATTCTTCTATCTCTCTCTTTCTCCCTCCCCTCTTTCTCTCTTTCGCTCCATCTCTTTCTCTCTTTCTCACACAGCCAGGACGAAACGCACCTGTGCCAACGATCGCCGGCCCGTTCAACTTTAATCTGATAATCTGATTGGCTGCCGTGTGTCAAATATTGCGGGCCTGAGTGTCAGGCTGCGTTCTTCTGCGCGAACTGGTTCTCGGCCGGACGCGTGGCCGATTGGAAGTCGGGTTCTGAAACCGACTGGCCGATTGCGCCGATGCCGGAAGGACAACTTTGAATGCGCAGCGCACGAGACGGTACTCGTTGTTCCGTGTCATGTGAAGGGCACCTCGCGTTTTATTACGTCTTATTTCCGCGCGTCTTAGGATGCTCCGCGCGTTTTCTGTCGCGTATAGAGAGGCAAATGATTCTCAACCGACATCAATCAACGACGACGTAAGAATGCAGCGTGAAGAATCTGAAGTTGAATTTGTGGAAACGAGACAAGTATGAATTTCGGGATCATACCGCGCAGTGTGGATGTTTCGAGACTCGTCTGGCATGTCTGTTGCATCATAATTACGATTTATCTACGCATATCGCTGCTGCGGAACGAGCGCGAGAAATCCGAGGAACGCGTTTCCTGGTACGGTAGATCGCGACCGAACGTTCCTATGAGGGAGACGTACCACAACGACAACAACGACGACGACGACGACTGCGGGAATCTGCCATGAATCGGGGCCGTGCGTCGCACGGGGTCAGGATACTTTTTAACCCCAGATAGCGTAGCTTACGTTCACGGGTCCTCCCTTTCCCTCGTTTCAACTCGTAGCCGGTGTGCGCCGAGCAAAAGAACGAGCGAGACGGAGCAACAAGTCGAGACGAGGATGAGAAGGATCAGCAAGAAGCGCAGAGGTAGAGGAGGATGAAGAAGAATAGGAGAAGAGACAGAGAAAGAAAAGAAGGCAGATAGGGAAGAGCAGAGGGAGAAAGAGAAAGCAAGAGAGAGAGAGAGAAAGAGACAGAGAAAGGGAAAGATCCACGTCGTCGCTCGGCGAAGAGAAGGAGGTACACACTCGAGCCTCGCGCATTGATATGCAACAGGCTGCATATGCGGGCCATGCCGGGCGAACAATACGACCACCGGTAAGGCACCACCGTGTAAACTATCCGGTATCCTCCTCGGGCCTATATAACGTACCGCGCCGTGCCGCTCGATACCGCGCGGGACAGTTTACACGGTGCATCGGGTATACGGCGCGGTGAGCGCGGGTCGTGACGCGCCGTATCTTGCATCGGATGTACCACCAGTGTGGAAACACGGATACGTGCCTCTCCTCCCTCCCCCTCGCCCTTTCATTTGCCCCGCGCCCTCTGCTCTACCCCGTGTCCCGGTATATCGGCATGGAGCAATCCACCCACCCGTCCGCGACCTTACCAGAGCTCAATCTCCCTCGCCTCCGCCTCCTCGTGCTGCGACCTCAGCCCCCTCGCCCTCCTTCTCCTCCCGTTGCGCGAATCCTATTTCTCCCCCCTTCCTCGCTTTCGATGACCACCTGTTTGGTCAGGCTGATGCGGCTTTGCCCGCTAACCTACCTTCCGTTGAGTGCATGGCAGAGAGAGAGAGAGAGAGAGAGAGAGAGAGAGAGAGAGAGAGAAAGAGAGAAAGAGAGAGAGAGACAGCTCTTTTGGTTGATATCTTGTGATTTTCTGTACGACATATTATATCGTCCCTACATTATTCGACGCCGCGTAGAACGTTATGTGTATCTCTAAATAGCGTGTGAATACGTGGGACTTTGCGTGTACTCGCGAAACGAGCGCGGGACGATGTCCCGTCGCGTAACGATCAGAATGCGCCTCGCCGGTCTCGTATAAAGAGGAAAAGGCGCAGTGGATATCTTCATTCGTAATGCGCTTCAGCTTTTAGGGCCCGCGCATCGTGCCTGAGCGTACGTTCACGTGTATACGTGGGCGTTTGTTGCGAAGTCCTCGGCGTTTTACTCGTGACGCGACTATGCTAACGCGGTAGCGCCGCGCGTGGAATACGTTTTCGAATACATTCGCTAGTCTGCCGCTCTGAGAATATCGTATCCTCGTGCTAAAACTCATCCGATTAACTCGGATGCGCGAGTTCCCTCGCGTCGGCATCATCGATGACTGGTCGTCGTGTTATCGTGCGGAAAAAAATTATAGGTTTAAGCTTGACCTCTGAGTATCGATCACGCATCTTCTTTTCTCGTGTAAATTCGTGAAAAGCGAAAACTATATTCGTCAGTGAAACTTTTCACTTTTAACGATTTTAAGTTAGAGATATAAAGATGTATGGGGCTTCATATATCGAGCATTAAATATTTTATTATTTTTGTAATTTCCAAACTAAAAATAAGTTATACGCGTGATGCTTTCACGTAACAAAACGGAATTTGAGACTAGAAAAGCATATATTTAGCATTCACTATACGTCTAGAATAAAACTCTAGAGGTCGTATTTTGAATGCATCGAACGCTAAATACGCCTTTCTGATTGCCAAGCTGAGACAACGTTACACGTGACGCTTGTATAAGTAAAATGAAACTTGAAATCAAAAGAGCATACTTAAGGTTCGTTATGCGTCCAGAATGGAGCCCATGATCGATACCCTGCGGAGCAATAAAGAAGTGCGCAATGTATATCGCTGATTCAACACGCGAAAGTGACTTGCCAAAAAGAAAAAATAGCGTCAGTCCGACCATTGGTGAATTTCTAAATATAAAATTACCGCGGCCGGTTAGAAAAGTGTCGGTTATTCATCGAGTCATAGTGATTCCTTGGCACGCGTCCGACGAGGGATGACGCGTTGCGAGACGCAACGACCAATGAAAAGGCGCGCATAAAAGCGAATTGACGTACCTGTCGAGGAGGATGACGCCGTCGTGGTATCCTTCACGCCGCCGACGACGGTGTTCTGCGGGATATTCTCCTTAACGGTGATGGTATAGCGCGGATTCTCGCAGGTGGCGATCCTCTGGCTGGCGGAGGCAATGGTGACCTTGACCTCGGCATCGACGATGCTCTTCAGGCCGGCCGAATCTGTCGCTGTCACGTTGAGCTGGTGCAACATCGGAAGAGATAGCAGATTCGGCCTCGCCACGTGCAACTCGCCGGTACTGCGATCGATGCGAAAGGCTGCGGCTTCGTTGCCGCTGCTGATGTGATAAGTGACCTGACCGAAGTCACCGGCATCGAGGTCGGTTGCTACCAGCTTGAGTATCGGCCCGGACATCGCGTCGCTCCTTAGAGTCACGTTGTACTTTCGCGGCTCGAAAATCGGCCGGTTGTCGTTCACATCCGTCACCTGGATGCGTACGATCGCTATTGTGCTTAATCCACCTGCAAATAAAACAGGTATTCCATTATAGAATCGCACGATAAGTGTAATCCAGACTAGAACTACCGACGACCAATTTCCATCAGAACAGTCAAGACGATAAGTTTTAGAAAAAAATACACTCTGAAAGAGAAAATATCTAACAAATAAAAAATACTTATTCTAATATTTGTGCTAATGACACATTTATTATAGCAATTTATAGTATGCATATTTGTACACGAAGAAGAAATAAAAAAAATAAGGGAATATACATTTTCTTAAAACCGTAATTCTTCATGAAGGCACAACCATTATTTATTTAAATAAAAGGACTTATATGTAAATAAATATTTTTTACCTTTTTAGATATTTTTTTTCTCAATGTACGTGATATAAGGAAAAAATGTTTACTTGCTCTCTTACTCAGAGCTAAAAGTATAAAACGCTCTGTTATAAGTTTGAGTAATTTTTATAAGAAATTGCAAACCTCCATTTTTACTGCTTTCGTAGTTTCATATCGGAGAAAGTAGTAATTATGAGAAGCGCAAAATCAAATTGGTAGTTTCAAATGGGGTGTAACAAGTACGCAGTTGAATGATTTTCTTCACGTTTGTCAACGACTCGATATTTTATTCGGTGGACAGTCGTCAGAAGCTCGAGAGACTCGGGCAGTGCTGAGAATTCGGGCTCGCTCATGAGCCCGATTACACACCGGCGATTCGCTGGACGCGCGCGTCTCACACGGAGGCGAGAAGTGCGCGGCGGAGCGATTATGTTTATTTCACTCCCGGTCGAAATCCTCTTATCGAGCCAAATAATGTCGGGGTATTAGCCGACGTAGAGAACGAATCTACGGGGACGCGCCCGAAGCCGGTCGACATAAATCACGGGTGTCCCGTACCGTGGCCTTTTCTCGGACCCAATCAGCCGCTGGTCCCTCTCGCTCTCTCTTTCCTCGGTTTTTCGTCCTGTCTCGTTTCCTCCCCTCTCGTGCCCTTTTTCTTTCCGTTTTCTTTTTTCTTTCACGCTCGCTCGGTATCCCGTCTCCCTCTCTCTCTCTCTTTTTCTCGTCCTCTCCTTGGAGGAGTTTTATTCGAGCTCACGCGAGCACGTGTGCGTCGACGTGGACTCTTCTTACCCGCGTGCGCGGGGTAATGTGCTGCTCGTAGTAATATTTCAAACGCGAGAAGCTTTCCAGGTCCCCAAACGGCCGCATTCTCGCAGTGTCTTAACGGCCGTGCTCTTTTGGGCAACAAGACCTCTCGCGAGTAATCGCGCCGCTGACAGGATCGATCGGCCGACTGGCCAAGTGCGTGCGCGCAGGACCGGTAAGTACGATCGATGATGATTACTGCGTTCCGCAGAAAAGACCACGCGACCGAGCGATTATCGCTCCTCTCTTTCTCTCTCTCTCTCTCTTTCTCGCAGCTTCGATCTGTCTTCGTATTCTGCACGCGGCGTTAAATGTGTTTGTTCTACGAGCAGTAGTTTAATCGCGCAGAGGTAAAACCAAGAGAGCCTCACTTTGTCAAAGGCACATAGCGAATCGCACCAAACTATGTTGTACGTCCCGCGTTCGAAATTAATCAGAGATTACCGAGACCACTATCTTCTCGAGTGCGTGCGCAATTCTAAGAGAGAGAAAGAGAGAGAGAGAGAGAGGGAGAATAATGCCGGCGAGCACAGCGAAAGATCAGAAGTGACAGGACAGACCGCGAGCTTCTGCTTACCGGCACAGATTTAGACGAGGCGCGACGCAAGTGTTAATATCAGAGACAGTATGTAAAACGGGTAATCCGATGTTTAAACGGTTTACAACCGTAACTCATAGTAATGTATGGACTCGGCCGCGCAGAGCTCCGAGCACGAGGAGATTTATAGGTGCGAGTGTCATTGGAGTCATGCGTCAAGGGGGATGGTCCCCCGATCCCCTGTGCCACCGCTGTGGTCCCTTCTTCTCTTCGTTGCGCGGATGGACGGAACCTTTGCTTGGCCGGACACCGTGGCGACGTCCGTGGAACATCGAGATATCGAGGCACCGATCTCGAAGACCACGCAGGACATTCGGTCGCTTCTTGAAACTTATTGAAAAAGCTTGTCGTGTTCCTAATGAAGATCAATTTCTAATTGTCGACACGACCACACGGCTTTCCATAGATCATATCGCGCTTATAACGCTTTTCCTTTCTTTCTTTCCCTCCCTCCCTCTCTCTTTCTCTCTTTCTCTCTCTGTCTCCTTCTTCTTGTTTCTTTTCTCTTTTTCTTCTACGCTGGCTGAAAAATCGATTAGGCGCTCCCCGCGTCCAGTACGGAAGACGGAGAACGCGCCCCTGGTACGCGTACACGGATTACGCCGACTTCCTGGGGATAGTTCAACGGCATTTTAATGTGCGGCCTGATATTTTGTGCCTGGCAGTCCGGCCCTTTTAATTTCACGCGGTCGATCGCCGGGATGAGTCCTTTTCGAGATTCGTGCGGCGGGGGATACGAGGGTTCCGAGAGAGAGAGAGAGATTTATGCGGCCGGTAGGTGCGGCGGTTCTCAACTTCGTAGTAAAATTGTACTCAAAAAAATGATCTTGTAGTCACATAGTGAAAGTCGTCTAAATACGATAAATTAACTAAAGTGGGTAAATAACTAGCAAACGCTGCGATGTTTATACTTAATGAATGTAGACGACAGAGGTAGAATTGCTGTCTAAATTATTCGTGAAATTTAACAAGAAAGTCTCCCTCTTTCTGACGCCCATCCAAAAGCTAATCATACTTCTTATAAAAATGAACTGTAGTAGACAAAAAGACTAGCGACGAAAGACAAACGAATGTATAAATTAATATCTCGCACCCACTCAAAATTTGCTTACTAATATTACTGGAGTGCTGCTGCTATAAATTCTACGTATCACAGACAATTCTTTAGCAGATACGAGAAACAGCGATAAATTTCAATCGTGACATTTGACCTGGACCAACAGAACATTGTTTTGAGCGCGTAACAGCTGAATTCCACAGGGTACGCTATGGGATCTCGTACGCGCGCACTGAAATTCGCGGGGGAATAATTTCACCGAATATTTCCGCGCAACATGAGTCTCGCGAGTTCCGTCGAGATCGCCTTAATCTCGGCTTTTGTAATCGGTGCAAGGTCGAAAAAACCATATTGCCGTGAATCATTCGCGCGGAGTCAAGCGGCACGAGCACTTGTCTCGGCATGAATCCGCCGTATGATTCTCTCTTTTCACTCGCGGGCAAAACGAGCGGTTCCATTAATATGCCGCGTGCAAATGCGCACGCTAATTCCGGAGTTCCGCTACAATGTGCGAACTGAGAGGTCGGCCGGTGACATATCCGAGATTATGTGCGGTATCACGCGGAGTCGAGAAAGGGAAATAAATAAGCGCGAAAACGGCGCGGACAATGACAGTCGGTGGGAGTTAAGCCCCGGTGATTTACGATGCCGGTGCCAATAAAGTCACCTCCGGCGTAGTTCCGAAGCGCGCACCGCGGGGTAGTCGGTGCATCCCCGCGCGCGGACGCGCCTTTCTTTACATTTCCGTACCTGCGCGGCACGTCTGCGGCGCGAACGCGCGATGTATAATTTCGTGAAAAAAGATAGCATCTCCGTCGATTTCTTTCCGTCAACATGACGATAAATCGAAGATCCGCGATAAAATCTATCCCGTTGGCGGGATAGGATATATATATATATATATGTGTGTGTATATACCTTCAGCGGAGAGGAGAGAGATCCTTACCATCGGTAAGGATTAGCGTAGAAATTACATTAAGATATCGCACGCTCGTGTGTAATCGAAACCGGCAACGTTGAAAATTCCTCGACCTTCCTTCCACCCTCTCCATTTCACTTGTTTCAAAGGCCGCTCTCTCGTTGACAGAAAATTCAGTTTGCGCTATACACGCCGTATATCGTCAATCACATCGTATCGCCAATGCGTTGAATGCTCTTCGCGGGCTATGATTACGTATTCGCATGCTTACAATGTAATTCATGTATTTCCTTTTTCTATATTTTGCGACGATTAAGTTAATCGCTGGTATAATCGCGTTCGCTCTCTCTTTCTCTCTCGTATTTTCTCACGTTTCCGATGCGGGCTCGGTAGATTTCCACGCATGCCGACACGAGTTCCTTTCCTCGGTGTTCACAGCTGGCGAGAACAATCAACAAAGTATCGCTTTAAATTTATTATCTACCGAGTTATCCAAGCGTTATTTCCCGCTACCTTCTCATCGTCCTTCTGCTCGTGCACAGCAATTAAGGTGACCAACCGTCCAGAGAATTTTGGACATCCCGATTTTCGGCTCTCTATAGAAGCGTTTCGAAAGAACTTTAGACGCCACGATATTTGCCCCGGTTTATTACATAACGTAAAATAAATAATATAAAATTTTATCATGACGTGTTATCTGTGTGATGAGAAAAAATGTATATTATTTTTCATCGCTTTTATGTACTGTTGATGATTGTTCTTTAATTTTATTTTAAGAATTTTATTTAATTTTAAAATAATGATTTATATTAAAAAATGTAATAGAAAGCTGCGTCTGTTAATTATTTAATGTTGACCTAACAATAAATAAACATTTTACTACCTAAAGAAATCTACTTAAAGGGATCTAACTTATTTACTTTTTTTAAAAATTAATATGTCAAAATATATCTATACGTGTATAATATAATAAAAAAAAAATATATATATATATACGTTAATATATTTTACAAGATATTTTGTAATCCGATATACTATACGATGATAAAATGCTGATTTTTTTCCTTGTGTCCCGATTTTTCAGGTCGATATTCCGAAATTAACTGACCAAGAGTCAATCGAGTGATAAGTTAACTAACACTTAAATAACATGTCTGTCTTTGTTTATCTTGAAAGAAAAACAAAGATAGATTAAACAGTTAGTTGGTCACCCTAATAGGACAACCCTCAAGGGGCCGGCGTCCCGCGTCTGCTCGGCCGAGCGAAATGATTCGCTCAAGGAAGTTGGTCCCGCTCGTGAGATGCGTGTCCAGGTATCTTCTCAGTCTCTCTCGATCCGTAGCTCGTAAGTAATAATTATCGTCGTGGTCGCGCGGACCGCGTTATCCAATGCTATTAGCGCGAGATAGAACGAGCGGCGAGTTATCTCTCGCCGATAAATATCGAAACGACGAATACGTAGCCTTTCGCGAGGCCCTAGCGGCGCGTCGCGCCACGAGAGGATGGAGGCGGCTCTCTGCCGTCGTACGCGCGGACGTCAGCCGGTGGTATAAATCATGCACACCTGGCCCGCGTGGTTCACGGTGGCTCGCGATTCGCTTTACTGCCGTCGCGGCCGAAATGATTTTCTCCGTGCGAATTACGGGTAGGCAATAAGAAGAATTAATCGCCGGTGTAAAAATGACAGGCAAGGAGGAGGATTAATGAGTCGCCGAGTGTGCGCGCCGCTACGAGGAAGTTTTCGACGCGAGGACGTGCAAATCGCCGGAAGGTATTTGTAATCATTTCCGCGCCGCGCTGGACTTTGATTGAGATGTAATATACCGCGTGATGCCAGTGGCGCGCGCGCTTCGTTAGGGAGGACGAGACTTTTCTATCGCCGGCGCAGGATCCTGCGACGCCGGTCGGCGATGGTGTTGTTCCGTGCGTCTCTCTTTTCGATTTCTTATCAAATATAAATTTCACTTCCATTTCAACATGGCACGCTGTGCATACCGGTGCCCCTTCTGCTCGAACCGCCGCCGCCGCCACCGCCGCCGCGCTCTTTCGCCACCCGTTTGTTCCCGCGGATACAGTCCCGCGTTGAGCTATTCGCGCACGCACAAATAATTCATGATCATTAGCGCGACAGATCGCCGGCCGCCGCGGGGTTATCGTTGGTAACGCTCAAACGATAGTTATCGGAAGATATATTCTCTCCATTTGATCTCGCACCTTGCAACCGCATACCACGACAGAGACGCGTGCAACTTTGCTACAAATCTAACTGGAGTTATCCTGAAAAAGAGCTTGATATATCCCCAGAAAACGGCAAAAATTATTCAGCCATATTTAAAAACATTTGTTTCGCCACACACGCATACACACACAAAAACTGCGTGCTTCGCGAAACGTACGAATTCAGCTTACAAGTATAAGGCTTGTCTACAATACGTGGAGTAAGCTTGGCGTTTTGATAAAAATAAAAATAATCGATTTCGTTTACATATATATTTATCCTTTAACTCCCTTACATCAGAAGTATTTTTCTTAAGCAAAAGAAATATTTCCGGTATAAAGAGGCTAGAGCACAGGTGCGTAAGCGAAATCAATTATTTTTATTTCTCAATCCACCTCCCTTACGCCAACTCACTCCGCATATCGTAGACGAGCCTTAACAGCCGCTGGAATACTTTCGGGCGAACCTCCGCACACGTTCAAGGCTCTGTCTCGTGCCAGGTGGAGATTTATGCAACTCTGTTATTATAATGCATACACTTAAAAGCACTTATTTGCGCAAGGGACCGGCAGTACATTGCTCGCGCGCTACGGAGCGCGCTCGTCGCGCTCGTCAGCAAGCGGTATAAATCACGTCGCGGCCGTCATATCCGGCCGGTTTTCTATTGTAACTCGCAGTGTCGCGCCGTTGCTGCCGGTGCACTGCGGGACAATCGTATCGATAACGAGCGACAATTACGGGACACGTTCGCGCCTGTTTGCAAAACAGCGTGATATGCCAACAATAGCTACGCGCTCTCCCGTGCTGCCCCCGATCCACCTCTCCTCGGCGGCGCCCCTGCTTTTTCACCACCGTCTACCGCGCCGGCGGGTGAACTTTCTTTCTCGGATACCAGCCTGCCTCCTTCTCACCTTCTTCCTTGGAGCGCCGCGCTCCGTGGAACACCTCGGGAGACACGACGATCGGTGAACGCAATGACCGCCGGCTGCACGGTAGCCCAGACCGCCCCACGATGGATCAATGGAGCTTCAGTCATTGTCCTTTCCCATAAGGCGACCGCGCCGCCGCTGCCGACCGCCGCGTTGAAAATGGCCGCGAACCCACCAGCGACATAAATCATACACCCTATTACAGAGCTACTAGATCTCGACGAGCCGATAGCCAACGGGCCACCTCTTCTTCCTCTCTCTCTTTCCCTTTTTGCCTCTCTCTCTCTCTCTCTCTCTCTCTCTCTCTCTCTCTCTCTTTCTCTTTCTCAACGACGTCGCGCCACTTCTACCTCGTTCTTCTTCCCGTTTCCGAGCCGCGTTTCTGCGCGCGTGTCTCCGCGCCCGCCGTTTCTGCTCGTTTCTACTTGTCTCGTCCCCTTTATCGACGTCGTGTGCGCGCAGACCGGGCCTCACACGGACGCCAACAGCAATACCGGGCATTGTTTCTACATCGAGACGAAAGATCGCGATCCTACGAGAGATTTCGCGATCCGACCCAATCGTCGCACGCGGCTATCTCGGATTGCAACAGGCGTCGTCGAGCGTTTAGGAGCAAGCATCGAAGGCCAGGACATTCGCAGTCATACATCGCAGCGTTACATTTGGGGATAAAATGAGATGATTAGAAATTTAATATGTTCGTTATAAACAGAAAAATACATACTACATTTAAACAAATGTTGCATTTCATAAGTTTATATATCTGCAAATCTATCGTAAGTTCGTCGTAAGAATCAAATTTATTTAAAATATATTCTGAATTCTAGTAAGTTTCATTTTTAACGAAGAATATTAAATTAAGAGTGAAAGGAGTTTCTCCCAAATGAAACGCGTTAACTGATATGTTAATATAGGCACGCGGTAAAAATAAGTGACACATACCTCTGTCGGTGGCGATGACGGGTAGCTCCAGGTAGGGCGCTACTTCCCTGTCCAACGGTGACCGGACACAAATATCGCCTGTTTCACTGTGCACCAGGAGCTGCTCACTCTCCAGCCCATCGCTGCCCAAGGTATAATTGACCATCGCGTTTACGCCGCAATCGGGATCGGTGGCTTGCACCTGCAACAAAGATAAATCAAGGTCAGCGGCGCAATAAAACAGAGTGGCTCGATGTAGGGACGCTCGATCGAGACACGTTCTCTCTCTCGCACGGGTCCCGCGAAACCAATTTCGCAGTGTATCTTCGTTTCATTAAGTGGCGCGATCTTAAAAAAAAACATCGGGCACCGTGGCTCACCGCTTCGTGGAATGCGGTTCCTTACCCGTGTCCTTCGTCTTGACGATTGAATCGTTGGGCGCGCACCCCAGAGATGCAAATGATTTTCATAATTATGATAATAGCGGCCGCGCGGCGGTAAGTGGATCGAGGTCGTATCGCGGAATCGTCAGGAGAGGAGCGTTGACAAGGACACCGGGTCAAGTGAACGAGATCAGAGGAGCGCTCTCGAGTGAAACAATAATCTAACGCGCTAATGTGCAACGCGACGAGTGACGAAAAGATCCGCTGATAAAATAAATAATAACGCAGTCGAGGTTCAACGCGACGAAAAACCAAGTCAAGTCCGGTGGCGTCTCCCTGGAAGCTTGTCCCGCGGTGCCGCGATGGATTAACCGGCCGTTGAAATTTATCGATTCCATTTGTCTGTCCCCCGCTTCTTTTTGCGCGGCAATAAAACGACACGCGGATGACGAAGGGCGCGATGTCGTCGCGCCTCCCCGAAGGCGGAATCTACCCGGGCGAAGCACTTTGTTTAATTTCGCCCGGCGTTCCTGAAACGGGATACCCGCGGATCGCCGGGGAGGTGGTCCATTCGTAATCTGGGCCCAGTGACTAATTTGCGAGCGAGCCTTTCCTTGCCCTCCCGGAGGAGGACCCGAAGACGTTACCGCGACGGACGGACGGACGTGGGGGCGGTGATGGACGCCTCGGTGCTCCCAGCGAGTGTGATTTATGCGACGATTCATACCCCATCCCCATACCTCCGATGTAATACAAGTTACGAGATTTCGTATGGTCGTTAGCGAAAATGCCTCCCCATTTTTTCCACGCCAAGACGCCTTGTCCGAGGACTATTTTCACCGGCCAACTCTGCATTCGGTCCCAGTTGTCTCCAGCTCCGAGGATCGTCTCGAGGAGCAAAAGCTTGAGTTCTCAATTGCAAAGTTAGACACAATTTTTGCCCTGCGACAGCGTACGCCTCGAGTGTATTTAAGAATTCTGAACGTAGAAATCAAGGTAGAAATTTCTCAACATTTTCCCACGTGCACACTGAGAAAAAATTACTTGAACATTTATTTGTGCCATATGAGATTTATTTACAAAAATAAAGCTTATTTTATACAAATAAACTTTGTTTCATGGAAATAAATTTTATATTCTATAAATGAGTTATCAAATATTTTCTTCTCAGTTTCCGATTAGAATGTTCAAATTTGTCCCAAAATTATTTATCTCATTCTATGATATCAATTGGGAAACACATTCTTATCTTAAACATAGTTTCTCTATCTAGAATCGAAACAGATATACTATAGGAATTTGTGCTTTTTCTCTTAACATTAATAACTTCTATATATATTTTTTATAGTATCAAACACACACGACAAAAGTCCGTAGTAATTATTAGAATTTTGTAATCGCGAAATAGATCGCCATTCTGTATTGTACAGTCTTTCATTTCATACGTACTACTTACATTTCAGGAACTGAAATGTGTTATTAAAAAGTTGCTATATTTGTAGCGACATTTACTATTCCTTAGAGTGATCTTACTGACGATCTATTTCTGCGTTACTAGAAACAGTTGAAAATTGAAAATTTTTCAATTGAAAATTGAAAATTGAAAATTGAAAATTTTTATAAAAGAAAAACTATATTTTCTCTCCATGCACGGAATCTTACTTTTATATTTTGTTCAACTTTAATATAAAGACTAGAAGAAATATTTGGGAAACTTTGAGTTTTCCACTTTAGAACTGCATGTTTGAAACACTACACTTCTAACCACATAACCCATAATTATTTTCGAGAGTCGGACTGGATCCCAAGAAATTTTTTTCACGCTGGTCTGTCCTGGAAGTCGAGAACGTTCAGCGTAAAAATGATGATGGACACGTTAACGCTGACGAACAGGTCGCCCTTTTTATCTTCGGGACGACGCGATAATGTTTCGCGCTCAGTGATTTATCGTACGTCGGAACACAACGCGCGAGCTCGAGCGATTTTTAATTTTCTCGCGCACTACGAATATCGATAATGCGCTATCCGATCGACAGATTACGATCGATCGACCGATCCGGTAATTGCCGGCGCAATCCGTCGAACGCGGATTAAGGCGACGGGGAGAGAAAACGAGACAGGGAAGGCACTCGTAAGTTTACCGGCACGAGACGTAATTTGCAGGGCATAGTGGTAGTCGTCTCGCGCGCCAGTCGTCGGGAACTCGACGCAGAAGAAACTGAGACGCGAGTCCCGACCGGTAATGAACCCCTTAACCCAGGCAGAGTTGCCTTAATGACAGTTTAAAGTTTCTTCTCGCGTTCGAGGTATCGCGCCGGCCATCTAGCCGTGATCCGAGAGCGCTCAGGAGGGAACTGTTCCGCCCATGTGTTGAACGGGAACGTGGAATCGCGGGACCTGATCGCAATCGTGCGCGCCGATGATCGATTACTTCGTTACGACGCGGCCGCCTGATTTGTCGCGATAAGACCGACGGTCCGATCGTTCGCGAAACTACAACGAGAACAATGATTAACGTGCGAGTCACTCTCACGCGTTTATCTCCCCGTAGAGGAACGTGGCTGCATTTCGTGGTGGATTAAGCGGTTACGCGAGCGAGCAGAATACACCGCACAATAAAGTTCTCCATCCGCATTTTTTTTCTCCCCTTTCTTCTTCCTCCCCCCTATACCGTGCCGCAACATTTTTTTTCTTCGTAAAGCTTTTCGCGATTAATTGCATGCCTGATGACGGTTTTGAATGAGGAGGTAAGAACGCGCGGGAAGAAATTAAATTTGCTATCTGCCAGGCAATAATATTCTCTACTCGGAAACAATGTACGAGTCGTGAGAATCGTAGGGAGGGCGCGTCGAAAGAACAAGATTGCAATCTTGAGCTACAATTAAGGAGGTCGGGGCGGTTCGCGCGGAGAAAATATTCCTTTCCACGTAGGCGGATCGCGCGCTAACGGATCGCATAGGCGGACTAGAATAGGGCTCCTGAAAGTCGATAACTCGTCCGCGTTTGTCATTACCACGGCCGATCTGATAAGATACGCCGCGAAACGAGCGGTTATAATGAGAAACAACGAGATTATAACGTGGACGTATTATGTTGTATTAGCCGGTACACACGTGTGTATATTTTACCGGTATATTTATCGGCCAATCGTGGCAGTACGCCGTAGAAACACGCGACAATTATAAAATGTTACCACTCGTCTCCCATGATACGCGTCGTGCGTTAATAAACTGGTGTTATTAATATCTTCAAAGAGCGCTTCGCAGTCGATTTAAAGCCGCTGTCCCGAGCGCGTGTGAGAATTACCATAATGGAAGCCTAATTTGCAACAACATCCCCGCGCGTTATAATATCCATCGCGATTTTTCCAGGGCGGTTAACGCATCTATCCGACATACTAACAGAAGGGCCCTGAAAGGAAGAGGCGCACGGCCATCGCGAAAGGAGGTGAAGAAAGCGAGAGAGGAGTAGAGAGAAAGAGAAAGAGACAAAAAGCCAACGCCGTTGCTACGGGTGGAGGCAGGACGGAGGATAATAAAGCAGGAGTCCGCGAGGAATGATTTAGTGGCAAGCGGTCGAATAACTTTCCCGCCAACACTGTTGCCACCTTGAAGCGGCGCGCCGGGCACGTCGCCGACTCGGGAGGGAAGCGAACGAGAAGTAAAGGGGCGAGTTGGTGCGGAAGGAGGGAAATTTGTTGAGCCATGCATGGGACCTCCTCTCAAAACGAGGTGCGGGAGGTAGAACCTCGACATCGACTGCTTCTTCTTTCCGATGAGAGAAAAAAAGAAAGAGAAAGCAACAAAACCGTACAAGAGCGTAAGACAAAGCGACGGTAATGTCGAGGTAGAAAGAACTCCGCCGCTTCGCTGCTCCACCCAGACAATCATGCTAATGAATTACTGCCATGCAGTATCGGTGCTGATATATCCAACTGATTTGGTCCCACACACCAGAGCCTCCTTTCCAAACGATATACGCGATAACGCGCCCGACTACGGCACTTGACTTTAGTCTGTCTCTACTTGCGCTACCACTTTGTGAGCCCTTTCTTTGCGTTTCTTTCATCACCTCCTACCGGACTATATGACCACATCATTAAGACTCGTTGTTTTACAGAATCTTATATAGGATTGCAAACATTTTATCTGTTTGCTTCCGCAATTCTAATCAGAAATCTATTTGCAAAGTACGAGCTCCCCTTCGATTTTCCACAACTTACCCCTTTCATTTAAAGATCAAAAATTCTCGTGAGAAGACAAAATTTTTGTTGTTCTTAAGAGTTTTATAAAAAAGCCACTCAGGTTTATTTTTTTAAAGGATAAAAGTTAAAAGATTCCTTTTTTTACATAGCTCTAACTGAAGGAAAGACGAAGAAGAATCAGTTAAGGGAAAATTGCTTTTCAAGAGATTTTTCATGTTTTTATCCCCTCTCCCGACGACGTATATTCCGCAAAGGATTCCTGAGGATGCTCTCTCCGCTATCCGGAGAAAGGAGAACTCGGGGAAGAGAGCAACAATATAAGCGCGCCGCGGTACACGAGATCGCAGGGTGTATTAAATCGCGAGCAGCTTTACCTGCTATTCCACCGCTCGAGAGAGCGAGAGTACACCGCGTGATGCATTGTTCCGCTTGTTTTGTTGCGGCCCGACCTTGCGAGGAATATCGATTTCAATCGGTGTGTATGCGGAATACAATCCGATGCGGATTCCCTTCGGTAAGACGGACCGGCACCGTAGCTACGAGATCGAACACACAAACACATACAGACGTACACAGCAATGCGCTTTGTTCGCTTCGAGAGAAAACCGCTTAGATTTCTCGAGCGAATGATCGAAATGACGTTTTTTCCAAACCTCTCCGCTTGAACTTCACGCTTAAATTCTTTACGTAATAACGTTGTATCGTTATAAATTCCTTCACGTTCAAGCGCGCTTTAAAAAGTTACATATCTTTTTTATCACCTAAGACGCAAGTGTGTGAAGTAGGTGAAGTTATACCTGACCCTCTTCAAGTTTTATACCCAATCTCAATATTACTACAAAGACGCAAGGAAAATTAAAGCCCCTGGGCTGTCGGCTGTCCTTGTTTGATGATTGCTGTCACGATTAATAAAATAGTCATAAAATTAACATAACAGAAATGGTGAGAAGAATTTGGTTAAAACCTGAATTGTATGTCACACTAATTTTAGTTATTTATTGATTTTTACAGTAAAAAGACAGCATTCGGATAATTTTTCAAATTTGCTGAATTGATTACAAATGTTTGTATGAATATTTTTTTTATTTCAACGTATAATGCAAGAATCGTGAGCATACGATTTCTCGCTTTTGATCGTCATCAAACAAGGACAGTCCACGCGAGTACACTCAAGGGCTTTAAGGATAAATATTTTATAATTTGTTAATATAAAAAATATTGTAATCGACATTTTACTCTGTTTGTAGTTTAACAATTTTAACTAAAAATTTACTTGCAAAGTTCAAACTTCCCCCTGATCTTTCACAACATATCCTTTTTCATTTAAAGATTGAGAACTCTGGTGAGAATTTTTGTTGCACAGTTTCAATTTTTGTTTCAGAGTTTTACAAAAGAGCTACTCAGAATACTTCCTCTCCCTTTTCTTTGTACAGAATACAAAGATTGAACGATCATCGATGACAGAATTCTCGAAGCGAGTCGGGGAATTCATGTCGTCCTCACGCCCAAGAGAGGAAGTTTTTGCTCCTCATCATGGCTGAACCTACTTCCGTGTTAGGGAAGAGATAGAAGAACTGCAACTACAGAAGTGATCCTGCGAAGCATGGTCTTGGCTTTGCTTCGAAAATGCGCCTTTATATAGCTGCTGTATCAACATTTAACTACGAAAGAACTATTTGGTAGCGTTCATCTAATGACAATTGAAACAATTTTAAAATACTACCTGACAAAAAGATCTATTTGCGCTGATAAAGTATGCGTGCCATACATAATAAGGTCCGCTTTCTAAGCAGCGGTAGCATAGTGGCGGCCAACTCTCGAAAAGATTAAAAGGATTCCTTTTTTCTCTACTTGGCTTTTTTCTCTACTTGGCTCTAACTGACGGAGAGACGAAGAAGGATCGGTTAAAGGAAAGTTGTCCTGAGATTAAAATGAAACTAACGTTGACGACACCGTCCGTAAATCAAGAGTTAACTCACTGTGTACCGTATCGCTCACAATACGCGACGTCGCTTCCAATATTTAACAAAGGGAGGGGGCGGGAGTCATAGCCTCCTGTGCATACACCTTGCGTACGCATTTTACAATCGTTTAAAGTGGCCTTAAATCTTCCAGCGGCCGCAAGTACAGGCGTGTAATATAAATAATCTGAATGTCCGTCCACGATCAGATAATCGTATTAAAGTGCGCGCAACGCGCTGGAAGTCTCTTCCCCCCTCGCGTGTCTTACGCATCGAAACCCTTCCCGCGTACTGTCCTCTTTCCACCTCGTTATACGTGAAGAGAGAAAGAGGAGGTGAAAGACGATCGGAAACCATCTCCGTCGTCGTGGTGGTCGGAGTATCGCGCTCGTTGTCAGTTGGGGCTTCGCGTTCATTCGTTCGTTGGTTCGTTCGCCAGGACCGCGAAGAGAACAGGCGCGGGTCTCGCTACGTGGTACGCACCAGCAGAAGAGAGGCCCGAGAGAAGAGAAGAGAGGAGAGGAGAGGAGAGGAAAGGAGAGGACCGCCTGTATGTGCGGTGGCTGTCTACACCGGTTATAAAATACGGTGCCTCGGAAGGCTCTCAGCATGCTCGCGCCTCTGCCTTTAAGAATGGCGCGCGAACCTTCTCCTTCGGCTCCTTGCTCCCTTCCCCCTTCCTCTTTAACGTTCTCTTAAGCCGCGTTCAGATCAAAGTAGCGAATTTATTTACTTAATTGTTACAGCCGGAGTAGCAGGTGTCGGCGTTGGCTCTTAGGAACTTACCGATGTAATCGTAATCACGTTGCTTACGCCGATGCTTCGTTTCAATTTTTATCTGTCGAAGAATACATTGCGCTAGGGATTTTCGAAGGATAAGAGTCGTTTCAGTCTTTCCTCTCTTATTGAGAAGTGTTAGGAAGCGCGAACGGATTTCGTCCTTTTCCCACGAATATCGATTCTTTTGGAATCTAATGTAAAATTTCACTCGAAAAGTGGCCATTGAGATGTTCGAATTCAAGTGATTTTTCACTCATATAAAGTGAATTCTCCGCTCTGAATCATCGAATAAATTTTTATTCAAAATTGAAGAGTGAGTCTAATGTATTTCATCGTCACATATTCACCCTAATTGAATGCAATATTTGCTAATGTATTTGGTTTGCTATTCTTGATTGGAATGCTAAACTTACTAGGATTCAGAATGTATTTAGAATACATTTGGTGCTTATAATCGACTTGTGATAGATTTGCGGATCTATAAACTTCAGAAATACTTGAAAAAGTAACATTTACTTGAACGCAGTATGTAGATTTCTGTGTATAAACTTGAACGAAAAGTTCATTCTTGTGATTTCGAATAGCGGTATTTTCAATATCGCTGCGTGAGTGCAAAAGTACCAGCATTTTTTACCCGCTTTTCGGGTTAGATTCCACCCCAGAAAATTTCGAGAGTACAGACTCATCCTCCGCGTCCTCGACCTCTCGCGCCATCGCGAGGCACCGCCGCTCCTACTGTCCCATCCGGTCGTCGCGACTGGTACTGGACGATGCAGCGGCCGCCGCAGCCGTCGCCATCGTAGCACAACAAGTACAAATTGTCCGGCTGCAAAAGTTATCGCTGTAAATCGCAGATGACTCGGCGCGACGCATCTGGTATGCGGGCTTTCGCGCGGCGCGACAGTGACGCAACGCGCCGTTGCGAAAATCAGACTCTCGTGCCTCCGTCGGACGATCTAGAAAATTGTCGACGGAACTGGAAACGTGACAATGCGATGCTCTTGCGAGCAGCTGCAGAAAATGACGAAAATCAGCACCGAAAGTTCCGAAGAAAAAAGGGGGATGACGCGAGCATATTTGTTGGTCAGAGCGAAATGTGCTCTTGCTTGGCCGATCTTATGATTCTTTTCGTCTCGTAACGTCCGAAGAAATATGCAAGTAGAAGACAGTTCGACATGGCGACCCGCCGGGACGCGTCCGATGAAGAAACGACCTCGGGATAATGCGAAGCCACTCACTCGCGCACTACCAGCCACACAGCGAAACTTTTCCAGCGCGAAACGAGCCTTTTTCTCAATGTTCATCAGAGAACTGACTCGTTAATCGCTGGCACGCAAGTCGCGGGGATACCCCGGTGAAATGTATGCGGGTAATACAGTTCTTTGACCGGCGAAAGACGAGAGAGAGAGAGAGAGAGAGAGAGAGAGAGAGAGAGAGAGAGAGAGCACGCGAGTTCGTACAGGGCCGAATCCACTTATCTGCTTGCGCAAGCAGACAAAATGGTCATTTCGTGTGGGCTCTCGAAAGGGTGACGTTTTGTTGCGAACTGTCTACTTGCCTCGTACGTTATACGTCGATTATGAAATGAACGAAACAAAAATGAGGAAATCAACGGCCTCCTCGTGCTCGTAAGATAACGTGTATAATTACCGTCACGACTTTCGGGTGAGACGCATTTGAAAGTTCTCGTTTCCGATCCCGAAATACGTGGATGCGAGTCTGGCCTCGCTGCGCCGCCGTGAGCGTTTCGCGTGCGCGTGGCAATTATTATAGGAAGTTATGAAGTTCCCGTCGCGAGGCACCGCGCAGTGCTCGCAAAGAGTCTATTAACGGACGATAATCGATCTTCCGCGTAATTGCCGGACCGGTTCGCCGACGTCCGCGATCGTATTGTGTGCCTAAGCGCGATTCGTTTCGGTCTTCTCTCTATCTCTCTCTCTTTCTTCCTCCCGGACCGCGCTCAATATCTAATCGTTCCCGTTCGCTCACCGGTTCCGTAACTTCGCAAACCCGCCGAACGATTCATTAACGGTGCACGATAAATTACCCACCGCGCAATTGTGAGAACCCCATCGTCCGCTCGCATTCCGCGGTGTGCACGTCGCTCGCGAATAAATATTCCACGTGAATCGACCTGTCGAAAATGAGGCTTGAATAGTCGACAGATTCCAAGCTTCTCTACTTGTAAATAAATAAAATTCCAGTTGCGTACACAGATATGTCGATTTGTTTCGGCGGCAATAGAGGGAGAATCGTTCGAAAGAGACTTCGGAGATAAAATTGCACTTAATCGGTGGGGGAACGCGAGCCACAAGCCGGCACTACGAAGTAACCACGCTACGTTTCCACGAGCGATAGAAGCGAGCCCATCCGACCGTAATGGAGCCCCGGTGCAACATTAGTCAAACGATCTTTCGGCATTCTGCGCGCGTCAGTATTTTCCGGCGCTGTACTTGGCAGAAAGCTTGTGTTCTGCGTACGGTATCGCACCGCGCTGCTCCGCGCAGTGCCTTGATTAATGCAAGCGATTCACGGAGTTAATGGCATCGGCTCTCAGTATTTCCGTCCGTAAGAAAAAAATATTCCTTAATATTGTATGAAATTCCCGTGCATTAAGCTTACCGAGGGACCCCGCATTCCCCGAGGTCAACGATGCCGCGCGCGAGGCATTTACCGTGTGTACTATGCCGCGATCGCGGGCCTCGCTTGCGATGCGGCGATATTTCATACGATTATCCTTCACATCGTTGGGTCACTAAATCACTCCCGCGGGCGGCAGTGTATCCCCGCTAGCCCCGAGAGCTACACCCATACAATCGCCCACGGCGATCCGTAAAACTCTGCGCGAACTGGAGCAAGCCGCGCCAGGTGAACTTAACGCCGAAGCTCGCGTCGGCGCGCGTCGCCGACGAGCCGATAGCGGTGGCGGCGGTGGCGGCGGTGGCGGCGGTGGCGACGGCGGCAGGAGAGAGTTTATCGCGCCCGATTACTTTCGCTCCGCCAGCAGCGTCCGTCCGCTTGCCACGCGTCGACCTTCGTGGCCGACCTTCACGCCCGACTACCACCGTAGAGAATTAGAAAATCATCGCGCGCGCAGAAAATCACCGGGTAAATTAATCTCACGTGCGACACGCCTCTCGCCTACTTGCATCGGCCGGATTCGTCTCGCCCCCTTCAATTATTCACTGCGGTGGCGGCGGTGGCGGCGGCGACGCGACGTCCCCTCGCGAAATCCGGTCACCGTGCATGTGTGCATGCATCTCGCGCGGCCATTTTTTCCGACCGTCCTAGTCTTCTTCGACCCGTGTTTCCCGTTCTTCGCGCCACCCCGTGACACCCGACAGTGATATCCAGGGGTTTTTCTCCCGTTTCCGATTACTAGCTTCCCGTCATCGTCGTCGCCATCGTCGCTTGTGCTTTCCGTTCGTCGTGCGTGCGACGCGGCCCACCGCTTTTTGTACACGCGAGCTCGACAGATAGAGCTGTTCGTCGAATAAGCCGGGAGGCCATCCTTGGTATTCGCGGCTCGCCGGCTTGCTGACGGACTGACACGCGTTGTCCGGCTCTGTCTGTCGCGGCCATTCAAACTACGCACCTTCTACTCCTTCCTTCTTTCCTTCCTGTCACCGGAATTTCTTCCTTTCTACCGCTCCCTTGTCGGCGATGAGTTTCGTGAATGCATTGCATCATATGAGAAAAGACTCCGCAAATTTATTCTAGCTCGACTCGCGAAAGGATTATCTTCAGCTTTGTCGTTATTCTATTAATCAGGTAATTAGGGATGCAGGGTCGATTTGCGACGTGGAAGGTACACATAGAAGCACACATACTGTATTCAAATAAATATAGAGACTTCATTATAAGTATTAAATCTATTCAAAATATAGCCTGAATCCTAATAAGTTTAACATTTCTCGATCAGAAATATTAAATGAGAGCAAAAATTCAATTTACTTAGGCTCATATTCTGAGATTTTTCTCTTTTATCGTCAATCGTCAACAATGTTCGGTGATTCGCTGAAGAAGAGGTACGCGTTCCAGAAAATGCTATCACGACTGCGCCGCATATCCATTCCCGGCGACGACGTATGTGAGCGCGTGCTTAAAATTCTCGCCATTTGCACATAAGGGGCCCTAATTGCGCAACCGACGTGATGCGCCGGGCGCGATGTACACGCGAGAGAGCAGGGGGGAGAGAGAGAGAGAGAGAGAGAGCCGCGCGCTATCTGCGCGGTCGGAGCCAGGGCGCTCCGAACCGGAAGTTTCGTGGGTGGATCGCGGGAGTACCGCGACCCTTTGTCACGCGAATTGACATGCAGGTACGATGGTCGGGTAGCCGTCACGTGAGTCACCGCGGGTGTGCGGCCGCACAATTAGCCGGCTCCGTAGTCCGTTTGCATAAATAAATATGCGCGTGTTTGCCGCCTCGCCCTCTCCGCACACGGATCCTGCCCTCTTTCTCGCTCACGCGCGCGCTCTTCTCGTACCCTTCGGACGAGTTGCATACACACTTGTACGTACGTGCGCGCGCGCGCTTGAACACGTAGGCCGTAAGTAGACGGTGAAAAATCGCGAGACTCCAAGAGCAGCGGGAGCGACTGAGGGCCGGGAGGGAAACGAGCGTCTGGAAAAACGACGAGCAGGAGCGGCTTGAGAGAGCGAGCGCTCAACTCTGTATACCGTAATTCCAAATAAACGCTCGTACGCGGCGCACCAATTGAAGATGGACTTGCCGTGGACGCGTAGGTCGGCCGTTAAAGTTTCGCTGGTGGACAGAACCAGTTTTGCATGACTTCGAAGCTCGCAAGGCACGCATGATTGATAGAGGACACGTGCGTTGCAATCGTTTAGCGTGATTCTTAATTCAAATCATCTCGTAACGATGATGCAACTGCAATCTCCCGTGTCTTCCGCGACGTGTCTTCGCGAAATGACTTATCCGAGCCCTGCCCCTCCCCTTCTCCTCCCTCCCCCAGTATTCGCGGTCCCCGCATGGTATTCACTTTCCGGAGCGAAACGGGGTCAAAGCACACACCGCAAGGAAACGATCATGCCCGAGAGTGTGCAGTGAATACCGAGGCCCGTTTCACAGCGAGGTTACAGCCGGTGTACACGACGTACGGTACTAAACGTCGTGCCGAAGCCGGCCACGATGCTTTACATACGAGCTCGCAAGAGTGGCGCGGTAAAAGTAACCGCGGAAGAGGGGCTGAGGGAGGGAGGAACCCCGCACAATGCTACCAACCCGACGAACTCTATAGAACCGTCACTCACCGTTGCCTGAAGAGTCGGCAGTGAGAGGCAACGCGTCTCTCTTCCCCCTGCTTCACATCTTCTGCGTCTTCTTCTTCCACTACTATGCCGTTCACTTCTCTCGCTCCCTCGTCCTCGCATCCCACCGTCCTACCACTCGACCGCTTTGCCATTTTTTCTCATGTTCGCCACACGACGAGGTGCGACGGCCACGTCGATGTTGATTTTCTATGCGACTAGCGGGCAATATCGAGACCTCGACGGACTCGTCGACAGACGTACTACGTTCGGCCGATAGGCGCGCGCGCGTGGAAACGACCGGTTCTCAATCGACCGATAATCGTGCGAACGCGAGGATCCTGTTGATGACTATTTGATCGTGCCGAGAGGACGGCACGTTCTTTCGCTTCGCGTTTATCATCGTCCTAATCAAACGTGGCGTCGACGACGTTAGATCGATGTCGGCTACACATTGATGTGAGGAAAAATGGCGATTTCAGCGATTCCGTGCCTACAAAAATCTCTAGGCGGACGGTTTCCCGGTGATGATCGATGATTAATAGTCAGAATTGATTTTCAATGATTTTTTCGCGTAACATCTTTCCTTCGGAATATATTCAAATCGATACGCCGCGAGGCTTGCCCATTTCTGGAGGAACCTGTACGGACCTCCTCTTAACCTTTGCTCTCTCGGGGTGCGTGTTTTCGCAGTGGACCAGCAAGCCGAGAGGCGAGTCGAACGGGGCCCCTGGAGGGTCGCTGGCCGGTAATTGCGATGAGATATGGCGGCCACTTCTCATTAAAATAGTTTAATATATATTTGTCAAGCTATCGCGCGCCGCGACGTATGTCCGACCATTTGTTATCGCCTTTCGTCCCAGCCCCCGTGTTCGTGCGAGGGGAAGCTCGTCGCGAGGGTCAACAGCGTCGAGGGACGCGGAGTTTATTTTTCGCGAATTCGGCATCTCCGGCTAATAGCGCGCGTTTGTCTCGTTGTCACTGGTCGCAGGGACTCGCAGAAATTTGGACACGAGTGCGATTGCATTCATTGTAGTCATTCGCGAAAGACACGCGCGAAACGAATCTTGGACTCTCATATTAATAGTCCTTGCTTGATGCTTATCTCTCATGTAAGATATACCTAGATTTGTACTTAAAGTTATCCAGATAAGACAGCTGTAAATTTGGCAGTAATTTTACTAATCGATTACTCAAGATCGCAACCTCTAATGCTTATAGCATTCTTATATTATATTTATCGTATTATAAAATAACGAAATTGAAATAACGAAAAGAATGAAGAAAATTTGCAATACACGATATAATAAAACATTTATATTATGTATAATGGAAATTTAATAATTAAATCGGTATATCAGACTCATAAATGTAATTTATCGCAAAATGTTCCTCTTATAACAGGTACTTCCTCTTATAATAGGTACTTCCCTTATGTTCCGAAAAGAACGTTTTGTTATCCCTTCTCTTTCCACTGTTGCTTTCACAAATAAAATAAACTAAACAAAACAAAATAAACAAAACGCGTAGTCCCAACATGTCTTTTGTTTTGACTTTGATCCGGTCTTCCCCATACGTGGTATTATATTTGCAAACGCAATACCGAAAAACTCAGATATAAGTATCTCATTTGAAATAAGTTTTAAATAAAGACTAGTTACGACTGTTAATATGGGTCTTTTACCTTCGCGAAATTTTCTTTCGTTCAGGAAACAAATGAAAGCATAATAAAAAAAAGAATATCCTTGAACAACGAACAGACAGCTGATATATTCATGAATCGCGCACGAAGATCGCGTATCAGCGCGAATACATCGAGCGTCGTGACGACGAGATTCCGCCTTAATAAGGCGAAAAACGAGCCGAACGTGGACGTTCCGTCGAGGGCGCGGCGTAAGGGCGAACAGGAAGAGACAGAGACGGATAGCCCCGAGGTCCTCGACTTTCGAGAGGGGCCAGTTTATAATTATTCGGCAACCGCCCACGCGCAGATCGATCTCCTCGTGTCCCAACTGGCCGTTCGGTTCCACCGTTGCGCGCCGTTGGATTCCGCGTTCCGCGAGGAGTCCTTCCCGGGCCCCAGCCGGCTGGACCGCGCTCGGCTTCTCCATATCTCCGCCGTCTTCCGTGGCGGGCCTCCTCCGCGAGCGGCAAACTCTCGTGGAAGGAGTCGGACTCCGAGAGCGAGAGCGTGCTGCAACGCCACCGGCGGGATTCTCCGGCGGGTTAAGAGAAAGGTCGTCGATTAAGATAGCTGTCTGCTCTCCGCGCTGCGCCTTCTATAGTCTTCTGCCTCGCTAGAGAGTCCCTTTTTCCTCTCTGTCCGGCTTCCTCCTCACTTTCGACCCCGCCGCATCGTCGCTTCTCTCGCGTGGCCCGTCTCAATAGAATACGACCCGCGGACCGGTCCGACGACACGCCGTGGCTACCCGCGTTCTTTCTTGCGTTCTTCGCCCTTCGCGACGTCTCCCTCTCCTTCTCTTTCCCTCTCTCTCTCTTCCCCTCCATCCCTCTCCCTCTCCTTCTCAGACGATCGGCCAGAAAGATCGACTCGCCGTCGACGGAGAAACACGACGCAACTACCGGATTCGGATCGACGCTCGGTATCTTTCTCGCGACTTTCGCGCCTCTCGGTATCGCACCCATCGCGCATGACTCGCGAATGTACTTTCCGCGAAATCTGCCGTCGCGCGAGGGTAACGCCGATAACTCTTCCACGTGAATATATACTACAGCTGGACGGAACCGGGCCTTGATAGCCGAGCGCGCACCGAGCGGTACCCGCCGCGCACTCTCTCGCCCGCGATCCGTGATCGTCGAAGGGCGCACGAGAGCGCGAGGCTGTGTTACGGGCGGCGGGGCCCAATATAAAAAAGGAACAGCCGGATAAACGAGATCGCAATAATCGATACACCTATCCTCGCATTAAAGGATCCCCTTGCGCCTTGTACGTCCGTCCGCGATATTATTGATCCTGCGCACGCAATCGCCCGTATCCCATTGCGATTTAATTGATCGCGCCGATTAATAATCGCGTCTCCGCGTAGCCGCGGCCTTTTCTCTCTTTGGTCGCGCGAAGAGCGCGATCCCTTCCGCGCTAAAAGCCACCTCTCTCTCTTTCCCCTCTCTTTCTCTGTCCTCTCTCCTTGATCCTGCCGGTCCTCCCCGCGGATGACTCTCTCTACATCTCGACCTGGCACCTAATATAGCGGGACGAATTTATAACAGTCGATGAGCCGCATCGCGCGTTTTATATTTTCTGGCCTCGCCAGAGCCCGGATGATCGAGCGCGTGTATCACGCGCGCGCGTTTCCGATCGCACACACGCGCTTCGACGCAGCCGTGTGTCGTGCCCGTAACGGCTTATCGCATAATGAGGACACGTTTGTAATCGATATTTCACATTAGCCGAAATATCCGGCCGAGCGCACGCCCCTTCGGCTCTCGTATTCTCACTTCTTTCTACTTAAGGGTTCCTTGCCGCAAAAGTCTTGATTGATGACGTCAGAAACGAGAAAACATGGCCAAAATTTCTGTGTGCCATTTTTAAATGAAAGAAGATATTTGTACAAAGAAACATTTTGGATTACTTGAATACATATTTATAAAATAGTATCCTTTTCTCCTAACAATAATCGTCAAATTAATATGACACGAGGACATTCCTCTCTAATCCTATTCATTTGATTTTGTCTCGTTATTTTAGTGCCTAGCTGTTGATTGGATAATCTTTGGAATATTTTACAAGTAAGCTGAAGCAATATAAAGTTTTACTCGATTTCACTTTATTTGAAAATGACACACAAGAATTTTCAGTGTGTCTATATTCTCGCCTCTGACATCACGATCCAACATAACCACGACGGGTGTCCGAGGAGACTCAATACCGCGGAAATGAAAGGCTGATATTGATGATATATTTATCGAGAGAAATCACGCGAATCAGTTCTCGGAAACCAACGCCGAGGAAAAAGTACGAAATCGGAGAAGCGTCGACACGCTAATAACGTCGCGCACACGAGAGCAAGTGTAAATCGCGATTCAGCAAACTCGCCAACTAAGACTAGCTGGCGGAAAAGGCACAAGTGCGGCGATAACGTTTAAATAGATACAAATAACCCGATCTCTTCGCGCGTCGAGGGATCGGCGCGAGAGTGCGTTTCGCGTAGAAATCGCCTCGGGCGCGCTCGCTCACCTATAACGCGGGCGCTCGAGTTCATCGACGAGCAGAACGGCGACCGAGGATCCGCGAGATTAATGGGACCGCGAGAAACCTGATTCGCATTTTTGTTGCCGCCGCACCGGACCGGCGGCGGAGTTCTGCTCCCGCCGCGAATCACGAAGTTTATCCTCGCGACGGTGCTCGCACAGGCGGTAACGAACACACAGCGTTGTGCGTGTAGCCCTTGGTGGAAAAAGGAAGGGAAATCCAGAACGCAATCGGGCCCATCTCAGCTCTCTCTCTCTCTCTCTCTTTCTCTCTCTCTCTCTCTCTATCGCCGACTAAATTTATCCCGAGCTTGGCCGAACCGCTTCATCGAGACGCTCGTTAGAAGCGCGGGTACACACGGATACGCCATACTTTATTGTTACGTGTGAGACGTACCAACCGGGAGAGAACGCGCTGAACATCCTTGCGCGCGTATCCTTTCGTACTCGCGACGTAATTAATTAAACACACGCATTAAACCGGTCGTTCGCGCGCGCGCGCGATCTCCCTCTTCCGAGTGCGTTTTAGAAGCGCACTCTGGGAAGAACGAGACGTAGGGCGGAACGCGCTTCATCGAGCTTCGGGCGCGAAGGCAGACTCACAAATCGATCGGTCCTTATATTCCCAGGCGACGTTAACGTTCGTCTTTCTTTCTCTCTCTTTCTCTCTGCGCGCCGTGTGTGTGAATTATTATTTATAGGTCGCTTAAGTCGCGACGGCATCTCGGTACCGGATTGAAAAGATAAAAAAAGAGTGCAGTGTAGCGAGCGCGCACGCACGCGCACACACACGCGTTGCACGCACTTGTGCAATTAGCCATACGCAAAAATGATATAATTCATAAAATTATGATCTTTGAGTTCTTGTTTCATCTATGGGTAATCTTTCTATGCGCAAAACAAAAAAGCCTCATAGGTGACTGAAATTAATTAAAAAAACTTTGTATTTGTTACTAGTTGAATACTTTTTAAACATTTTTTAAAGAATTAAGCTTAATAGGTACTCTTAAAGAGAAAAAATTTATATACTTTTTAAATCATATATCAAATCCTCATCTTCGTTTTTCTTGAAAAACTTCGTACTACTTCGTACTTCAGAAAGAACAAAGTAGAAGAAAAATATTGTGGGTCAGGTCGTTCTTGTATAACTATATACAGCCAATTATCAGAGCATACGTTTCGCATTTCTGGCGCGCGAGAGCGTCCGACAGGCGGAACGGGATTTCAATAACGGAAACGACCGCCGCGATCCCGATGCGCGATGGGATCGGCAGGCGAGCCACGTGCTGCCACATCGTTGTTGTGCTGACAATTAACCCTGACAATTAACAACTCCATTGTGTCGGCGATTAAACGAAGACCAAGTCGCGAGTCGCGGAAGAGGCAGGAGAAGACGGAAGAGACGGTACACTGCACCGGTGCGTCGAAATTTCGAGCAGCACCGAGCTTTCTCTTCCTGAATACATATATCGATCGGGAAACGAAGTCACGAAAAATACAATCGACATTCGGAGGTTTCCAGAATGCAACATCGGGACTATTAGAATATTCTACATTGAAAGAAAAATATTTGATACTTGTCATCATAATCACAAGGAGAAATAATTACTATTCTAAATTATTGATAAGAAAATTATTTTTTTCTTAAATTTTACTATAACATTAGTAATATTAACTTTATATGCACGTTACTATTGCCATTTCGCTAAAAAATATTGGGACCAAAAATAATGATAATTTTAGTTAAATCAACTATTATATACTATTTCTTTTTCTCTCAGTGTACAAGAACATATTATTTCGTCTGAGAATTAACGGACCTCTCAAATTTCCTATCGGAACGATATATTCGTGGAATCTTATTCCAAGTAAGATTTCATTATACGTAAATATAATATTTTATGTACACACACAATAAAATATTATATAAATATTATTCCAAATATTTTTCCTAATACAACAATAAAATATATAAATTATTACAAGATAATGAAGTAAAGGATCGTTAAGTTGTTTGCTCGACGTCGAACTCGCAAAATTCGATCGCGCGGTCGACGATCCTTCTCTCTGGACGCGGAAGGCCCTGCATCTGTCCGGATTAGGGATGCGGAGGATCGGCGAGCCAAAGCCTCGACCAAGATGATAAGTTATCTTAATAGATTACCGTACCATTCGACGTAATTTGCCGGCTCCTATTACCGGATGCGTCCGCGTTCAGCCAGTGCGATAATATTCTGTTAATTCGAACCCATAGGCGTTAATGGCGTTAATCTTGTCGGTGGGCGAATGCGTGATTAACGGCGCTACTCAAGCAGATTCGTCGGCCGGATAAAGTCGAAGCCCTCCTCGATCGTCTTTCGTGCAGTCGCCACGGTCTGGCTCGCGCTACGATCCGTTCGTACCGCGCGCAGAGCTTCCTTCATCTTCGCTCTCGCATCCGGTTGATATCTCGCCGCATCATATTCGGCATGAAGACGTAACGACGATCATTCGTCTTTGCGCAGGTAATTACTCGTTAACGTTATCGCGCACATCCCCCGCGCGTTATAACAGGGTATTCGCGGTCTACGAACGGATACTCGCAATGTTCGTGCAATTTGCCCTTATCTGAGATTACCGAAAGTTATACCAGGTAACGTTACGAACGTCTCGATAAATCGTGAACAGCACAAAGCACTGTTTTATTCGCCTCCGCGACGGCGCGTTCGCGGGCAACAAAGACACCAGGAAGAGGCCCAACGGATGTCTTGATACATCCTTCTTATGCACTGACAAGTAAATCTACCCAAAAAGTACACTCCGATTTCTCTCTAATTTGACAAATGTACTTCTACACAAATGTCATAAAAGTACAAAAAATATGACCCAAATATTTTTTGTATTTCTACATTTGTGCCAAATTAAGAAGAAATTGGAGTGTAACTTTTGGATAGTTTACTTGTGAGAAAAAAATATTTAGTACTTGTAACTACAACCACATAGAAAAATAATTATTATAAATGATAGTAAAGAAAACTGTTTTTTTATTAAATTTTACTATATAATAATGTTAGTGATAATAACCTTTACATGTATATTATTAGAACCATTTTCGTATTAGAGCAACCAAAAAATATGATTGAGGCCAAAAATAATTATAATTTTAGTTAGATCAAATATTTTTTTCTCTCAGTGTACGTATTCCCGAAATGAAATTTTAGCTTTTAATCTAAATTTTCTTCCATCTGTGTATTCGGTAAGATCAGTGTGTGTTTGATATACATAGAAACTAAAATCCTACTTAGGGATTTTAAATAACAGAAAACGCGTGAAATGTCACTTGTATATAGAAAAGAAAGATATGATGCAAATAATAAGAAATATTTAATCGTAAGTAACATAATTGCATCACCTTAGTTATCTTTGTGTGACGGTAATGTGTATAGTAGATATGAGTCAGTTACTTTAGTACATCACATCAATGTATTTGCGCATGATCTGGTTGTGACAGCTAGAAATCGGTTGAGATGACATTTGCCGTGGGATACAATTCGCTGCAAACGCTTTGGGGCGTGTAAAGAAAGATTATGATTGGTTTATACGGCGCTCCGAAGCGTCTGCAACGTCAAATGGATTTTATCCATGTATACATTCTGGTTGGAGCAACTAGATACCGTCACTGCTGCAACGTCAGTAACTTAGCAATTGCTATGTGGTTGCGGCAACCACATAATTAGTTGTTTTGTATTTTAGTTTTGAATCTAGTTAGCGCAACCAGATGTGTGGGCTAATCATGTTATATTTACTGTGTGGGTTCCAAAGAAGGCCTCTTGGCAAAGTTAGTAGGTTAAATAGAAACAAAAGAAGTTGACGTAGGCTTCAAAGTATCAAAGTATCAAAGTAGGCGTTAAATTGAATATTGAGCTCGAAAGTAGGATCAAAATGTCGAGTCGGATTACTCAGAAGAATTTTCCTCGATATTTTGTTCAGTCCTGATACGCCGTAACAGAGTTAAAGGCTTTTACACACGAATCGCCGTAATCGTAGACGTAAAACATAGACTTTAGTTAAAGAAACAATCAGGATATACTTCAGGTTAATATATCTCAGAAGAAAATAGGACTGATCGTAAATAAAAGTAACTGGGATTCATCTAACTGAAATTCTAGTTACTCCGTCTGAATCCTATTTATACGATCACTTCCATCTTCTTCTAAGTGTATAAGAATCCTAAAGCAATATTGTGATTGGTTCTTTAGGTAAAATTGCCGTCTCACGTCTACGGTTACAACAATTCGTGTGCAAAGGCCCTAACACGTCGTAAATGTCGCCGTGTGCGTTACACGTGTAGGCGTAATAATGCGAACAGCTGACAGGCCGCTTGAATCGATACCCCAGAGATCGACAGCGACTTGTCGCCACGACGTACTCCGAATAGAACGACCGACGCGGCGCGAATCCTGGCGAGGTTGCATGGTCCCGCCGGGCTGCGGTACACGCACGTACGAATGACCGCCTCCTCGGATGTATTACGATGTATGTATTAGCATAATTATTGGTTGCTCGCTATCAGTGCCGGCGGGCTGGCGTTCACCGATTTATGATTTCATCGCCGTACGTGCCGCGCGCCAAGAGCGCGGCGATCAAGTTCGAGCACGAGCCCGGCGTATCCATTGTTACTCGCTTCTCTCGTTTAGCGACTTCACCACGTCGTTCATGTGACGATACTTATTCGGACACTGCCGATGGTTCACCCATAGACATATAGAATAGATTGAGCATTATAGCGTTGAAGCCAAGATCGAAGGACAGAGATATGTTAACCGAGATGTTTTCTCTGTCACATAGTCACTCTAGGAGGAGACGACATAGAGAAAACAGAAGAGTGAGAGTGAACACATATAATGAAGAAAAGAGAAGAATAATGTGTGTTTCATTGTGTGAGAAGGTATGTGAGTGATACACACACTCATGTGTGTGCACGCTCGCATGATATATTCTCAAATGTTACATCATGTTCTTCTCTTTGTAAGCAAACTAATAAGCACGTGATATCGCTTCTCTTCTTTCCTTCTCCACACCAACTGCACACAGTTAGGCAAGGAAAGCATTACGATCTCTATTGCTCTCTCTTATTAATGCCCTTCAGTAGGAGTGCTCAGTCTATTCTATATGTTTATGGGTTCACCTAACCCCGACGACCCAACTTGAATGATCCTAATAAAAGGTAGTCATCAAATAAGTCCCGCTATGTTATTCAAACTTAAGTCACCGATGCGATCGTGCTTCCGTCGCCTTCATTTTTAATTTTACTCTTGATCGTGAAGTCGTTTCACCGTAAATGGAAAGCGAACGAGTCTATCGAGAAGAAGAATTATGTTCTCACTGCGCGAATTAACACCGAACATTAATTTAATTTTCAATTTAATTTATTTACTTATTAATAGGAATGAAAATCCTTTAGGAAGATTCTCTTTAGCAGAAGAAAGGAAGATATATAGATATGCATATAAAGAAGAAATATTAGCACGATGCGCGATCAACAAACACGGCTTTAATAAACTATGGTCGTCAAGTATGTTACTTTACGTCGTTTGAGTCATTGATGCGATCGCGTTTCCGTCGACTTCACTTTTATTAACTTTATTTTCGATCGTGAGGTCGTTTCACCGTAAATGGAAGGCGAGCGAGTCGAGCGTGGCCCATCGAGGAGGACGATTATTTTCTCACCGTGCAAATTAACACCGAGCAATTATTAGCACGATGCGCGATTAACAGCGAACCGACCGGGGGACCGATAAACCGACCTGGTTACACCTAGTCGCGGTTCTCTTTCTTCATTCCGCTCTCTTTCCGAGTGTCCGATTATTTATACGTCCGTCGATAGAGGTTTGAGGATCGTTCGATCCCTAAGGATATCGCTCGACTCGCCTCTGCTCTTCCCATGCCCTCGATCCTCCGTCTCCCGCTCTTTCCCCGGCTTTCTCTTTCTTTCTCTGCCGGCTCGGCCGATCTTGCCGCTCTCGCCCTCTCATTCCCGCGGAGCAATCCGGTCCTTAAGTGGCAGGTGCTTAAGATTCCCCGCGATCGCGCGAGGAGAACCAGTCGCGCTGCATTCGGATCGCATTCGGACCGCTCTCTTTCTCCCGGCCGTCTTCGGGTGTCTTCCATCGGGCGGCCTCCCTTGCCGGCACCCATCGATTTCGACGCGAGACGCGTACTAACCGTCCGCGAAAATATGTACTCGCCTAAGATAGAGACGTCCGCGTGTCCGGGAATTTACGATGCCGTTAACGATTTCACGCGGATGATTTAGTGAGCACCGGCCGGATACTTGATTAAGAGGCGCGGAATCAAAATTATTCCGATTAATTCCAACGAAAGCCGTCGATTTATCGGGACATCGTTCTCCCCTCTCTCTCTCTCTCTCTCTCTTTCTCTATCAACCTTGTCGTGCCGCTTAATTATCCCGGGAAACGCGCAGTAATTTTTTACGACGAAACATTAGAATTCTTTTTAGGCGGCATCGATTTCGCCGTGGCCGATCAACCTTGGATTTTGTCACTTGTTTCCGATCGTGAACCGAGCCGCGTCACGCCGATCGAGGAATGTATCGGCTACGATATCATCGAGGGCATCTTTGTATCTATAGGAGACGCACAAACGATAGAGACGAACAGTAGGAAGGAAAATAATTTGTCACTTTACGAGAACCAGCGGGAGGTCTCCCTTTCGTTTACCGTACCCATCGCGTAACGTGTCGTTCTCGCGCGTGTCGAAACTTCGTGGCGCCACGAGACTTTTGTATACCGTATCGCGCCGTTCACCGCACGTACCGATGTGCGATGTGTTTCTTAATATCATCGCGAGAGACAAGGAGGAACGTTGAAAGGCTCCTACGTCGATCGATCATCGCGCGCATCGAGACATTGCGATCTGTTCGAAGTAACGCCAGCTCATGGCTCTCTTATCCGGACTTATCGTAAAATAATGTGACTTGCTTCAAGCGGAAGTTCGAGAAAAATCGAATTCTCTAAATCTCTTGAAGTCAAAAGTGACGATATTTTCACTCGAAGCGATAGTGAAAATACTGCCACTCGAAGCCACGAAAGTAAGTGTTTCTCACTCAAAGTTAAAGTAAATTCTGACTCCACATGCACTAAGAAAAAATATTTAGTATTTGTAATTATGTATATAATCATATAGAAAAATAATTATTATAAATTTTGGCTAAAAAACTATTTTTTTATTAAGTTCTATTATATGCATATAAAATTATTATCACTAAAATTATACTAGAACTTAATAAAAAAATAATTTTTAGTCATAACTTATAATAACTAATTTTCTATGATTATATACATAATTACAAATACTAAATATTTTTTTATTATTACTGCCACTTTCATGTTAGAATAATCAAAGAATACATTTGGGGTCGAAAATAACTATAATTTTATAGTTAAATCAATCATTTTTTCTCTAAGTATGAGCGAACGTTTCAATCGAACGATTCAGATTGGAGAGATCGCTCTATAAGAGTGAAAAGTCTCTCGAATTCGAGTGACTCAACTGTCACTTTATTTTTCGAGTGAAACTTTACTCTAAAATATTCAGAGAGAAAGCTTTTATTTCATCCACATTGCACGCAAGGTATCTTACGGAAAACCGAGTGCCTTCCACTCGGTCAGTACGACTTTTTCTTTCATTAGCGCGTTCCCATCTCGCGCACCCTCTCAATTATCACGAGGTCCAGTTTTTCAGCGGACGCATCGGAGCTCGAAGTGAGACGAGACGAGATTAGTTCTAGTCGTAACCGTTACCCGGCGAGACTTCTTACCAATGCCGCCAATCGACGGAGTTAATTAGTGGCGAAAAGCAAGGCGCCCGAGACCGCTTTCAGTAAGAGAGACAGAGAACATCGCGCGGGTTGAGTTAAAAGTTTGATTCTCAAAAAATAAAGAGTCAAAAGTTTGAATAATCTCGCGAATTGAAAGACTCGGAAGACCAAAAGATTTTGATCTGATCTTGATACAATAACTTTCTGCGTAAGAAATGACTCGACACACCTGGAGATATTACATGATGTATCACTGTCCACGTCTCGAGGTGTCCGCGTCCTCCGTCACGGCTTCCTGATCAGGCATCCTGACTCCCGGCCGCTCCGTAGTCGCACTCCGAATATTCACTTATGGCATGGACACTCACTGACACTCGCGTGCGCACGATTCAATCGCGAGATAATGTTTTTCTTTTTGACGGTTTAACGACTTTGTCGCAGTGTGTGTTTTCAGCCTCGCCTGTGAGATAAATGACTCTACGACACATTGCTTCTACTTTTCCAAACGTATTAATTCTCTTCAACTCTGTCCTATGCAAACCACTCGTTTCCGACTTCACGCGGATGATGCCATCGGAAAAATATATAGGTTAGAACTCAATTGCTCATCACGGCGACTTCCAACAGACTCGAGAAAATTGTTAGGTTAAGATAACGCGGGATAACTAACGCAATGTCGACGAGAGTGAAATATCTCACGAACTGACAGAATATCTGTGACGAAGAAAGTATAATCAACACAACGATACGCCGCGTCGAAGTCTCTATTGTTTTGAATGCGTTGATCGTTGTCATCTCTCTCGGCTGCCGCGTCGTTTGTTTACGTTGTTCGCTAGAGACTAGCAAGTGAGACGATTGACGCGCGGGACTACTTTTTTGTCCATTGTTTCGCTTCGTTGGAGTATCTTTCGTTCGTCGCGTATCTTTTCGTAGACGCGGGTTACTTCGTGTCTCCATCTACTGAACGAAGCACGCGATCGGTGAGTTAGTATTGCCAATGGATACGTTATTCACTAGACGCGTCACTTTCTGTCCGAACCATAGACATAGGCTGCGTTCCTTTTGGGTGCTGATGCGCTGTAAGCGTCATTCTATCTTTATCGCTCATTAGATGCGGAAAAAAAATAGAGTGATGTTTATAAGCGCTTAAAGCACGTGAACGCTCAAAAGGAACACAACCATAATATATCTAGACCGAGCGTTTGCCTTTATTTGAGGAGTGGGGATAAGAGCACGTAGAAAAGGATGCATTGCGTTTTGAGACCCTGCGTTCTCTCTCATTCGCGCATGTGTATAAGCGTATACATGAGAAAGATTACGTTACAGAGATGTACGAATGAGAGAACGCAGGGTCTTAAAACGCAATGCATCCTTTTCTACGTGCCTCTTATCCCCGTTCCTCAACGCTCGGTCTAGATATATTATGTCTATGGTCCGAAGTAGCGAATCATAGAGCTGCTCTCTGTACTCTGTGCTCTCTTAGCTGCACTTTCTGTACCTTAGTGCAATTTCATACTCTTTCGACGGGCACCGCCGATAGTGGGTGCGCTTAAAGAAGTCATTATTGGTCTATACGATGCTTCGAAGCTGAAGCGGATTTCAATCGTTTATAGAGTGATTAACGAAGTATTTGAGCTACTTCTACTCTGGCTACAAAACTCTGTGATTAGTGAGTAGAAGCTTATGACGCCTTTAATCGACTCTGAAGCCATTTTATATCTGCTTCAGTCGTATGAATAACGCTATAAAAATACGCACTTCAACCTAAGTGTAACAAGTGCTACTCGAAAGAACACATCTTTAATGGTGCAGCTCGAAAGAACACATCTCTAGTATAACGGTCATTTCGTCGCAGCGTTGCCCGCCAAAAGTTCGTCGTACATCCCGCACCGAATAATAATAAGATTCTTGTCGGCATCACGCTAATTGATCTGCGTTTCTCTGTTCGAACCGTATCTCCGTGAATGCCGGTGCCGTGAGAGATATCCAGTGTACCGCAACGAAGCAGCCGGGAGTCAGAATGTCGAACTGGAAAGTCAAGACGGAGGACGCCGAGATGCGGGCAACGATATATCGTATATTTCCAGGCATGTAAAATCATATATTAAGCAGAAGGTTTCCGATTTTAACGGATACCGAGATGACTGAATTTTCGATTAATTCATGCATATAAAAATAGATCGCGCATAAGGCGCGAGATTGCGTAGAAAGTAAGGTGACCAAATTTCTCAGCCCTGAATTCGGGACATACCATAATTATACAATTATACAATTATAATTATTTTTTCGAATAGCATTCGAAAAAATTCGGGATAAAAGGTGAAAATTCGGGACGTCTGGTCACCTTAAGAAAGAGACGGGAGGCGAACGCTATATCTCTGTCCTTCTCTTATCGCGCAATATAGAGAGAGAAGAGATACAGTTTTTCGTCTCCTTCTACTTAACCTGATTTCTTTCCTGTCTCTTTCTACCTATTTCGTTGCTAGTTTTTCGTTGCTACCTATTACGTACTGTTTCTTTTTGTTATATCTTTGTTTCGATTATAAAGCGTATCATTAAGCCTCAACACGGTCGATAATACACATTTATACATCGAGCTAAAGTACATATAACCTGCGTTAAAGTACATATAACTGCGATAGTCAATGTAAAATCGAAATTTTGGCTCGAGAGCGCACACATGAAATCACGAAACTAAGGAATCCGTGCGTTGTATTAGTTGACTCTGTATAGCAGCACAGTATTTCACAGAACTGTGAATATTAATTTTCACAAAAAAAATTAAAAAAAGCCAAGTGCATGCGCGTTAGAATTACTCTATTGAAAAATACAAGTTTTATATACTCTCTACAAAAGAAATGATATCAAAAGGTTACATTCGCCAAGTGCGAATGATTAATCATTTTTTAATTTTATAAACATATATGATTTTGATTATATAATATATTTATAAATTAAATATGTTATTAATAATATATTAGTAATATATTATTAAATAAAAAATAAAATAATAAGAGAAATACAATAATATTAAAAAAAATTATAATAACTTATACAAAAAGCCCTTGGCGTGCCTTTTTTATATACAAACGGTTCTCTTATTTTAATAATACCTATACAGCAGTTAATATCAATAAAAAAAATCAACATACTTATATTATTGATATATTTAATAATATATTATTAAATAAAAAATAAAATAATTAGAGAAATACAATAATGTTAAAAAAATTATAGTAACTTACACTAAAAAGCATTTGGCGAGTTTTTTTAAATATTTTTTTCAAATATTAAATTTTTTAAATATTATATCGATATTCAATATAATATTTTGATAGTGATTACAATAAAAGAACCGTTTGCCTATAAAAAAAGGCACGCCAAGTGTATCCCCAAGAGTATCCCCAAGAGTATCGCAAAGAGTATCGCAAAGAATATCCCCAAGAGTATCGCAAAGAGTATTGCAAAGAGTATCCCCAAGAGTATCCCCAAGAGTATCGCCAAGAGTATCGCCAAAAGTGTCACCAAAAGTGTCGCCAAAAGTGTGTCCCCACGGTAGGCCGCCAATGCTTCGCACTTGCATTTGGCTTCGCGACACTACCGTGTCGCTTGACACGGTAAAAGGGAGGAAACACATTCATTTCATACAGATGCGCGTTTCGTGATACGCGAGTATTCACGATGTAAAGTTTTCACGCGTCTCGCGAGGTTAATTTCACTATTATTTTCGCCGAGCTGCTCGACGAGAAGAACACCGAAATGATGCATGCTCGATGAGATAGTGCCGTAACTGTTACACGACTACAGGTGTGCGTCTCGCTGGATGCAAGTGCATAACGGGGGAGGGAAGGGGACAAAGATATAGGTGGCGAAAGGGAAGCGAAGAGGAAGAAAACGGGCGAAGAAAGATGGGAACGGCTGATCTCTTCTTCTTTCTCCTTCACTCTCTTTTGCTCGTTCGCTCGTCCGCCCTTCCTCTCTCGTCTTCCCCAACGCTCTTCAGCTACCTCGTAGCCTTCCTCTTTCTCTATCCCGTATGTATGTGTGTGAAATATAGGTTGATATCGCGATAAATAATGAGGTGGCCTTCGTGGTGATGCCCGGGGCTGCCGCTACTGTGCTTCCACGACGTGCTCCCCTTGCCTTGCCGAGCAAAACGTGCACTTGGTGCGCGCCTCAATATAGCCAGGTTGGCTCTGCCGAGCGGCCCACGTAGAGCCGGTGCGCCTACGTGATAAAGGTATATTTAGGCCTCAACAGGGCGGGACAATGTCGCGGCACCCCGACTGCGAATACCTGAAGGGGAAGGTAGACGATCTATTTCGCGACTGTCCATTCTGGACTTCGCACCTCGGACGTCCGCGGAATCGCAAAACAATAGATTTCTCTCGCATGTCCATTCCCGCCTGTCGCCAGGATCTCTTTCTCTCTCTCTCTCACTCACGGTCTCTTCTTACAGGGAACTCACGAGCACACACGACGCAATCGACGACGCTCATATCGTTCGATTACGCGCGCTTGCTCTTGACTTGTTCGCTTCTGTGTACCGACTCCGTTCGTCGGAGTCGAGGCGTGAGTTATATCATCAAATCGCATGTCGTTACACGCGCGCACACCGCGGCCAGTCTCACGCGGACCGTGCCTAATTATCGACGGGCGGTCGAGTGTGAGCGCGCGCCGCACACGGTGCGGCGTAATGGAGCGGGACGATCTATTTGTTGAAGAAGGGGCACCGCGTGTCGGGGAGATCGTGATACATGTCCCTCTCGGGGATATTCTCTCCGTCCGCGCAACGCTCCGGGATTTCGATTCGTTGGTTCATTCGTCGGCTGAGAGCCACCAGATGGATAAGCGAGGCCGCGCGCGCGCGACTCGCGCACCAAACGAACGACGTTTTTCTCCTGGTGCGGGCGATCTCGCGACTTGATCAGCGGTACCGGACTTTGATCTCTATCGTCGACCGCGCTACACCCGTCCTCTGATTCCGGCTGATAATGCGCAACATTCGCCGTGAAGTTATTTTCCAAGAATCAATTGCGCCAAGCAAATTTAAACGGTGAAGAGAGCCTCGAGAGATCCACAAGAGACACGAGAGACTCCGTCATTTATTCCTTCCCATTAATTCTTCTGATTCTTTTTTCTTTCTTTTATTAAGATACACTTAGTGTGTGCGTATCGTCTCGCTAATTAATGAACGAAACTTTAAGACTTAGAGTCAAATTCTTAATAGTAGTTTAAACTTAGATTTAAATTTAAACTCTGTCCCAACGATATGTCTGATGTGTTTGAACAGAGTTGAAATTTAAATCTGAGTTTAAACTTCTCTTGAAAAATCGATCCTTAATACAGGGACTTGATCGAACAAATCAGATACCATAAAATTTCTTAGAAATACAATGACAAATTCATATGCGCATTTTTAATTGACTCGTCGGCATAATAGTCCGTTACTTTCGAAATAACACTCTCAACTCCCCAACGCGTCCAATTAGGGAATAATTGCGCATAACGGTGCGCAATTTTGCAACGATTACTACCCACGATTGTCGATAGATTAATAGCGCCTATCATAGACATTCAGTGGTGGGAATTACTTGCGTGCCGCAGCGCGCGCGATTCCAACGTCCGCCCCGTTCTAGAAATGACAATTTTACACTCGATGGCTACGCGCAATCGGCTCATTACCTCTAACTAATAGAAGGTTTTAATAACGAACGCGCGCACGAGAGTATCGGTCTGTATCGTGGTGCACGTATCGTTCATAGATAGGCACACTCGACGTGAGAGCACGCACAATATCTAATTATCGGCGGGCGGTCATATAAACGGAGCGCTTTTACGACTAATGGGGCGAAACGATCTATTTGTTGCAGAGCGCGGCAGCGAGGCAAGTGTCTACGCTATATGACTCGTATCCGCGAACGATTAATCCGTGAGCGGGCATGTGGTGGTCAAATTAACCCTAACACATAAATAAGCGAACATTTCCGCAAATCACATTATAGTAAAAAAAAAAATACTTAAAAATTAATTTGTGGAACACAAAGTATTCACAGAAATTAACTTATTTCGCAGAGAAATAAACTTTATGTTTTCACACAAATGAATTTTCAAGTATCTTTTCTCAATATAAAGAAATATTTTTTGAGCACAGACTTTTAACTTGTGACGCTTAACTCTCCGCAATGTTGAAGCTGTAAGGCTCGAATAAATATTCCATCGCTCATTGATTTTCTCATAAAGGACTCAAGAAAATTTTCAAAGTAATGCAAATCTGTGCATTTGCTGATTTTGACTTTATTACGTCATTATCTTATAGCTTTTCTATATCTCTGGAAAAAAATGCGTTCAAAAATATTCGTTTCGACAAAGTCACAATAATTCAAAGTTTCCAAGCATTCGAGGTCTGACAGGCCCAAATTATACTGTATACCTAGAAGAATATGATTATACGCGCGGAGAGTTAAAAATTATTATTTTGTTAAAACACATCTTAGAGTTCATAAGTAGTCATAGATAAAAATGAAAGATTTAACGTCTAAAAAAGCTCCACGCCTACTTAAGGATTAATCGAGACGTTCGTCTCGATTTTTTCCGCTTTCTTTTCTCCCCCTTCTTTTTCCTACCTTTCCTCCTGTTCGTTTTCGTTTTTGGCCCCCGACGCGTCCCCGCGAGAGAGTGGCGCGTACCGATAACGCAGCGATAACGAAAATGAGACAGCTAATTTATTCAGCCGGACAGGATTACCGAAAGTATTCGTTATCGCGCGGGAACATTCCACCGTCTCATTACGACGAATCGTCGCTTATTCGCGCGTCGGAATCTATCAAGTCGACGCGACGCGACACGACGTCGGCCTCTCCCGACCGCCAATCAATTCCGATGCGTTATCGCCCGATATGAATCTGCTCGCGGATCTCAGTTGGCGTACATGCGAGCGCGTCTAACGGAGCGGGACGACCTATTGTGTGTCGGACCATCGGGCCACTGTATTATGCTAGACACTGCCATTAGGTAGTCGATAGTGTTCGAGGTATTCGAGATCCGCGTCGCGAGAGCGATGTCACGCGATATGCAACACCGTATCGAAGTAACAAATCTTGGAAGTAAGACATTCCGTCATCGATCGAGCCATCGCGCGATCAAGTCACTTTGCATCTCACACGCATACATACATATATAGACACATATACACACGGCACTCACAGAAAAATTCACGATCCGATTCAAAATTAACAAACGGATATTCCGTATAAGCGATACACCCGATCGTTTTTGGAGCCATGCGATCAACTTTCCGACTCAGTCGATCGGACATCCTGAGTCGAAATTTTGGCCTTATGTTAAACCTTGAATTTTACAATGCAGTATGAGTTAAGTTAGCAAAGTACGTTTAATTCTGATGATACAATTTACTTCTACTTTAACTCTTATGATGTTCGAAATTTCCTTTCCACTATCTTTAGCGTCAAAATAAGTTATATTATAGTTTTGGAATATCAAAATAGGTAAATGGAATAGTGAGGCTAAAAGTAGGATCAAAATTTCGAGATCCCTATTATTAATTCCAGATTGAATCGTAGACTTTTTTCTCAGTGGAAAAAACATCGTTATTTAATCGTTAATATTTCATTCTATTCACCTCCGTCTCTTTCTCTCTTAAACTTTCATATATATATATATATATATATATATATATATATATATATATATATATATATATATATATATATATATATATATATA
>NW_022639468.1:1674837-1686280 GCF_010583005.1 Odontomachus brunneus | reverse complement strand
ATATATATATATATATATATATATATATATATATATATGCTAACATGTACCGATCGAAAACGAGGTGTATCGAGTTTTTCTGCTTTTTAAATAACCGCGAGAGTGAGCGAACGAACGTGCGGACTTTGAATTTCCGGATGATTAAGTGCCGTCTGCGGATGTGATTAACATCCCGAGCTTAGTCGGCTATTACTCGCTACACGACGACAGTGTCTCTTTTCGTGTTCTTTTGTTTTTTCTCCCTTTGCCTACGGCGTCCTGCGGATGATTAAATCTACGCTTTTGCGGCAGCCACCCGGACGAAGTTGGCGGCCACAGAGGTGTCGCGCGAGCGCGTTTAGATTTATAGCACCTTTGGGTTCCAACCGCGCATTCAAATGTAATTATATCGAGAGCCGAGCGGCGTAACGCGCCGGCGACGCGCGTTCATAAATTGACAGGACGGTCGCGCGCATTCTTGTTCTCCTGGCCTGCCCTGAACCTGTTCCGCGTTTATTTCTCGCGCAAGCCGCAAGAACGCATCGTGCGTGTCTGCCGAAGTGGTGGTACGGGTGCCGCGTACTTCGAGTCAAACTTGCGACGGGAAAAGCGCGTTGGACGCTTAAATCGCCCCCGGGAAACGCGCCAACGTGCCCCCATATACATACAGAGAGAGAAGGAGAGGGAGAGGGTGGTATAGGAGCGGGTTCTTTTAATAAACCTGGCGTCCCGATATACGTTTATACGGCAATTTAAATCAATACGCGACGATAAAGTAGAAGCCACAGCGAGATCGTCCGATTCCATTTCCATGCACTACGCGTTTTGCATACGCGCCGTCCCGCGAGGACCGTAGGATTGTCCGGGCTTCTATCGACGACTCTCTAACTAATGACATCCCGAATGCCGTAACTTGCGGCCTTCGGTCCAATCTACCATTCCTCTTTTTCTTAGCGATCGAGAGTCTGTTGCGGCGCAAACGACCTAGCTTCCTCTCGATTAAACTCATCTTTAATACGCTGCTCCGTGAAAATTAGAACGCTATCGAGAAATCGATGCATGTTATCGGTTCTGTTTATCAACGACTTGCTGTGGTCGCGATGCATCGTGTTTTTCAAGTTCGCGGTTTGTATCAATATTAATACGGGAACGTTCACGCTCGTATATACGTATATAAAAAAAAACGCCACAATAATTTCAAATTGTCGAATTGAAAGCAGTCGTAATTGTCGTTATTTCGGAGCGCGTCTGGGCGTATGTCAGATCGGAGCGGAACGAGCGCGTCTTTCGATCGGCGAGTAAAACGAAATCGCCGTCGCGGACGCGCTAATGTGTCCGATCTGAATTTATGGTTTCGCTCCGGCCGGCCTCTGTATCGGGTTCGCTCTCCTCCGGCGCGAGAACGATTAGATTCATGCGTTTCACGCGTTTCCAATTAACACGTTGCATCGCCAGGGTCATCGACACACTCCGGCCAATGCAGCTCTCGTTGCTCTGTTTCTTCGCGTCTCCTTCCTTCCCTCGGCTTTCGTGCTTTTTCACTCGCGATTTCGAAAACAAGACAATCAGGTGAACAGAGACGTAACGGTCGTTTCGGCGCTTAACGTTGATAGAGTTACGTGAGACGAAATTTTGATTCTACATTAATCTTGTGCAAATTCCACCGAGCGTGAAATGACAAAAAGGAATTTTTATTTATTTATTCGTAAATTTATTTATACACTTGTAAATCTTGAGATTTAATCCTCTACTGCCCAATTTGTGGCTCTGAAGTCACAATCCAGCTTTATTATTTATCTACAATATGAATGTTGTTCTTATCTTAACCGATATGACATGAAAATCACAATATAGCTACCTTTTTTTAGTATGTTGGCAGCGATAGTAACGTGACTTCAGAATCATAAACTCCTTTGGAAAAATAAAAAAATTAGAAAAGTAAAATTTCACTTTATATGTGTTGAATACTTTAGTTTTAAACATTCTATATATAGGAAAAATTTTTTAAACATGAGAAATTAATTTAGACAGTAGAGGATTAACACTACACAAGCTATATTTTTGATGTTACAAATGATTGCTTGCTTATTTTTTCTATATTGTGGCTTGAAGAAACACTTATACAAAAATTATTTAATACTCGTTTGAATACTCGTTTTAATACTTAATTATTTAATACTCGTTTATCCGAATATTTTCAATGCAATCTTCATTTTTCGTTATAAAAAGCGATATTGAATACATAATCCAAACGCAGATAAATTATGTGCAGTAAACATATTAAATAGTTAATATAAATAGATAAGAAAATTAGTATTATGTGTTAATGAGAAAACCTTTAAAAATATATTAAACCTTTAAATATATTTTTAGAAAATTCCTGGGGAATGGAAGTGTAAAAGTCCTCCGGAAAATTATATGATAAAGAAATCTTATTTATTTCTGAATATTAACTTCATATTATTAAAATAATAATTTTATCACAAAAGAGAAAAGTATTGCAAAATATCACCTAAAATATCTATTACGTTTTCAGTAGAAATATATTGTAAGGAATATCGCAAGTTAATATTGGTTACTCAACAACTAATATATATTAAATTAAAATTAATATATTAAATGAAAATCTAGTATATCAATAATATTCATATAATATCAATATTATATCAATAATAAAGTCCTCCGGAAAATTATATAATAAAGACATTTATTTTTAGATATTAACTTCATATTATTAAAATAATAATTTTATCACAAAAAAGAAAAGTATTGCAAAATATCACTTAAAATATCTATTACGTTTTCAGTTGAAATGTATTGTAAGGAATATCGCAAGTTAATATTGGTTGCTCAATAACTAATATATATTAAATTAAAATTAATATATTCAATGAAAATTTAGTGTGTATATATATATATATATATATATATATATATATATATATATATATATAATATTTATATAGTATCATTAATATATCAATATATTACGTAAAGATCATATAGTACTCACGTATAGAATTTAATATCTGGCCAGGTTTTGACAAAATTTTTACGCGCTACGCGACGCGCTGCTTGCCAACAATAAAGTGAGAGGTAAACGACCGCGCGCGTCGCAGCGAGCAAGTGGGGGGAGAAGGGGGCGCGGAGTGGGGCGAGCGAGGCGTACGTGACTGCGTGCCGTCACGTACAGAGTAAGGTGACCTACCGGAAGCAATAGTCGCGTTCCGCATTCCTTTCGCGCGTCGCGCCGTCAAATATTCACTAGCGCTGTTAATTTTGATTACGCGTATATGCAGGTAATACCCGAAAGATACGAGTCAAACTCGAAAGATTCAGAATACCCGAATATATGGGCAGTCGAAATTGATAGCTTAGTATCCCGCAGCTCGCTACGGCGACAACGTCGAATAATCTAGACCGCGGTTCGATATAATCGTTAATAATTCCACTTGTAGACGTCGTAGCGACTTGAGACAAGAATCATTAGAAAGGGGAAATTATCGCGCCTCCGGTGGATATGAAATCGTTCTTCCGTAAAATAAGAATCAAGTAAGTAAAAAGTATAAGTAGGAAAGACATTAGTTTTTGTGTTTGCATTAAAATGGACATTAATTATTAATCTGTGTTTAATACTAAAAACCTTGGTTTGGATTTGTAATACGAAGCGGTATAGTACTTTTGACGAGTGTAAATTTAAAGAAGTGTAAATTTAAAATTTAAAAAAGTGTAAATTTAGAAAATAAGCGAAATAATAATTTTCTTTCTAGCAGCAATATTTCTTGTCTTAACTTCAAAGTTCAAATAGCTAACAAATTTAATTTTGGTGTAGCAACGACATATAATAGATATTTGTTTCGATAACATATTTTAGCTACAGCATCTATATTTCAGCTTTTATAGCTAATCTTTTTTTTACGTATACGACATTTCTTCGTGTTAGTGTCATCATAAACAATGGCAATAATATATTTCAAAGAGAATTACATAGTTATATCTCACATTCTTGATATATCCGTACTAAATATCTTTATGTTCTCGATTTATCAAAACTAAGCAGGCTCTTTATTGCAGAGTTGTAAAAATATTAATTAAATTCGCCTTAATTTAATAATTAATTTGAGTAAATAATTTCTAATTTAATTAATTGACAATTAATATAAGCCTATTCAATTAATTTGACAGTTCTTAAATTGAATTCCTTCAAATCAATCGTTAATTGAATGATTTTTATTTATTGAATTATATTTCTTGAAGTCAGTGGATAATTAAAATATTTTTAATTGAATAGGCTTATATTAATCGTTGATTAAATTCGATAATTAATTGAAAAAGTAATTAATTACTCGCAATTTTGCTTTATTGTTATACTAATTGAAGAAACTATTTTCTGTTTCAGATTTGATAGAACTTGCGGCCGTATCATGAAGAAAGTTGGTAATTCTAGTGAATGCAGATGCTGCACCGGAGGATCCGGTTCGGGTCTAGCGGAGTCGGCTCGAAGGTAAGTTTGCAAATTCCATGTACTTCCCCGTTTTATCCTTGATCGTCAAAAGTTCAGATATAATTGTCGAAATAAAAGTCGTTGAACTATACGACCACAAAGGACTAATGTACTCCATTTGTTCGTTGAATTGAATTGAATAAATAATCAACAAATTATTTTTCTGTTCCAGAACTGAAAGCAGGATGTGGCCGACTCTGACATCGTGCTTTATTGGTGAGTCAGAAAAAAAAAAAAAAAGACATGCATGAAAATTTTTTATGATGTTTATTAGGGAGCGTGAAAATGAATGCGACTACTGTCTAATGTAGTTTTTTTGCATGTTTGTGTATATGTGTTGTCGATCAAAACATACTACTCAAAAACATACTACTCTAGAACATACTACTCAAAAAAATTACGGGATCATTTTCTCGAATTCCTGCGCGCATTACATATATAGGAAAAATATATATTTGGAATACTTTTATGAGTCCAGCATACTTAATCTTAATATGAGTAAATATATTTATTTAAAAATACTGTCTGAGCTATTTAATTCTACATTTAATTCACAAGTTATAAAATTGTTCAACGAAATTATTTATTCAACGCAATCTCCTGATTATTTTGAGTAGCATATAGTGCGCAACAGAATTGCGCTACTGCAAATGGAATTTGCAATCGTTTAGCTCGCGTTGATTTAGATCGCGATTGCCGCGGTCGATGAAATTTCGCGATTAAATTTAAATTCGCAACTTTTTACATTCACTTCGCGATTGTTCTGTTCGAAAGTTTGATATTTTTTATTATCGATTTCTTGCACACAATACGCGCTATGAATGTGTTCAAATGACATAGATTGGACACAAATGACACAAATTCGTCGAAAAAATCTGTAACCTTTGTACTATGATTTTTCACACGCGATTCATAAGTGCCTTAATATTTTATTTTTAAAATAACATCGTGATAGAGTAAAATGAGCAAATCATTAAACAAATTCGTCAATTTCGATTTTGTCTTTCATTATTTGAGCCCATAGATTCCGATTAGGGACAGATCAAAATTTTTCGGCAACTTTTTCAGCTTTTCGATGTCATCGAAGAATATTCGTTAAATACCGTTAAAAATGTAAATAATAATCGCGTCGCGAAGTGAAGTGCAATCAACGTGAGACGACGCGGGATGAAAGCTGAGTAATAGAGGACGCAGAACCGAAGTGCAGCAGTCGATTTTGTCGTGAATTGGTGAGTGTGGAAATGCATACCATACAATGTAGTGCATGCATAGATGTTAGTCGCATTGGTTTTCAACGAAGAGAGTAAAGATTATATATATATTGCTAATATCCAGGTATATCGAAATTGAAAATCCGCTATAAGTTTCGCAAATATTGATTTGTGCCTCTAATATACGTAATGTTGAGCATCAAATGATTAAAATTTTATTTGACTAAAATAATCAGCGAATCAATAATCAAAATACATCAATCGTCATAAACGTAATCATGAATAATTTAATATATTGATGAAATAAATTATTAATCAATCAAATTAAAGTTTCATTAATAATTTATTTCATCAATTGGTCAAGTTATTCGTGGTTTTATGTATAATGATTAATTAATTTCGATTATTGATTTTTCCATTATTTTAGTCAATTGACATTTCAGTCAATTAATGTTCAACATTGCTCTAATAATGCTCCTTTGACTATAAATCCCATTTTGAATTTGCCAATCCCTTCTTTTAGTTTCTACTCAACCTTGTTATTGTACTTGAAATATAAATTGAAATTTTTACCGATGTTTTTCAAGTCGAAAAATTTCGATTCAGATATTATAAATATTTGAATAATTTAATATCGATGTCACAAGTGTATTTTTTAATGGTTTGTTCTGAAGTTTAGTTAGAGGTAAATTCTAATGCAAAAGTGTTAAGATCGCAGCAACTAGATAATAATGTCGCGAAAATTTTTCACATATTCAGATACAGTAGTTATACTGTTATTTATGCGATTTTCGTGAAAGCTAGTCGATAGTTGTAAACATTTTGATATCATACGTTTCTATTACGTATACAATCGACATATATAATCCAGTATAGTAATTTTAATATTTTATAATTTGAAATAACTGCGATGACTTGAAAATAAGTCAGAATTACTCTCTTCGTATTACGGAATAGTGATTTAGCCATTTTAGTTATCGCACAATGAAGAAGAAATAAGCCTAGTTTGCAAAGAGAAAAATTCAAAACGTCATGTATCATATGTAATACGCGCAGTTACAGCGCGGCGAATTTTTATAAGCGATTCTTCGTAATAAATACATCATAATTGGTCGTAAGCTCGCGCAGCGAGCGCGTACACGCTGCGGTCAATGAAAAACGGCAGTCTATTGACTCTCGCGGCATTAATCACGCAGAGAGAAGCGTCTGTCTGGCCTAAGGAGGGCACTTAAAGCGCACTTTAGATCACTACCGCACGCTTTTATCCGCGCGCCTTTATCCGCACAAGACATTAAAAAATTAGCAGCTAAGATGAGATCGGGGGGTTTAAAGCCGATAGCGAAGAAATGAGACAACTTGCGAACGGTCTTTTGCGTAATTAAATGCAAAATTAACGGAGCTGAATTGGTGATTGGACTTAATGGCGATTCTTTCACGAGAGAGAGAGAGAAAGGAAGAGAGATAGAGAAAGAGAAAGAGAGAGAAAGGGAAAAAGAGAGAGAAAGGAAAAAGAGAGATCGCATACGGTCCCCATGCCTTCCTGCCGATGCATGCGCGCGTCCGTAATTTGATTGCGATTTATGAGTAATTAATCCGCGATCTCTTGGCCCGTTATACCGCCGTCTCAACCTCGCCCCCTCCGTTTACTTTTTCGTTGTCCCTCTTTTTTTTCATTCTCTACATCGGTCTCTCTCTCTCACTCTCTCTGTCTGTTTGTCTGTCTTTATCCTTTTTCTCCTCACTGTCGAATCCCCATTTCTTTTCACTTTACGAGGTACGATCGCTGCACCTGAGCGTAATTCTCGAGAGACGAACCGGGGATAACAGCTGTACTAACAAGTTATCGCAATTATTACGCGCTCACATACACACAAGCGCGGGGGGTTAAGTACTCGTGACTTTAATATTTTTTAATTACAGAGCCGCGGATATACACGGCGATCTCTCTCTCGAAGCGTCGCGTTTTTTGACTTTCACCGTGCCACTTAACACCGTTGCGTGTACCGGCGCCTACCGTCCGTCGTCGTTTGAGACTTTACGACGGGCTTGGGACGCGAGATTGCGAAAATTGATGATAATGCGCTGCGACGATGCTTGCCGCTTGCCGTATCGACATTATGATTATTATTATTGCTAAAAGAGTCGAATATCGAGGATAAGGATACTTGGTTGGCGATAAAAATGTTAATCAACATCGTCGATAGATCATATCCGGGAGTTTCTACATGTTCGATCGATGACGCGCGATCTAAACTATTCGATGCCTCTCTCGGTGCCGACTTCATTTGTCGATATAGCTAGATAAAGGATAGATACGCCTCTCTATACCCGTGCGTGATTTATATGCGGTAGGCGCGAAGAGAGCGCATACGCGCGGGGGAACGAGAGAGCGAGAGAGTAGGCTGCGGATTATACAAAAACGCCAAAGAGCGAAATTCTTTCGATGCTCATTTGTCTCGCAGCTGCTCGATCGCGCGCGTCCGAGTATCACCGGGTATTCTTCGATAATAAAACGCATGTGAGCAAAAAGGAAACAAGAGAATGAAGAGAGAGGGGCCGGGAAGGAGAGAACCTACAGGGGGGAATCTCAATCTTAATCTTGCATGTTATCCAAGCATTCTCCTAAACGCTAAAACGTTTCCACCCGAGGCCGGTATCGCTAAAGACGGGCGCGTTGACCGGTTCATCTCACACCCGTACCTCTCACTCGCTCCCATCCGACCTCGCCGTGAGAATCTCTCCTCTGTCTCCTTCGCTCCTGGGCCGTTATTGATGCCTCCATTTGTATATCAGTGATGCCGGGTGAAATGACTAATGTCGCTATTAGCCCCGGCCGAAAACTTTACGTCTCAATGTATCTCGAACCACCTCGTTACATCCTCGACCTCGTCCACCGTGGCCGATACTGCCGTCGCGCGGTGACACGTTCCAGTACGCCGTATCGGCGGAGATTTTTTATTCGGTGGAAACCGTGCGCGATAACCCGGGAGAGTTTCGAGGCCGTCGAGGCCCCGACGGGTCGACGTTCGTAATGTAACTGTTGCTTGTAACTCCCGTCTAGAAGCTATCTAGAACATCGCCCGCCGGCCTTCCTCCGATCCACGCGCGCTGATTAAACACGTTACTTCACGTCACGAAAATAAATCAAACGTCCGACTTAATTATCGTCAAATCTCGGGGGTTTCTGAGAATTTCAACGAACGATCGATCACACAATTTTCAGACGAGCACACGTTTATCTCGGGATAGCACGGCCGTGATTCTGAAACGCCTCGTGTACGTCGTACGTCGCAAGCTTTGCTCATAAAGTGCAAAGGTGAAAGATGGCGACGCGCGACCCCTCCGTATCGAAATTCATAGGGAGACGAGGATAGAAAAGGGAGGTACAAAATGTAGGGAAACAAGACGGGGAATAGAGAGAATGAGAGAGAGATATATATGTAGAGAGAAGAGCACCGAGATATTGCCAGAGGAGTTACGAACGCATTACCGCGAGGCGGCGAGGTGTCGAGCATGTTTATGCGCCGGATCGCCGGGCTGCCGATAGTCCCTAATGGGCCACGACCACGCTGCGGCCTGGTCCGTTCTTCTTCTTCCCTACCGTACCTCGTATGGAAAAATCGCCGTCAAGCCTACCCTTTGTCGTCCTACCCATCCGCGACTCCGATCTACGTACATATTTCGTTACCCTCCGGAGGTAGCACCGAAACCTTAATTGGTAACGGCATCGGCCAGACATACGCGAGCGAGGCCTTAATTGGGGATAATATAAGGCAAATGCGCAGATACGATTGCGATGGAGTTAAAACGCGCCTCTCCAATCCGCTCTTCCTTAAGGAATTCGTTCATTCGAGCCAGCGTGAAATTATGCAAAAATTTAACGTAAATTCATCGCGATAAGATACATTCGTACTTAAAGTTTCATGCGATTTGTCTGCACCGTTTTGCGAGAAATTTAATACTGATTATCGCAATTTTGCACATATAATTTTGTAATAGAAGCAATACATTTAACCACATATTATTCCATTGCTTTGTAAAAAATGATAGTATCCAAATAAAAATCTTATCGTTATAAATGTGACATATTAGGAAATGCGCGGCATAGAAAAAAGAACAGTATTCACTATGCAGTTTTTGAGAAATTAATTTCAAATTAACATTTATTATTTAAATAGCGAAATAAATATACAAAAATGTAATTTTGTTTGATAAATAATATATTTATGAGAATACATACCCGGTGAATGAAGTTCTCAACTTTTTTATAATTTGATTTACGTTAATTATGATGTTAATTGCAACGGACACGGCATCGTGTCGGAGCGTCTTAAGGTGTACGACGGAAAAGATCTTGACGCAAAGACCGCGAGGAGAAGAATGAGCGCGAGACGAAGTGCACGAGGAGATACACACGATGTCATGAATGCCTAAACATTCCCTAGATCGAGAATTACAGGATTTTCGGCTTTATGCGAATAAGATTAAAATCGTTATAATTAACGCCATTATAACTCTATCATTATAATCAGGGTTACTTACACGATTTTCAATCTCAAGTATTATGTAAGATTAAAAATCGTATAACTTCGATCTAGTAAATGTTCAGGCATCTATGACAGCCTTCTGTATACGAGGAGGAAACGTAAGGCCGAAATTGTGGAGGAAGCCGCGTGGTAGCGCGCGGCTGGGAGAGCAGCTGAGAGTAGCTTTCAATGAGGCCGAAAATTTCAGTACTTGACTCGCGACGTGCGTAACGACCGAGTTTTAGCACGGTAAGTACGTTACGCGTGTAGATCGCCGCCGTTGCGTGCGCATCGCAACCTATTTGAATTAAGCAGGGTAGTGCGCGCCGCGTCGCGGTTGAGAGAGAGAGAGAGAGAGAGAGAAAAGAAGAAAGAGAGAAAGAGAGACGATGGCGACTGTCGGCAAGCCCCGAATTGCCGGGCCACGAAGTGAGATGAGTTTAGCGCCGCGGAATAATCATTCCATGCCGATCTCGGCATAATTCCCGAAGCGATTGCCACCGGACGTGATTCGTGGTTGCATTTGCATAAACAGCATTCACCGCGCCGCAGCGGCGGGGGGATAAACTCCCCTCGTCTCATTATCCGACGGGAGTGTTAGTGCGCGGCTAGGGACCCTCTATCTTTATTTCCCCCGTCCGCCTCGCCACTCTCGTCAATTTCGTTCTCGTCCTCTCCCTCGGACTTCGCTCGGAGATATCTGCTTGGTTGGCTGGCTGGCTGGCTGTCTGACTGGCGGTCGCGCTGAATTCAGGAAAGCCGATGGTTCGGACAGGCGGTATTACGTCGTATGAGGAGCACGGAAGATCGAATGAAAATGAATGAGGCGAAGCGTTTCTGCAGTGAATATATTAAGCGCCGCGCAGAACGCGCTTAATAATGAGATTGATAAATGTACAGGGCGCGCTCCAGGGTTCCCCCCTCGAAAGGCCATGTGCCACCTAACTTTCGCATACGCATCGATGAATAATTCCCTTTTGAAGAAAACGTTTTGTGCGTAGACTGATATACTCAAAGAGTAAGCAAGACACTGTACATAAAGCAAAACGTCAAGTTATACGGGTTAATACCGTGGCGTCCGGGCAATCCTCTGGAATAAGACTCGAGTAAGCGTCGTGAAAGCTAATTACGAATGCATGCGGTTCCATTCGCGTCACCGTACAAATTAGGGTAAAGGTAAAAATCAAGAGTGCAGCGACGAGAGGGAAGCAGAGAGAGAGAGA
>NW_022639468.1:1667402-1674610 GCF_010583005.1 Odontomachus brunneus | reverse complement strand
GAGAGAGAGAGAGAGAGAGAGAGAGAGAGAGAGAGAGAGAGAGAGAGAGGGAGAGAGGAGAGGGAGAGAGGGGACTACTCGTGATGCTGAGTGTTTCGAGCGAAATTCACGAATGAGCATCGGGGACGAAGCCCGGGAATATGGTCGGTGGAATAAATAAAAAGGACTGAAGGGAGGCGGGAATGACGACGAGTAGATGCATGTGCGTAAGAGAAAGAGAGAAAGAGAGAGGGAAAAAGCGAGAGGACGGTTATCGGCAGGTAAGTGCCCTCCCGTGTCGAGATAACGCCGACACCACGGGCGACAACATCATCCACGCCGGCGAATCGTACAAACGTAATCCCCGACGCGTCACTAGATAACAACCGGTAGATAGATCCGTCCCGCTTCCACTCGCCGCGGCTTCCTCTCTTTCGCTCTTTCCCCGCGTGTCCTCGCCCAGTCGCGGTCTTTTTCTGCCTCTCTCTCTCTCTCTCTCTCTCTCCCTCTCCCTCCGTCTTTCTCTCTCTTTTGCTCGCTCTCTCGCTCGCTCTCTTCGTCTTCAACGGGATATGCGCGTACATGCGGCGAGAGACGGCGCCGAGAGAGAGATTCACCGAAAATGATGGGAGTAAAGAGGCGCGCGACGAAAGGAACGAAGAGAGCAAATTGACACGTCATCCCTCTTGAGTAGCGAGCACCCGAACGCCGACAAAAGAAAGCGGGGCCAGATTCGCGGCGACACGCCCTCGCGACCTCCGCGACGCGGCAGGGGGAAAATAAAGGGGAGAGATACGAGCTGTAGGCGCAAAGTTAATTCGAGCCATTTCGTCATTTTTGATAGATAGATAGAATAATTATTTGTGTCCGTGCGCTATGCAACGAATGTTTTAATCAACGATACCGTAGGAAGGAAAAAGTTCCGACCTCATTTGTTAAAACTGCTCTGACGATACACCTGCCGCAGCTTCGTTAGTGCGTGCATGCTCGGATAAGTCAGCAGTGGTATATCGCGAATACTTTTGGATCATCGCGCTGAATAAATACAGTACTTGCAAAGTCGTTTAAAGCTGCTCGTCGCCACTCTATTACAGCAAGCTCGGTTGTGTGTACATTCTAACGAACAGGCATGACTGTGTCACGCGGGCGTGAATATCTCCGTTAGAAGCGTATCCATCATCGCTCTCGAAGGGAGAGAGCTACAGAGAAAGGGAGATTGCCGCGATAACTACCGTATAATATATTAATTTACTCTCGGGGTAACACTTCACGGCTGAAAAGCCGGCAGAGATAGAGGGAGACAGAGACAGAGAAAGTCGGGGGAGAGGAGGAGGACCCTCGAGAGCGATCCGTGGCGACACGCGCTGCTCTCGATCCGAAAAGAAGAATATCGACTCACAAGGCAACCTCCCTTATCCATAGGAGTCCTTCTAACCGTCGAGTCACAAGCATGCGTGTGCACTTGTGTGTGTGTGTATGTGTGTGGATATCCACGACGCGACGCAGCACGACGCGACGCGAAGCGACGCGACGCGACGAGGGCACGCGCGCGAGTGTGTATGCGTGCGTTATACGTCCGCTCGGCAGGATCAGGACCGTGCATCCTCCGCGGGCTCCTATCGAACGGACCCATCGCTTTCCGTTCGCGCCGGGCCTTGTCCCGTGTCGGTCATTATCGGCACTCATTATATTGGAACCGATCAATCACCTCACGTCCGAACCTCCGCCGGCAACCTCCTCTCGCGGAGTCGCCAAGTATCCGGATCCACGTGAAGGCTCGGGCACACCCGCGTGCATCGGCCGGCCGGCCGTCGGAGATACGCCGTCGAAAAAAGCCCGGGGAGTTGCGGGCTAATTACAATGTTTCGTAATAATGTTCTGTGCCACGCGGTAGATTGCAAATTATTTGGATACAAAAAAGGCGTACACCTCCGATCCGCCCGGCGTAATGGTCCGGCGGGCGAGCTTGTGGTAAAAAAACGCTTCGCGAATACGCTTCCTTGGTCGGCCGAGTCCGATCGACCGAGCGCGATGATTCCTCGATGATCTTCATGCCGATCTCTTTTAAAACTTAATAACGCGCGCGGCGGCGACGCAAACTGTGTGATCGGTAGATCGTTATATTTATTAACCAACCCTCTTACCGCCGACTTTTACTGGATTCACAGGGAGAATATTACAGCTTTTTCTTTTCTCTCTTTTTCTCTCATATGAATTCCTTTCAATTTTATTATGTTTTATGTAATAATGCAAGGATAAAGCAGAAATTGTCAGTAAGTATATCAGTGGTATATCTTGCTGAAGAACATGGGAAATTTCGCCAGAAACGCAGCAAATTTTTTAATAGTACACTTTAGTTTCTGAAATATAAATAGCGCATGAAATAAATTTAGTTTAAATTTAAATTTAATATAGCATATGAGATAAAATATAATTAGTTACTGTGTCGATTTACATCCCCCGGTTACAAAATTCTATCAAGTAATTTGTAATCAACCAGTCAAATAATGTGTAAATCAAGTATTTAAATCAAGTAATTTGTACTATAAGATCGTCTCCGTATTCTTTGCGACGAGGATTGTGGAATAATCCTTCTAGCAGTGTCGCGCATTAATCAATTAAAATGTTCTTTGACTAAAGTAATCGACAAATCAATAATTAATCGATTGTCATATGTAAACATTAGTCGAATGTTATATGTAAGATTGTAAATAATTTCATTGACTGATGAAATTAATTATTAAGCAAACTTTGATATGATTCATTATACTTTGATTAATATTGCTTTTTAGTTCACTGCGAATCCAAGTATTTTTAAACGTGTAAGCGTGTAATTTGGTTGAAGCTCCTTTTACATGTTTCAAGTCACTTAACACACGTTATTATAATTCACACGTAAATTATAATTCAATACGCTTAAACGCATTATACAGAAAGACTCGAGTAAAAGGAGATTCAGCTAAAATAACGCACTTTGATTTGCAGAACTGACGTTCAACAGTATCATAACACAGTTTATATAACTTGGAAAACCAGAATGAAATTAAGTTGTTGACTTATATTTCCGCGAGCTGAAGTCATCTTATATTGCGCATATCTTCAGATTATAATTCAACTAAAAAGAAACATTATGAGAGAAATGACAGAATACTTTGAGTATTTTTAACGAGTAGTCTACAGTTGTGTGCGTTGAAAACAGGAGCATTATATAGCTAAATGCAGCCTGCAACTATTAATTGCAAGTCGAGTCCGGCTTCGCCAATTACTTGACACAAGCTGATAACGTCCGGCTTACGTCGCGATATTCGCTAACGTGGATTTTATCGGAGCGCCTCGCTGTCGCAGCGGTTTTCACCGTGCTACGGCACTGTTGGCGGGCAGAGCGGCGATATAATGACCACGGTATAAATTCATAACGGTGCATCGGACGTAATTAGAAATTTTTTCAATTGGCCCGCGCCAACGGCGGCTCGCGCCGGGAGAACGGCGATAAATCGGACGTTTTGTAATTGCCATCTCTATTATTGCCGTTGTCGTGCGTGAAAAGTGATGAAGATACCTTCGCGACGGAGAGGTACAAACCTTTGTCCTCTCAGTGTAACTCTTTCGCGTAAACGTCGTGCAACCTATGACAGGATATGACGTACTCGATGGCTCGCGGGGTCCGACGGCCACGTCAGCTCTCGTCGCTTTATGTTAATAGGTGAAACACCGCGCGGAAATGTCGTGCCGCGTGTGGCTGCGAAAATTTATGGCTGACATTTCAGCAACGCTCGCGACGAGGGAGAGATCGACGAGGCCTTCCATGGATATCTCGGCGGTATCGCTCGCGGAATCGCGAGATCCCTACGTAGATCTGAGGAATAAGGAAAATGACGTTTCGAAAGGTGCCGAGGGTGCGGCGAATGCATAGATCTTATCGGATTTATCGAGCTAATACACTCGCGAGAGAGGACGGTCGCACGTTGAAGTATTACTACAAAGGACGAGCCGCTTTATCGTGTCGAAGTGATGTCAAGTGGCAACGGCACCGTTTAAATCGACAAGTAATCCGAATGGAATGGGATATTAAATCAAATAAGGGATGAAGTTCCGCGTTTAGCGTTGCAAATGCTTCAGACCGATCATGTTGCTCCGTTTGATGCTTTGGAGCGTTTGCAGAGTCGACCCTGACCACACTGAGGGAAAAATTACCTTAAAATCAACAAATATTTCTTTGATGGGTGCCATTAACATATTTACTTAAATCTAAATTCCCTTTATTTAAAACAAATATTGTTTACCTGATTTAAGTAAACAATATTTGGTTTAAAGAGAATTTAGATTTAAATAAATATGTTAATGGCACCCGTCAAAGAAATATTTGTTGATTTTAAGATAATTTTTCCCTCAGTGCATGAATTTTAATAAATCAAATGTACGTTCATCGCGTAAAACAGGTGCAATTGACGTGCCGTATGACTAACTACCTGGGCGCGCGTTATGGGCTTTATACTAGAGGTATCTTGGGATATGATCCTCCGCTCCATTACAGGAACCCTTCCGAAAACCTTCAAACCTCTACGGAATATGACTCGCGATGAGATTTTAGTGTAACGCGAGGGTAAACTACGGAGTAATTCCGGGTGAGCCGCTAAATTGCGGGGAAACACTTTGTTACTAGACAGTGATGTACCGCGGACGTTTAATTAACTCTCGGCTTAATAACGACGTTATGGAGCAATCTCGCGAGAAAGAGAGACGCTCACCTGCCCCAACTCTTTCGGCAAATTGATATTTTTAATAAACGCAGCCCGCTAATTAGCTTAATTACGCGTTACTACCGTGCGCACTATATTCCGGCGTGCGTTCGTGAACATGTGTGTGTGCGCGCGAGACTCGAAGACAGGGTGATCGAACTTGGCCACTTATATACCGACACACTTGGAGCCGCGTCGGAGTGCTCCCTCCGATGCCGCGATTGATCCCATTTCACGCCTCTTCTCTCGTACGCGTATCTCTCGAAAAATATAATAACCGCCGCGCCAACGTTATCACGGACATTAGAGAGTACTCGGGAAAAAGGAACGGAGGTGTGATCAAGGCCGGTATCCCTGACGGAGTATTAAAAAAAGGTTGAAAACAGCGCGGAAGGTAGGCGAACAGAGAGCGCGACCGGGTCTCTCGTCGTATCTCGAGTGCTCTCCCTTTTCTGTACCGCGTCGTTATCTGCATAATTAGTTACCCCGAGAGTATATATACTCGCGCTGAGAACAGGAGCGAGACTCAATTCGCACCGCTCTGCCGCTTTTCGAGCCGCGTGGGTCTCTTGTCGCCAGAAAGGGATGATCGGGCGAGATGAGAACAGAGATTCTCTCGAGAGGATCTCGCGACTCTAAACGCTCTTCGGTCAGATATTGGGTTGTGATCAGTTTTATTTTATTTCCTCATTATTCTATTAAATAAGTAAAAATTTTTATTCTATTTCCTCACTATTCTACTTTGAAGAAACTGGAAAGGATAATTTCGGACAGAGTCAAAATAGGAATAAATTGTATCATTAGAATTAAACCTACTTCGCTAACTTAACTCCTACTGTTCGTTGTAGAATTCAAGATTTAACATAGAGCTAAAATTTCGACTCGGGAATATTTTTACTACTACTATTTCTACTACTTTTACTACAGTTTCTCTCTCATTCACGTCATCTCGAAAATGACGGATAGGATGTAAACTAACCAAAAATCATCATTTTGTCTTAACTCTGACTAGAGAAACTTTGTAGCCAATAAAATGAATATCCATATATCTATATATCTGAAAATGAACTTGAAACGATCTTAAATACATGATCCGAATACTGTCTTGAGAGTAAAAAATTTCGTTTCCTTCGAGCAAAATGCATTGGTTCGTTCATTGCAATCAAAGTTTTTCTCCGTGCAGAGACGAGGAGGGAGAGAGAAAAAACATGGGAAAGGGCGAGATCGATAGGTACACGTGGATGCGTGCATGTACGCTTTGCGCTATCGCCCATCGACGCGTTTTAATTCAGCAGTTGCCCGCTTGTTCGCCGCAACGTGCCGCAGTTGCTGATGCTGGCCGATTCCGTGTAGCTGATCGAGTCGTTTGGAACGAGCGTAAGCTACGCGCGTCTGTTGTTCGTGGAAAACGCGCGCGAGACGACACTAAAGCGAGGAAAACCGGCGGAATGCGCATTTGCATAATTTAAGCCGTGACATTCGTCGCGCTAGAAATCCCTGGCGAATTTCAAAACTCACCGAGTCCCGCGCGCTCCACTCGATCGCGTCCCCCGACAGCGTAATAAAATCGTCCGATTTAAGGGGCTAATTTTTTCACGTGGTCGCGCGGTTGTAAAATCAGGCTCTCTAGGAATCTCGCCCCGAAGTGAGCCTCGGCACAGGTGAAGGGAGACGTTGGCGCTTTGTTCCCTTTTCGCTGTCAATTATCGAGGGAGCTCTCGAAAAAATTCGGAGATGCTCGCGCGGACGATGCGCGCTACAAAGCGGATGCGGTGCCGGTTAAAGAGCGTACATCGAGCTAATTATTCAAGCTTGTCATCGGTCTTCTCCCATCAGCCAGACTGATAAGCGTTTCCACACGAAACACCGGCAAAAGTCGCCCGGGCGACCCTTGCGCGACCGATTTGCATCGCGCCGGATTTAATTGGGCCGGATCGCTCTCCCGCTCTCTGTCGGCACGGAAGGTTAATTATTTATATATAATTGAAGGTACGTAATGCAGTGGTAGATCGCGCTGATTGTGTATTTCGTCATCAATAAAGTTTTGCGCAGGTAGGGCCCTCGCGGTATCGCCTCTCATCTGCGAAAACATCCCGAGGGTCCTGGAACTTCTTTCTCTCTCTCTCTCTCTCTCTCTCTCTCTCTCTCTCTCTCTCTCTCTCCCCCCCACACGGAAACTTACGCTTCCATGTAAATTTCGTATTAAGTTGTTAAGGTAGAAGAGACCGTTAATACACCTCTTAAATCGTCGAGGCGTAACGAACGAGAGTCTCGAGTAGGATTATCCGCGAGGCAATTTATAACGAACGCATACATACAATACTGAAAGTTATTCAACGAGTGGGGGAGACCGAGTCTGGAAGTCACACGGGTCAGTTGTCGTAAAGCTCATAGCTCACGTAATAAATGGAGGAGCATATAGTACTCTATAGTGTAGAAGTTGCTTGTATCATGCTAGTTAAGTGTACGAAGTGGCTCATGACAGAAACA
>NW_022639468.1:1647814-1667392 GCF_010583005.1 Odontomachus brunneus | reverse complement strand
CTCTCTCTCTCTCTCTCTCTCTCTCTCTCTCTCTCTCTCTCTTTTCCTCGTATATCCGCACAGACGCACGCGTGTCCTCTCTCTCTCTCTCCCTTTGTCTCTCTCGTACCTCGCCTCACCGCAGACGGGCCCATCCAAAGTCACTTCGTCCGTACAAGCGCGCGCACACGATGCACCGATTGTACGTTCTGGCAAAAGCGGCCTGCAGTCGCATTAATATCACTGAGATGATGAATTACACCCGGGCGGCTTCGCTTCATTTTTATTTTCGTGGCAGCGCCCTATCGTCCCCGCTACACGAATGTATATGCATGTATATGCGCGTTTCGGCCGTCTTATCGCGTGTACATATTGAATCGGCCGCGCAACGAGCTGCGGACGGATCGCAGCGTTCTTACAATTAAAGAAACGAACGATACGCATCCCGAGAAGACGATATCGCTCTTGATCGGGAACATCTCCGCGCTTCCGCAACGCGCGTTCAAGATATCCCGCGATGTTTGCGCCCGACGCGTTGAAAACGTCAGACCGCCGTATGTCGTTGAGGTCGTGAGACCGTGTGACCGCGCGCGAAACCAGTTTTAGATTATGAGAAAATGAGTTAACGATACTCTCGAGAGAAAGCAGGGCAGAAAAGAAGAGGAATGGACGCACACCTCATGAAACTCCTCCAACGACATTCGCCTCTTCTCGCGCTCGTTTCTCGTGCGCGCGCGCACGCGTCCGACACGAATTCAATTAATTCGCGAATTTGTACTCCTTCCGCGCGTCCGCATCAACTCGAGCGACGCGTGATTTATCGCGCCGCATTCGCACGCTCGCTCGCGCACGACGTAACATATAATATACCACCCCGTCGTAGCCGACATACCGCCGGAGTGTTTTACCTCGGGATTCCCGCTAATACGCCGGGCCGGCGGATTCCAGATTTCTGATACGACGTACATATCGACAGACACGGGGCTAAGGCCGAACAGGCCACAGAAATTTGTATTCCCTCAGCGCAGCGCTGCGTAAAGATCTCCGCGAAAGGTTCGCCCGGCGCTGACATTTACGGTGTACGCGTACATATTCACACACGTTTAGGACGTTTAACATTTCGCCAGCATGTTCGATTCCCCTTATTTATGTTGCACGCGCTCACCTAACTCCTTGGCAGATTTGTTAGGCAAGTACCCGATGCCATATACGCGCGCGCGCGAGCACGCTCGCGAGATTAGTAGATGCTAGATAGACCTGGTGGAATTGGTCAATCTCGCGGCAGCGACGGCGGCGGCGGCGGCTGGATCTCCTCCGCGTTGCCCACGGCGAACGTTAGCCGTCTCTCACGTCCCGATTGCTTTACTCTTTACCCCGACGTCTCGCACACCAAAGTTCATCATCGTCCCCGTTGCGTTACCCGCGCGAGCGCCAGATCCGCCACGTTCGCTGTTTCATCCGGGCGTCGTTAAACAAATTCCTTGTCGATTATCCGTTGCGAAATAATTGCAACCGGCACGTATCCACGGCATATATTCGACACCGATGCCGACGAAACGTTGCGATTTATAATATTGCGGTCGCAATCGCCGCGATTACCGCTTCGATCGAATGATACAATAATGAAAGGGGAATTGTATCCCTCGCGATTCCCTCGGAATGTTAAATCTACCGTGCGCGGAATGTGAACTCTTCCAAATGAGGTAAATTGGCGCTTCCGCAAGATCACAACGTGCTGCTCGAAGAATCAAAGTATAATAGTATTGTCCGAGTAGAAATTTGCACGATATATTCTCGCACAGAGCGGTCGTGATCATGAATCTGGCGTTGGTCCTACTGATAAAGCCTTCATCGACTGCCTGTTCCACGGTATACAACTTCTGTTCCCCTCTGTCCTTCGAGAATTCTCTTTTCGCTTTAACGACAGGAAACAAGCGTAGGAAGGGAGAAAGGGAGAAAGGGACAAGAGAGCTCGCGCGTTTCGGGGATAAAGAGAGCTTGGACAAAGAGAGAGAAAGGGAGAGAGAAGGCAGCGGAGAATGAAGAGGAGACGCGCGACAAGGTAGAAGCGGAATCGGGTGGGTTACGAAGGAGGTTCACAGAGAGAGGACCTAATCAGCGCGCTAATGCACCGATCCATCATGTCGCAAGGCGACCGCGCCGAGATAAGGGCCCGTAAGGCCTGTGCACACGTACGCCTCCGGGTCCTAGGGCCAAACGGGGAGCAGATCCTCGGGGAGGAGAGAGGAGGGGGAGGCGAAGGCTCGCCGGTATACGGGTGGTGGCCGATCCTTTTGGCGACAGGTGCTCGACGGGAGTGCCTCCTTGCCGTGCGACCTTACGAGGTGCCTGGCGCATACCTGCCGGCATGGCGCGATGTGGCGTGGCGCGGCGCCGCGCACACGTAGGTCCCTGACGCACACGTGAATACGCCGCGGTCTCGCTCGCGGCGAGAGAACGTACGCGTGCGAAAACGAGTCCCGGTGCTGTGCATCGCGAAGCCGTTGAAAGTATAAGCGGCCGAGAGTCAATTTTATTTCGAGGCGCGAGCTCTGACGCGACCGGCCGAAAGCTTGTCGCTCACTCGTTCGAAGCGTAACGAAACGGATGATGTTACGCATCCCGCTTTACTCGGACCGGGGTCCACGGTCGCCACGGTGCCGCTATAGTTACCAACACCTTAAACGTTCGCCCGTTGAAGGCGCAATCGCCTTCGTTCGATTAGTTTCTCTTTTCAGCCGCGAAGCGTGGCCAGTACTCTACTCGTGCGTTTTGGTTCGCAGTGAATTCGTGATAGAGGTAGCCGACTTGAAAATTTTTATCTCGCTGTGGACCTCAGTATTCCATTTAACGCCCACTCTGAACCTTGTAACAACTCCTTTGGATTCTATTTAACCCACCAATTTTGCCGAGAGATCCACTTTAGAACTTACTTTAGAAGTAGTATTTTGTTGTGCGTTTTCTGCCGTTTAGAGGCGCGCTAAGTAGGACTTGAGTTTTTCCATGTGTATTGAACGTACACTGATCCTTCAGAATGTACAGTTAGAACTTGCAAAGTTGGAAGCAAAGTCAGAAGCTAAAATTTCAGTTCGAGATGCTCGGGGTATCGCGAATCGAGTTTCGCAAGCGCAGCTTCTCGGCGATCCTAGACGACGTGAAGCGACCTAAAGCGATGTAATTACATCGAATAACGAGTAATAATGATTTATTGCTCAATCCCGAAGCTCTGCGGACACTCGCGGCCTCCGACATAATCACAATCGCGGATCCTCCCGGCGACAGGTGTTGGACGGGAGTATGTATTTCTCTGGGGTACACGCGTAACGCTGCACACGTGCACGCTAACGTGCGAATAAAGCCCGCCTTAAGACCTAATTAAAATTCATTATCTGACGCTTTCCAGTCCACAATGCCGACTTCGGTTCGAATTTCAGGAGGAAATCGCGAAGCATAATAACGGAGGATTAATCAACGTGTTGCAAGACGGTCGGCCGTTTTGCAAGGAGGAATCCTAAGGACTGACGGCATTCTCTCTCTTGCGCTGCCCGCAACGCATTGCGCAGTTCCTTCCAAGAAGAAATCGTTAATGAGCCGACGCACGCGCGCTGTAAACGCGCGACGCTTCCACCTGACGTCCCTCGCGATAAATAAGCGACGCGATTATAATCGCGGCGCGTCGGCAATTATGCAAAAATCCGTGTACGCGTTATAGCATCGAACGGCTTAAAGCGCGCGACATCCACGGACTAATTAACCCCGACTTAAAATATTCCCAGTCAATCAGCGCATCGTAACTTCACGGCGACGTCCGGCTCCGTGACATCCCGAGAGGCTCCGCTCGGGTCACCCTATCTATATTAGTCGCAATTAAGACTCTCGGAGGCTCTCGCGCGTTTTTAAAAGGGCGTTATCGGCGCGACGCGACGCGCCGCCGTGGACACGCGGCTCACTTTAATAACATTATTTCGCCGCGAGTTTCGACAACTCTCTCTCGAACGCTCTCTCGATGCTCTCCGGCGCGCCGAGCTCTCCAAATTGGTATACGGCAACCGGTTTTCCATGGGGGCGCGATAACGCCGTCAGTCCGACAGATGTTCCTTAACACCGAGACAGATACGAAGGTTCGAATTGTCCCCCGCGATCCCGTGACCGACGTGAAAAAACGAGACGAAACGAGGAGGTACAGGAAGAATGCGGGAGAGAGGAAAGAGAGGCGAGAAACGGTGAGAAAACTCGTCTTGATGGCCGACTTTCCCCTTTCGCCGTTCGCTTTCGTCTCTCGCGGGTACTGCTGTATACTCTGAAAAATCGCGTTGCCGTTACTACCGGTGGAAGATGTCCGACGTTAACGACGCGATTAGCGACGTGATTAGCGACGCGACCTTAAGGTGATAATTTCCTTTTCATTCGTGCGGCTGATTCGAATCAGTGCCGAAGACGAGCGCGTTGTCGCGAAAGAAAATGGATGAGGACCAAGGGAGGAGGGAAATGGGGTTGAAAAGGACGAGTTTGCAGTCGGTAGCGCAGAATGCATCAGACCAGACTAGGATAAGATCAACTTAGAGATTGCTGCGTTTACGGTCAATAAAGTCGGCTTCTTGTTGGTCGTTAACATGTCAGCCCCAGTTTTTCATCGACGCAGTCTCTTTATCCGCATTTACCTCTTCCACATGTCTCTCTCTCTCTCTCTCTCTCTCTCTCTTTCTCTTTATGTCTTTCTTTCTACCTTATCGACTCTGCCATCGCGTCCGCCTCTCACCGTTGCTTCTTTCTTCTCCATTTCTGTCTGTCTGCAACGCGTGCCACCGTCTTTGGTCGCGATTCGCGATTTCCCATTCCAAAAGGCGCAAGAAGAACGAAGGTGGCAGCCGCGGGGCACCGATTGGAGAAAGAAACAGAACGAAATGCATAACGAAGCTTCGGAGTCGGTCTCCGCTTAATATCGAGTCGTTCGATATGTCCGTTTTGTATTTCATTTCGTTTCGTTTCGCTAGCGTTACTCTCTCGACATTCAGGCTCCGGTAGCCCGGAGAAGTGATAGAAACGCAGAGGCAGCGCTACGAAATACACGAACGCAGTGCGGGATTATGCGAGCCGCCGGCTCAATTAAGCGTTATTCACGAGCCGGAGAGAGTCGTTACGGGTCGTTACGGCGGCCGAGATATCGCCTATATCGTCGTTAGGATTCTAGGGTGATCGTGCCGATTCCGTTAGATAAGCGAAGGTATAGTGTACTTAGCGGCGGCGCGAGTGTGAGAGATGCGAAGGGCCGCGCGAGAAATGCAATCTTGCGCCCGGTCCCGCGCAATACTCTCTTCCGGTGCGTCCCTCTTTCATGATTTCTCTCTCTCTTTTTTTCTTTCTCTCTCTCTTTTTTTCTTTCTGTCTCTCTCTCTCTCTCTCTCTACTCTCTCTCGATTCGTCGGCCCGTTTTCGCGCGTACCTACGCCAGATCGGCGATCGCGCGCGAGCGAGCGAGCGAGCGGGTATTCTGACGTAAACGGCACCCGACGCCAATTCCATCGCTGGAAATCGCCCGATTATTGTGGATGATCCGCCGATCTACGATCTGACCTCCTACGTGCTGGCAATTCTGCTCTCGCGGAGCCACGTAGATCTCCGGGATGCGCCGAGAGAGAAAGAGTGGAAGGAAGAAAGAGAGATTTTGGCCGCAACTGTAGCTCACGAAGGGAACGGTGCCAAATCATTTCGCGAGCGGCCATCCTGTTAAGATTATGATAATAATATTCCCGCGGGGACGCGAAATATCGCCGTGATAGGCATTCGATATTTCGCTCGGTGCTTGCTTAATCCCGCCGGATTTTTCTCTCGCCGTATGAAACCCAGCGAGACGAATAATTAGCCGAGCCGAAAAGAGCGAAAAATATCCTTCCTCTCCGTCCCTCCGTCTCGCTGTCCCTCTCCCTTGCCGTCGAAGCACGGCGAGGACAGGTTTAAACGATCGTCATAAGCGATAAACTCGCTAAATTATGGACAAGGTCCCGGCGCGATCGGCCCGCTCGCAAAATTGTTCGCCGGGCAAAAGTGCCCGCGCAAATCTCCTCGCCGTATAATACCACGTCCTCCGCGTAAACCTCGCGTCTATGACGGACCGCCCCGTCGGTCGATCGTTCCGGTTGCGGTAATACGGAAACCGGGGGAAGCACTCTGCCCCCTTCTCCCATCCGCTCCCTTGTTCCGCGTGCACTCACGTCCGGTATGTGCGCGAATAATATCATAATTGGCGAGAGAAAGAAAGCGGGAGACGCTTTCGCCTCGGAAACACGGCGAGGACAGGTTTAAATGATCGTGGCGAGCGATAAAGTCATTAAATTATGGATAAAGTCGGAGATGCGCGCGCGTTCGCGAATATAGTCGCTCGTGCGTGCATTCAAGCGTGGCTACGTGTCCACGTTCGCGCGGCCGCGGTATAGCTGGGTGCATACGCGATGCAACTATGTCGTCGCGCTAATGCAAACATCTCTCCCACCGCGTTCGGGCAAATGCCTTTCACTGCGCTTTTGCGCGTGCAAGCGGTGCTTGCACTTTGCACGCGTGTGTGCCTTTTTCTCTCTCTCCTCCTTCTCTTCCTCCGCCGCCACCTCCTCGTTTCGCTTTCTTTCCACTTCGTGTTGCTGTACATCTATATTTTGATACTCTATCACGCGCATTTATCCCGCTATTAACATCTCACTTCCACGCAGTCAGCGAGAAGTTTCCTCTGGCGCGAAACCTAGAATTAGGATACGCGCAGAAAACGCGTGCTTGCCTTTCTCTCTCTCTTTCTCTCTCTCTCTCTCTTTCTCTGTCTCTCTCTCTCCCCTTACCTCTTTTTTATCCGCGGACGCGGTGAGAATCGTCACGAGCGCGCGCCTCGGCGCGCAAGCGTACGTGTGCGCGCGTACGTGAGAGAAGGCGTACGTGGGTGGGCATGCGAGAGCCGGGCCGCTGTGTGCGTTTTGACGTTTCGACTTTACAATCCACCTCGGCCGAGAGACCGGACAACCCGCGGAATTAAAGATGTAGATTGCTATCGCCGCTCGGGCGCGAGCACGTATAACCCGACCCTCGTGAATCCCGCGACGTTGTATTCCGAATCCCGCGCGAGTTCGTGAGAGCCCCGAACACGGGATTTCGGGGTGGATCGAGCCGGGAGATAAGCGCGGCTGTCAATTTGAATTTGAAATTATTATCATTAATCCGCCCGGCGCGCGGCTTGAGAGAGCGCGGCGGGTCGTTCTAGTCCGGCGGTTTCGCTCGCTGCGCGTTAATGTTCGCTTTAACGTTCCACGCTCGATCTTTATAGTCTCGACATCCTTTACGCCGTTTTAATATCGTGAATCACTTTGTTTGCGCGCGAGACCCTCTCGCGACACGCTCCCCATGCGCGCCCGCGTATCGGGGAAAAGGGCGAAATAATAATCCTCGCAACTTGTACAGATACCATCTAACCGCCGGCAACGACAGTTAGAGATCTCCTCGGGGACCCTGCCTCCCGATTAAAATGAACGAAAGCACGCTGAAAGAGAGATCATCTCAGTGAAAAACTTTTTAATTCACAAAAATATAAATTCCCTACTAATAACCATCATGTCGGATATCGCGGTGTAAAATTAAACGTGTCATCATCCGGTCTCTCTCGGTCTTCGACCGCGCGCAGAAGCGCACCACGGCGTTCTCTTCTCGCTCATGTTTAATTGGCATGACGATCCCTAGGCGCGACAAATATCAGCGTTCTCTTCAGCGTCATCGTTATTTCCGCGCGCGTTATCGACTCGCGCTCTCAGCCGATCCGTCTGTGAGTATCGTGATGAGCGCGAATTAACTTCCGCTATTTACTTTCTCGCGTGTCGTGCGAGTCAGTGCGAATCTACCTCGCGAGAGTAGAGCCCGCTGTCTGTGGACAATTCCCCATATTACGTTCCCATGAGTGGCCGACGGAGCGGTGCGAGCGAGCAATCTGGAAATTGCGACTCTTCGGGGTCGAACGGACGAACGGCGGACGGTTGGCTGGCCGGCTGGCTGGTAGCCGACTCGACGAGCGCGGCGCGACTTACGATCACTAAATTCCAATTAACCGTACAGGCTGTGGCGTAACCGCCGGTGGATTCTAACTCATCTTAGACGCGTCCGCCTTCGTCGTGACCGCGCTTCCTCCTCGTATTTAATCATACCGCCATACCGCGTCGGGGAAGTAAGAAGGGCTGGCCGGTGAGCATCTTCCTCTTGGTGTTCTCCTGCGTTCCTCCACGAGGTCAACCTTGAAGAGAAGATAACGCGCGAACCGCTCCTCGCCCGGCCTATCTCCGCCGGATGGGCTAACCGTAACGTCAGAACCGGCGCGTTAGACGCTTGCTTGCGCTTTATAGCGGCGTCATTGCGCTCGTATCATTGAGATACGCGAGCAGACGCGGAGAATTCGCGCTCTGATGACTGCGGTTCCCATTACAAGCTTCGGACACGCGAGAGAACTCTCTCATTGCGGCCAATAAAATAATATTCGCTAAATACTAACCCTGAAACATCACACTCGGGTACCACACCTATGCTATTGTTGAAACGCCCGTCGTTCCTACATAGTGAAAGGTAGGAAGTCGAGATTAGAGGGAATAAAAAACCTGTGTCTTCTCTCTGCAACTGCTGTTTAACAGATGTTGGAGACGGTGTAAATCAATCTTAACGTTAAAATTTTTAATATTAAAACAATATATTTTTTTAAAATCAATGTTTCACATTTTTTCAGAAAAGTTACATTCTTTACTTTTAACTAATGGCAATTGGTTTTATATAATATAAAAGAACTAAAAATTTTCAAGCAAATAACTTTTTTGTGATTAAGAATATTTTTATTCGGTCGTTTTGCAAAATTAACTTTTTTCCCCAATCGTAATTAATGGTATTCCTGATATACGTCTAACATATCAGATGTATTTCTGACATTTTGGTGCTTAAGTAAAAAAATATATTAAAAAATATCCACTTTTTAAGCGAATATTAAGTAGTTGAAAATGGCTGGATGCACTACACCCAGTGTGACGAAATCAATCGGATTCGAGAGAAGTGAAATGGTCAATAACATATATATATACAGATGAAGCAACACGTAAAGGGAGAAAAATTCACTCTCTATATGTTTAGTAACACTCATTACACACTTTGTAACTTTTCCTTAACTCCTCGTGAGATGGACAGCAAAGTGTAGTGAGAGTGTTATTAGACATATGCGGAAAAAAGAATATGGTGGAAAATTACAGCTCTCTCTCTTTCTCTTTTGTAATCTTGGACCATATGGAATTGTTTTGTCGAGTTATTTTGACCACGATTACTATATATTTGCTTAAAAATGTTACGCACGTTTGACTACTCGTTACAAAATTGTTGCAATTACCTGAATGTTTTTTATCGTATATCGTATATCAGGTAAATCGTTAAATTTACTATAAAGTGTAATTCAATTTTACAAAAAACATTGTAAAAAAAATAATTTTAACTATCATGTATAATAAGTACTAAGTTTTACTACATTTCTCCCCACGTATAAAGAGTGTATTTTTTTCGTCAAGGTGTCGATATTTCGGTCGTGTCACCTTCGACGCGCTTTTACCAGTCGATTTTATTTTCAGTTCCACGCGTTCGCGTATAATTCGACGTGGACTCCCGGCGACGCGGTCGAAAAAGGAAATTCCAACGGGACGAAGGATCGTCTAGCGCTCGCACGTGCACGTACACGACTATGCGGATTTAATTAATGCCCCCAAAGCGTATGGGCAAACGCAATCTCTCGAAGAATTTACAGCGCGTTTTGCGGAATACCCCGCGGCTTCCTTTTTTTTCTCCCCTTTCGGCGAGAAAGAGAGAAAGAGCCGGAGGGGAGAGCACTATCTGCGTGGCCTTAGCGCGTTATTGAGCCCCGCTACGCGCGAGGCGGACCCCATCAGGGAGGCTTACGTTAGTTTCGAAGTCTCATCTTACTCTCACGTGGGGCGGCGTAATGAACTAACATGACTTGCGGTTTGCGGGCCCGTGTTCTTGCCTTATTGAAACCAGTGTCGCTCATCCGCTCATTCCGCGTTGGATCCCGCATCCCGGATCTATCCTAGGCGGCTGTTAGCAATTATTTCCAATGCTCTCTCGTGGAACAGGTGCAACCAATTAGCCGATCATTTCCCTCTCGATGCAGCACATATATGATTCGACGGCGCCGCGGTTTCTCGATGTTCGACCAACATCTCTGGAATTCTTTCATCGACGATGTCCCTGTTCCTCGAGAATTTCACAATTGAAGTTTGCCTCTCTATGCGGTTTGTGTCCCGAGTAAAGCATTTATTTAAAAGCATTGTTCGTACTTCGCGATTTCCTCCTCACTCTCTCACACACACACACACACACACACATACACATACAGCTCCACCGCGCAAGTTACCCACCCTCCGGGCATCCTTCTCACCCTTCATCCTGGCCAGCACACCAGGATACACTTACCGGCGTTATTACGCCGTTACATAACGCGCATTCCAGGATACGTATTCCGAAGTGCACGGTCGCCGAGCTCAGCCGCGGTGGCTGAGATCTCGCGCGACTTTCGGCGAACTGGTCCTCCTCTTTATGAACGCATTTGCAGGGGCAACGGACGGGCACGACAGCCGGGACGTGAAATACGCGTGGCGTAAATTTCGGCGCGGGTCGCTTTGGCGAATTTTCTCCGCGCTTAAATCGTGCCGATGCGCTCCGACCCCGCGATGATGTATCGCGAGATCGAGCCACTCAGGGACGCTGCACTCTTCGCACGTGAGCGCGCGCGCGCGTGAACTCCGAGTTTAGAGGCCTGAGAACCTGAAAACACGCTCGCGCTGTGTTGCCATTTACGCGATGTGAGAAAATTGCACATCTCGCAGATTATCGAGTACCGTGTTCTCAACGAGATACGAGATTATTCGGTCTCCTCTCTCGGGGGGACTCACTCATGATCGCGACTCCGCTTAATTGGATCGTGCGGCCGGCTGTTTTGCGGCAATTTATATGGTTCGTACTTTCCGCATTTTTGCGGATAATTGCGCGAAAGCCGCGTTCTTCGCGGCGGCTCGAGAAGACAATGGGCAAGAAATGACAAAATTCCACGACGAGCGTGTGTGTGTGCGCGTGCGCGCGTCGCTCCACCGGTTCTGAATTCCAGGGTGTCGAGTGTCCTTGAGCTCGTACGCGGTGGAACGTCGTCCGACGAGAAGCTTCGACGTCGATTCCTTCGACGGTCGATCACGATCCCTCGACTCGTTACGGATGATATCTTCCTCGATGTTCCATTACGAAAGTATCCCTGTTCGTGTTCCGTCTAAACGCTTCTACAATGACGTCCGCTCTGATGCGGATGGAATCCGCCGATTCGTTGTATCGTCTATCCGTGCCCGCGTACCCGAATCGAAATTTTGATCCTACTTTTAGAGTCAAAATTTTAGCCCTACGCAGAGAAAACAGTATAGTTGACCTACACATAAATCCGGTTGTGCCAACCAGATTCAACAGTGATATACGGAACAACTAATTATGCGCTTGCTGCAACCACAGAGCAATTGCCGAGTCACTGGCGTTGCAGCAGTGACGATATCTGGTTATTCCAATCAGAGTGTATCCATGGTAAATGTCACCCCAACCGATTTCTGATTGCCACAACCAGATTATGGGCGGCTACATTAATGTGGTTGATGTACCAAAGTAGCCAAGTCATATCAACCATGCACACGCAAAAGATAACTAGGGTGATGCCTGTTAGTTACTGCTCGCAACTAAATATTTCTGGTTATATGCAGCATATCTTTTTTCTGTGTACTTTTAACGGAAATCCTCTAATATTTATATATTCTAAAGAATCAGTATATGGCTCATATACAAATGAAACATAGTTAAATATTTGTTTGTTTATATATTTATTTAACGAGAAAAAATACCTTTTTTTTACATAGGATAAACATACACTGATCCTTCAGAATATACAGATGTTAAAAAGTTCAGGTTGAAAGAGCAGAGCTAAAATTTCGAGTATATTCCACTAGCAGGCTCGTATAAACAGGAAAGAAGTCTCGCGCGCTGTGCACGATTATGCATGCAGGTATGCGTGTGTGATCGTGTAATCCGCTATATTATAGCGGCATGACGTTACACTTGAGCGCTGTGTGACAGATGACTGTTGAATCGATTATCATTAGATTACACGACCGACCGTGAACCAAATGCGGTAACTGACTAACAAGATTGCAGACTTCTTTTCAATTTGCGACTACCAGATTATTTCTCTCTCTTTCTTTTTTACTAACTTGTCGTTTTACGCGTTTTTTTCGAAACTGATTACGACGTTAATTAATACTTCTCTACTAACAGGATACATGATCCTCCGATGTTGCGAAATACTGTGAATTAATGTTGCGCGTTTAAGGATACGGGCGATTCTAAACACACACAAGGCACGCGTATATTTCACTATTACGTCGACGGAGGAATAATAAGAATGACACGTGTGCGACCGACTTGCCTTCTCTGAATCGTGGGACTGTTAGCCGATCGATATACCAAATGAGGCTCGTGTTTTTACACGTCACGCCATACCTTTACAAATTGGTTGATCGATATGGCTTTAAACTGAATTTGCCATTTGCTATTTCTTATTTCGGTCGCGTGTCGCTTTCTTTCGGGCCGCGGGAGCCGAGCCAATTGTAACAATATCTTGTTACAGAGTACGTCGCGTTTCCGAGGACAAGAAGCAAGTAAATCGTTACGCCATTTCCATGTTGGTTTCTCGATGCTTTGTATTCACTTTAGCGACGCTTGTCTCCCATAGGCGAACCCATTTCTCTCCGAAGGAAGCCTATTGTCATTTTAAAGGCGAAAATATTTCATATTACAAAAAGCATAAATCTCTAAGAACCTGATATTTTAAATTAACTATGATTTTCCTCAGTGCTTCTCTCTACAGTCTTTTGTGCTTCTATGTCGAATGTTTTTTGTGAGATCGCATCCTGAGAACGGGAACCCATCCAGGCTACAATAGGACCTAAACGTAGTCTCGATTATATCGGCTTGTGCATTTTTTTTCGGTGCACCCACGCTCGCTCGACAGATCGTGATACAGGTGCAAAGAACGATTCGACTCGCTCGTCGTCGGTACGGATGACTATTACGCCCATTAAGGGTCGAATTTGAATCGGAAAGGCATTAAAGATATTTTATGGCCTCCCGCAGTGCAGGACCGCCGACATGTGCGTGTTGGTGTGCGTGTTCATACGTACGCGAACGTATATGCACGACAGCACCCATGACTGCACTCAATTATCGATATAAATAATATTAACGCCCGTTTCATCGCTTTGGCCAATGCGCGCGCGCGTCTGAACGGTGTCGCATTGCACCTTCGTCACTTATTCTATCGTTACCTGCTGTCGAATATATTTTCAGCGCTTTAATTTCGAAACAGCACACGAGTCAGTAACACGCGAAGCTCGACAGTTCGACAATTCAGTCGTTTGCGGAGTCTATCAAACGTCGCGCGAATCGAAACAGTTATTTTATAACTATGCGTTGGAGTCTCTCGCAGTTGACGCCCAACCACACGTTGAAGTCTTCCAGTATGAAGACTCCAAACGAAATTTTGATGCTCTTTTCGATTTCAACATTGCCATTTAATGACTACTTTGATATTTTGAAGCCTACATCAACTTCTCTTGATTATACTTAATCTATAGTTTTGTCGGCAGGTTCTCTTTAGAACAAGTCTTTACAAGTCCTTACAAGAACTTACAAGTGGTATTGTGTGTTTTCAGAGAGACGCTCAGTTTCTATGTATATTAAGCATACTCTGATCCTTCAGAATATATAGGTGTCAAGAAAGTTTGGTTCGAAAGTAGGACTAAAATTTCGACTCGGGGAGATGCATCTCCTATCGTTACTCAGAGTATGGAGAATATCTCCGTGCAAAATGTCTCTCAACGCACGCTAATCGCTGCGATCTCCTTATCTCGCGGTAATGCACGACTCATTCTTAAACCGAATTAATTCCACGCCTCGTTACACCTCGCCGTTTCGCTGTCCTGCGAGAGAGAGACCGACGCGCTTGTAACCGCGCGGTGGTGCGGTACCGACTTGTCCCTATACGTCCAGTCGTCGTCTACCTACTCTCCTCTCCCCGCGCCTCCGCGCTGTTTCTATTAGTGCGGCCTCGAGAAGGAGCCTGTATAAATTAATTAGTAGATATGTCCTGATACGTGGCCTCCCACCGTACGACGTGCCGCTATCTCGTTCTCCATCGAACGTCCGACCGCCGTGGGTAACGCATTACGATCCGGACGTAGCACGCGTGTGCGTGTGTCCGTGCGTCCCGCGCGTACACGTGCACGTACACGTGCGCGACGCCGCGGCCGCGGCCACGGCCGCGCTCGTACGCGCGTGTGTCGTGGCGCGGAGGTGTCGGTTGAAGGGAAACCTCCGCGGGGGGACTGTCGGGGGGTACTAACGGATCACCGGAGTGCATACATACGTACACACATAGGCGAACACGCACACCCAGGCCGGAGCCGCGATCCTCCTCGACGAGGATTATCTCGACTTCAACCGAGAGCTTCGACGTAATCGCTTAACACACGCATTACAACCATTACGTACGATACGTCGGTGTCGGATTTGAACGATAATACGTGAGCAACACAGTGTATTATTAGGTATTACGCTCGCGGTATCGAAAGCGCGCGATGTGTGCGAGACGCGAAATGAAAAGCCGCGGGCTCGTTTCGCGAAGATGTCGAAAAGCGAGAAGGATGGTTCGGCGCGAGCAAGCTCACGCTCTGATGTGGGCCGCGATAGCGTTAGGCAAATTTATAGAATAATCGACTCCTAAATGTTACGATGTACGAATGTAATTTCCTCTGCCATGCGTAAGGCAAGAATACTTATTGTCGGGCGCGTGTGTAATCCTGAATATTCTTATTGTTTTGGTTTTTTTAAATATTTAAACTTTCGACGTAGAATGTTTTTGGGTTGTGTAATAAGCTACTTTGGAAAAATGTAATTTCAGGTAAAATGTAATGATTGTATCTTTATGTCATTATAATATCATAAACAACGTATGCGAAGGATGGCAGAAGATCATAGATTAAAACGACGTATACATTATTTCATAAAATTATGATGATATAAAAATACAATTGCTTCGTTTTATCTGAAAAATCCGAAATTACACAATCCAGTACACTGAGAGAAAAAAATTGATCTAACTAAAATTCTTATTTTTTAGCCGAACATATTTTTTAATTGTTATTACACGAAGATAGTAGTAGTAACATGCATATAAGATATTGTCACTAACATTAGTAGAATTCAATAGAGAGAAATAGAGGTTTTTTTCACCATGATTTATGGTAATTATTTTTCTATATGATTATAATGACAAATATCAAACTTTCTTTTCTCAAGGTATACACGACTATAATATGTATACATGTATTTTATGTTAAAAGTTGAAATATTCGTCACTTACAGACTAAAACAATAAAAATAAGAATACCCAGAGTTAGGTACGTGCCCAGCCACTGATACATTTACCTTAATCTACGAGAGAAATGAGTCGAGCGATAACGTACACGCTTACTTCGTCGTCGTCTTATTTAGACGTTACGCCATCAACGACACGGTCTCCATCGAACGTCTGTCGCGACCGTAAATTTAGGCGATTAGCTCCAAGGGGTGATTTCTCGTGAAGGTGTTAGAGTTAAATTTCAGTCTCTCCAGCCGTGAGATACTGGATATAAAATTACTATAAAGCTTAATTAAAATTGAAGTAACTGAGCTTTTAAGCGCGCGGCAAATGTGCGTTGTAAATCGCCGGACGCTAATTAATTCCGAGAGGAGCCGTAAACATATCTCGCGCAGTTCCCGAGAGTTTTCTCGAACGCGATAGGACGCGATTTATCTTGTTTATTACACACCGTGAAATTGTCGCTCGCACTTAATCTCTATACACACAGGATCGAATTCCGTGGATTCTGGGGAGATCGTGTGGCCGTGTGTGGCGTGAATTGTAGTCGGATGAGTAACGGAACCGGTTGTATTTCGTATACAAACTTCCGTAATACATAAAACCACATCCAACACGGTGGATGTCGAAAATTACAAGAACGACAGGGATTGTCGCGAGATGTATAAATCCAAACGTGAGATTTACTCCCTGGTCCGGACAACAACCGTTTTGCGCGACGCGTACCGTGAGAATTACACGTTCCCGTGCGTGTTGGACGTCAGAAGATATTCCGCTCAAGTATTTCTTCTCGAGAGATTCTAACTGTGTGATTCCCTAAACTCCCCTCTTCTCTTCTCGTAAGGCAATCCTGTTCATGTGTCTCTCCGAGCGACACGTGCAACCGCCGCGATCCCCAGCGAGAGTGTCACACCACTTCATAATTCATAATCATTACACTTTTATCGCGACGTTTATACGCAATAAATAATTATGTTTTCTTTTTTACTGAAGCCCAAGTGATGCGTCGTGGCGCAAATTATTCTGTTGCTCAAAACACTAACTACTAGCGGACGTTCATAGGCGATAAATTATTGCGCGACACGGAACAATTGAATTTACCTCGAACCTCGATAATGTATGGATCGCCAGTCGTCGGATGTTAGGTATTACGTCACTCCCGTAACTTGGTTAACGGATAGCACCTTCGTGTACCGACGTGTGAGGTCTATTAACGGGCCATTCGATCGTAAAGTCTCGACTATATAAAGGCCTTCGTTGTGTCGGCTTGTTTGCAGGCACCTTTCCTTCGTCGAATCGATTTTCCGGCACTACGCCGCGCCCAAATACACCCGAAGGGGAATGCCGCCGTGCGATCGTTCCGGCCGACGGGAAAAGTCGGCTCGTTGTCGCCCGGTCGTGAACGATCGAATTCTTGAGTTACTCGCGTGAATATATCGGGCGCTCCGCTTGTATTTCAGCCACGAGCTCCGTTCAGACCAGACGATGAGATCCGATCGGCGGACGTGCGCGTTCTCTTGCACGCGTGTACCTTTCAACGATCGCGCGCCGTATTCTACTTAGAGCGCGAAAAGAGAGGAGAAGAGAATCGTTTCGCGGCCGGCGATGGTTAGGTTAGCTAAAGACAATCGCGCGCGCAGAGCAGCCTCCGGTACTTCCGGCACGCAGTGCTGTCTAGAAGCGCAAAACCGAGCGGGAGAAGGAAGTGAACGATGAGCCGACGATGTTGCGAGAGGGTATACGGCGTGCGCAGGGTGGCGAGGGCCGGTTGAGCGAGCAGAAGACGGGTAGAAGAAGAGGAAGGTGGTCCAGGGCGGTCGAAACATTCTCGGCTCAGGGCGTGCATTAAATATGATATATGCTTATTGAATTTGTAAGTAAAACGGCCGACGGTAGGACTGCAGCGCCTCGTGGTAGTCAGGGATGCGTGCTCCGGGAAGGTGAGCGTGGTTGGAGAGGGAAGAGAAAGAGGAGGAGGAGACGAAGAGAGGCGGATGATGCGTATCGTCTTCCTAATGTCGCCCGGCTCTTCCTGCTGTCTTCGTCCTTCCTCCCTCTTGACACCCCTTTCTCCCGACTCTACTGCACGCTTGATCTCTCTCTCTCTCTCTCTCTCTCTCTCTCTCTCTCTCTCTCTCTCTCTCTCTGCTCTTTCGCTCTCTAGCCACTACCGTTTCTCTGTTCCTCTATTGCTCCCTCTCTCTTCCTCTTATTCTGTCCTCAGCTTTGGTAGCCGTAGTGGTAAAGCGTGCATAATTAGGAGGAATTCAACGGGGATTACCCTCGTATGGATCCCATCCAGTCATCCCGCTTCTGCCTTTCTTTGTCGAGCAACTAATTTATTTAATCATTCCACTGTCGACCGGCAAGCGGCGCCTTTGCTCGCTCGCGGTCCCTAAGTTGTTTAATCGTCCAAAGAGGCTGTTTCTCTTTTCCCCGTGCCACGTCTTGCCCTCCGCGCCGTTGCCCGCGCTACTACTTCTCTTCATTGCGAATCTCGTGCGACGTCCTCGTCTCCGCGCTCGTCCTCCGAGGTCGTCGTCGTCGTCGTCGTTTAAATCCTCGAGGACTCGAACCCGCCAACCACTCGTCTACGCGATTATCGCACCTAATATTCCCATCGTGCTTGGATCGCGTGGATTTTAATTGCATTCGCCGACGACACCCTCTCCGAGACCTATCCGTTAAATGACCAATGAGTCTGATCAAGGAAGACCGAGTAACTGATTTATAGATGTTGCGTTTGCATATGGAGATATAGTAATATATTCACGTCTGTACCATCAAAATAAATAAGCATATATATATATATATATATATATATATATATATATATATATATCGCGCTATGCTATCTTTAACCATTTTAGTTCCGTTGGGACATATACATGTGTCTCATAATAAGTTGAAAAATCCGTTTTGTATTAGCCGTTTTATATTAGTTTAACTTACTTTTCTAAACACGCAACACACACACACACACACACACACATATATATATATACATAAAATTCCTCAAAAAAAATTGAGCCGAAAGTGATAAGATTCCTGGTTATCTGCCACAGAACTCTTGATTAATGACGTCAGAAGCGAGAATGTATGCTCAAAATTCCTACAAGTACGTCGAGATAAATTTATCCAAAAAATAACATTTGCAATCGATTAAGTAATCTTTAAAATACTTTCTCCTTTTATTCTAACAATCAATGAATAATCAGAAAATTAATATGCAATATAATATGCAATAACATGCAATTTTTCTTTTTAACCTATATTTCCTTAATAGTTTGTCACATTAATTTTACGATTATTTATGAATACAGCTAAAGTGAAAGTGAAGTTCGGCGTATTGTAGTATATGTGTCGTGTACTGTTTTGGACAAAATATCTCTTTATTTTAACGTACCTTATAGGAATTTTTGGAGGATGCGTCTCCTCGCTTCTAACATTATAAATCAAGATGGCTGCGACAAGTAGCCAATAGTCCCTTAAAGGCTTTTACACCGTAATAATTTTTTCTCACAATCTCCAAGTCAACGGGATCTGATTTGATCGCGATTCTAAACTCTCACTGCGCAAATAATGCCAATCCACATGACGAGGTATCGCGAATCATTTCGGCGCCGACAAGGAGAGTCAATGAGCGAGAGACAGAGAGCAGACAGGGAGAAAAAGACGAAGGGGAGAAGCGTAAGGCGAACGGCAGAGTGGGGAAAAAGGGCGACCAAGCTCGTGGACTCGAGCTCGATAATCGGGCGAGCGTGCCGAGGCGGGTGTCCGGTCGAGCTGTGTTTTGCCCGGTCGCGTGTACATCGAAATGGAATCCGGTCCGCGGAACAAAACCACGCATCCCCGTTGACAAATTGAGTCTCGAGAAGCGGAATACGCGTCCGTGCGCACGTACGTCACCACCTCCAACCTTCCGTGATTCCGTCTCGCGATCCGTGTCACCCTTTTTTCTCCTTCCGCCGAGAGGATAGAATCGTGCTGCCTGGCGAAATCGCGAGGGGTCAAGGACGGAATTGGTCATCCGCGTGGATCGAGGGGGCGTGAGAGAGAGAGAGAGAGAGAGAGAGAGAGAGAGA
>NW_022639468.1:1644156-1646196 GCF_010583005.1 Odontomachus brunneus | reverse complement strand
GAGAGAGAGAGAGAGAGAGAGAGAGAGAGAGAGAGAGAAGGGAGGGGAAGGACATCCGCCTTTAAAGGGAAACGTGTTTTTAGAAGGAGGATCGCTCTCCTCTGGTAATGGTTACTAGACCGACTCTTTGATACGAAATGTTGGCCGGTTCAATGACTGAGGAGCGTCTGACCGAAAAGTAACCGGCGAATGATCAATCGATCGGACACGTCGAGCCGTTGTATTCACGAGAGACGACGACTATCGCCTTCGCTTCGCAGGATTTTAACTACGTCCGTTCCTCTCGCTCTCACGGCGCTTTACCGCCCTCAGTCGGGAATTGATCGAATACGCATCTCACGGTAATTTAAAATCCATCACTCCGAAACGAGTCATCGATACTACGCGGCAAACGACGTTCTTTCGTTCGCGCGGGTGGAGAATAACGAACGAAAGCGAGAGGAACGCTAGAGAAAGCCAGCCTTCGAAGTAGAAGACACGAAAAGACGAAGACGTAGGAGATGATGAGGAAGACGACGACGACGATGACGAAGAAGAAGGGGAAGAGGGAGAAGGAGCGAAAGGCGCAGGAGAACCGTGGAAGGGCCGAAACGAATAAGACGACGAGCGGGATCGAGGGAACCGCGCGCTCGAATCGGACGCGTATAATTTTAAGCGCGGTTCTTTCCGCTCGAAAGTTAACCGGCCTGGTATTCGCCTGCCTGAATTATCGTTGACCTCCAACACGGTCTTACAAGGCACTCTCTCTCGGCTACAGGGTTTCTCCCCGGCGCCCCTATCCTCCAGTACCTCCTCCCGACACCGGGATGAGGACCCAGCGCGCGTTCCGACAATGTTGCACCGCATAAATTGATACCCGCGGCCCCGGAGTTCCTGTGTTGCCGTCGAGCATCGACATGGGCCGTACACCGTCGCAATGCACGAAGACGCGAGACCAACACGCATCGCACGCTTAGGCTCCTTCCTTTCGCCGCGAGAACCCGTCGAATTCGAGGATTGGCCGGTGAACTCCGGGACCCTTATATATATATTTCTGCCCGCTCGCTCACTCGCGAGTAATGCGCGTTGTCTCCGATTTCCTCCCCGTCGTTTCTACATTTCTCAACCGCGCGTATGAATAACCTCCTCCTTCACGACATGGGGATATTTATCGCGCCGGGGAATTATTCTCCTCGGCGTTTCGTTTTGTATATCGTTAAAAATTCCTTAATTATCCACGATACGCCGTCCAAGGCTGTGCTCGCACACATTTTTGAAGTTCGCTAGTGATACCTCGGGTAAGACATCTCGAAATCGCTCTGCGCCTGCGGCCTCTGCTTTGGAATTCCTAATGTTTCGTGAGCCGGGCGATCAAGGTAACCATAATATTAAGCGCCACCTTAGTCTTGGCATCAAAATTGCAATGTAAAATCGCGAGCTTTCTGTGAACACGAGTTCACTTCGTGGAGTAGCCCCGGAAAAAAGAAGCAAGGTATGTGTACATACATCACAGAGCAGATTCAGATCTTCAGGTCCGGCGTCATGGTCGGGATCTCTCGAATCGAAAGCAGCATCGCGGAGCGAAACCGCGCGATCGTGAGGCAGGGGCGCGCAGTTAAATGCCGCATCGGCGGGGCCCTAATCAACGAGCGAAATCGGCCCGAGCATGGACCGGGTGCGGTACGTGCTTTCTGTACGTGCTTTGGACCGCGGTGCGCGGTCATTTGCATAAGCGCATCGGTGTCGCCGTTCGCGACAACGACGACGACGGCGCTGCTTCGCTCTGCACCGCGCGCTCCTCGTGTCCCATGCCGCTAATCGATTTTACCGGGCGAAAGCGTGCCTCCGCGCTACGTCTAATTGGTAATTAAAGTTAGGTTTACGGCTCTCGAAGGGTAGGCTACCGTCGGCCTGGAGAGTGGAGGAAAGAAAAAGAGTGTGGAAGAGAGAGCGAGAACAGAAGTGAGAGAGCGAGAAAAAGACTTGGGGGAAAGAGGAAGTGGCGAGAGGCAGAGAGAAAGGCGAGAACGAAGAGAGAGAGAGAGAGAGAGAGAGAGAGAG
>NW_022639468.1:1632376-1643811 GCF_010583005.1 Odontomachus brunneus | reverse complement strand
AGAGAGAGAGAGAGAGAGAGAGAGAGAGAGAGAGAGAGAGAAAGGGAGAGAGAGAGGGAGAGAGAGAGGGACAGAAACGCCACGGCGGATCAGCCGATACTGCAAGAAAAGGTATCCTCTGCAACGTCCGTAGTTAAGTGGTAGATAATGCGGAGCCGTTTAATTGCATAATGCCGCGACACACCCTGCCGAAATATCCGTCGGCAACGATGAGCGGAATAATGCGATATGCTATCAAGCGCGAGACCCGATATTTACTGTTAATTGTCCAATATTGCGAACAAGATAAAATTGAGATTTTTCCGTCATTAGTATTCTTACAGTAATATATTCTCCACCGGTATCACTGATATAAATGAAGAAAAAATTCTTGGAGAAATTTTTTTATTTCTGAAAGATTTAGAGGCAAATTTTGGTCATTCTTTTTGTATTAAATCATAAGAGATTCATCGTTGTTAAATTTTGTGATTTAATATACTTAAAGTTGCTGTAAAATTTATGTACATCAGTCTGTAGGGACATGAGTAAAAAATATAATAGGAATTTGTTATTCTAGATCAAGTATCATCTTCGATATCAGGATATTTGAGACACGATTAAAATCGCAGTCGAGTTTATCGATCAATACGCGCGGCATAATTATCTCTTTACGTGCGTACGCTTTACGTGCGTTCATGCTCTCAGCTGCGCATTGATAATCATTGATGTCAGTTCATTGAAGAAACCGCGAGCGGCAAGCTTTGCTCGGCTCGGCTCGGCGCGCAAGTGCAAACAGGGCCGTTTTGTTAGTCCAGCCGGAGTGCTTTTCTTGCCTCCTCCGCCGGCTCCATTGTCGGCGGGACGTGGCTACAGTGTTTGTGTTTACGTTAATTTGCCGAGGATAATTCATCGGGAATACTCTCGGCCCCTGCCTGTTCGTTGTTGTCTCTCTTCAAGTTCCCCGTCCGTCCGCTCCGTTGCCTTTCTTCTCCGGCGATATGTTCTAGCCGATGCGCGCGCCGGTGGTACTTTGTCAGTGTATTAGCTCTATAAGCGTCTCTTCGGCTTCCGCTTTAATAGAGAAGTGAGATCGCGCGGCGACACTCGAGTGAAGTTTCATCTCGGAGGGCCCCGATCGCTCGTCACTCATCGCTCCCACACAATGCGACCCATTATCCGGAAACCGAGACGCATTCGCGCGCAGTTGCCTAATCCCCGGTAAACAACGTTCTCTAATCGGATTGACTCTCTTTCTCGCGTCTCGTTTTCACCCGATTCATCCTGTCAAAACAGAGACCGGGGATAGCCGCCGCCACCTGTCGCGATCGTCGCACGGAAGTCGCCTTCTGATCAACACTCGTCCCCGGCATCTTAATCCCCGTTTTTACTTCGAGCCGGTTTGAAAACCGATCCGTGTTACGCAACATAAATGAAACCAGCCGGATAACGGAAGTTATGATAGAACCTCTCGCGGACATAACCGTGATTTCATGCAGTTATTGATTGTCTGCGAAGATAATTCATGAACATAAAGCAAGTGTTCAATATGATATCATACGGATATACAATTTTTTAAGTGGCTAACCGAATATCTCGAACATATACATAAATTCGCGGGCGCATCATTATTGATAAAAATTAGCAAAGTTGCATTTTTCATTGCTAAATAATTCCTAAACTATTGGATTTAGGTCATACATATTTTAGGAATTTTCTACATAAAACTCAATTATTTTTTAGAATCTGCTTCGAAAAGTACCACTTTCTATTAAAAAAAAAATATATACATAAAAAAATATATCATATGATCTTAGTCAGTGAACGTAGTTAAAATTCAAGGTCGCCGTATTTCTTCCTTCTCAAAATCCTATAAATTTTGTCTGAAACATTTTTATCTGCCGGGCTTAATTTATTCGGCTTGATCTGTTTAAAAAATGAGATATCCTGATTCGTATTATCGAAAATCGCGCTGTGGGACACGAGCGAGGTAGACGCGCGGTAACGGGAAAAGCCGCGCAAAAATTGCCGCCTGGAAGAGCCTCCTCCGAAGTGGTCGACGCAAACCGAGACTATCGTGGACCGATCCTCGTCGACCTCTCCGAGACCACGAGTCATCTCGATTCCAGAGCTGGCCTCACCGGTTTCTACCTTTCCTTTCCTGCGCTCGTCATCGTTCCCTACGCGTATCCATCTTCTTTCAGACCGCGTCTCGAGATGGCAAAGAAAAGAGCGAGCGGCACGCTCGCGACTCGCGATATCGTCGGGATCACGCAAGCGCGGAATTCCCCGAAATAATACGAAAATCCTCCCTGTCGCTTTGTGCGCTACGTGCGCGTCTCTTCGTTTCGGTACCACCGCAACCGTCAACGATGACTACCCTGCACATACGTGCATACGCACGCGAGTCTGTTCACCACGTGTGTCTGTCGCGTGTAGACGTACGTGTGTTTTCACAAAGCTACCTACGTGGTAGGGTAAGACGTGTACGTTCGTTTCCCCGTGAGCCAGAAGATTCGCCGGAGTCGTCCTTTGCTTCCTGGCCGCCTTCTTCTCGCAATGCACGCTGATATATAGCGCGCATAAGAGATGTAGTCAGATCACGGTCCTCTCTTCATGACGCTGCTCTTACACCGGCGAACACGCTCTTTCCTACGATAAATCCTTGCGGAATGTGAAACCTCCGCGGTTGTGGGCGCGGAACGCTCACCTCGCGTCTCTCTCTTGCTTGCGCTACCTGCGGATCTAAGTTCCCCGATCCGCTCTCTTCGTGTCTCCGGATTTCGTCCTTCTTAACAGACCTCGTGAGAAATCGTACGGTCAGCGCTGCATTGCTTTCTGTTAACGCGCCGAGATACCTTATGTGTTCTGAGCATATGCATCGCAAGAATATAGGACTTGCAAACGAGACCGTGCACCTTCGCGCACACTATTATGTCTATTCTTTTAGGTGAACTAGTGATCATGTAATTTTTTTCTAAGAGCGAAAATGTAAAAAGTAAAAAGTTTCACGTCAACTTTTCACTTTTTACGTTTTTAATCCTAAGAAAAAATTACATGATCACTGGCCTGTACTGCAACTTTTTCCCCTTAAATGCTACGTTATCCTCCCCCCCTCCGTGTACAATATTTTTACATTACAATACAATATATAATATTTATATCTTCATACTTTTTACGGTACAATCAAGGCCCATTAGATTCGGGCAACTTTGAATTCTCATAACTTCATTGGAAATCTATATTTTTGGACACACTGTTCATCTGGAAATATAGAAAAGTCTCAGTGATAAGATAGCAGGACCATAAAATTAAAATCTGTAAACGTATTTGTACTATTTTGAAATTTTCTCGGACTCCTTGCCAAAGTTGATAACTGATTAATTATCCATTCGGATCTCACCAAGTTCCATCACTGTATGCGTGGAGGCTTCTATATTTGTTTGATTCTAAAAACAAAAAGTGCAACCTAGCTCAGCTAAAAAAAACAAAGCTCATGTCGATCGTGTGGCGACGCTTCGACGGCACGTCTTCCGTGGATGTTGCAGCGGAGAAAATCGGTTTCACGCGGCACAAATTTATTTACCGAATCCCAGCTCGGTCTTACTTTATACAATTTTATTGCAGTCGTTATTAATATCATTATGAGCCTCTGATAAAGTAAAGAACTCTCTCTTTCTCCGCGCGAATTAAAATTATTATAGACATGAACGTGGCGTATTTCACCGGAGGGAAAGCGGACTAATAAGCGCGTTGCGTCAGAATCGTAATTTATCGACTTTCATTACGCTCCATACTCGCTCGCACGAGTAATTAGGTAAATCGCATACATTTAACGGTTCGGTTTTGGAAGGAGATCAGTGGAGCAGGACCGCCCGTACGCACGAGCGGATGACTCGGTCGCGAAACCAGTGCGGCTTAAAGTTTAATAAAACCGGTTCGTGGAAAAACGTAATAGACGCATTTCTCAAGTCGCGGCGATCCAGTTTGAGAGGCGGCGCGTCGCGTCGAGTATACGAGCGCTAAAGAGACACCCCGATCAGATTCTATCTGACCCGCCGGTCAGTCTGACCCATTTTCAGTCGAGTAAAATTAGCATAAAGACGCCTCGCGATTTGCAGGGAACCGAGCGATGCGAAATGCCGAGCCACTTCACCCTCGATCGTGGAGATATCTTATTAGCGTTCCTCATACGATCTTTCGGGACACGTTGTTTACACACTTTTGTTGTTCGGGAAGAAGCCAGTCCTGTTTGTCAGTTAGGAGGGGTCCACAGAGAGCAGCTGAGAGAGTCGCGTCACCGGCGATCAGGTCTGTGTTTGTGTTTCACGCGAGAGCCGCGCGCGCGTCCTCCGAAAATAAACCGCCCCTCGGTGTCTCTCGCTTTCTCTGCCTCTCCTTACGTGACGGGGAAGGAGCGGAACGAAGGAACGATGGAAATCGCGCCTTTCCCCGCGTCACTGTATGCAAATCCATGCCGGTGATAATTCACAGGGACCGACCGATCGTGCATCTCGTGCATCTCGCATCGCGTCGCAGCCGCTGCCGCCGTCGCCGCCACTGCGAAAAAGAAAGAAATCGGACGACGAAGTTCCCGAGCGATCGCCTCGTTCTCTTTTCGCGTTTCCGTGGGAACCTTTTGTTCTCCACCGCGTTCTGTAACGCGCGAGCGAACGCGCGCGTCCACCATCGTTCGGCATGACTTTGCGCGTTCGCTAATTAGGAAGTGCGTCCAACGTCGCCGGCGAATTCGGTATACGCGGACGATTGGCTTTACGTAAATTCGTGCAATTAACGTATACCGGGATCGTGCACGGCGCGTGATTGCGCGCCGCGATCGGCTTGATATCGCGATATTCGCCTCGGCGCGGTCTCCTCTCCCTCTCATTTTCGTCCTCCTTCGGGGCCGCTCGGAGTGCGACGAATTAACGGAACAGTCCGCCTGGTTAATTACGAGCGAAAGCGCTGCGCGAAACCGCCGTTGCGACAGATCGAGATGGCCTCTCGCCACCGACACGTGCTTACGATGGCTACGTGATCTACGTTCCTCTCGTTATCGCGGAAAGTAGATTTTGAACCAAGTTATCGACATGTCGTGCCTCTTATTTACGGTTAATTGCCACGTAGGAAAGAAAAACCGGCGACAATCGTTCTCTGAACGTTACGACGTCACGTTGGACATTTCATACATGCGTTTTGTGAGGGAACTTTTCACGAGATCAAGGGAAATGATCAGTACCCAAAGCCAAGTGTGCTTCTGGTAAGACAAAACATTTTAATAAAACGAAGAGAACATCGTATGTCATTTGTAGTCTTTGTAGCGTGACGTAGAAGTATACTTTATGATTGCTGCTTGTTATACCTTGAGCGCAGACGGCTGGTCGTGTCGATCAATTGACAGTCGAGGGGCATCACGAGGTGACTGAGACTGCATGAAGAAACGCGTAAAGATATTTCGATACCTTTCATCAGAATACACCTGCGGAATCGCGATTTACGCAGGAACTGGCCACAAAGAACGACGCACACGCGCGGGTTCGTTGCCACCGTAACTTCTGCGAAAAGGAAAATTCGTTTCGCGAGATACGTCATAAGGTGGTCGAAGAAATTCTTGCCCCGCGTGTGTCCAACGTGTCAGGAGCATTAATGAGCCCACGACGGGTAACGCGTGTCGTATTTCACCGAGAGACATTGCGCATTATGCAACGGAATGAATTCGATACCGGGAACTTCATTTTCTCTCTCTCTCTCTCTCTCTTTCTTTTTCTCGTCGACAGCCTCGGGATGGAAATTAATTGCCTGGCCGTTATTTCGGTAGGATTTATTACACGTGCTTTTATGGCACGACCCAATTTATCAGAAAACCCCTAATCGCAGCGTCGATTATTCGTGGTATTCCGTATAAAGCAACTAAACCTGCCTGACCCTCTATACCCGCATTTGGTGGCAGTACTGCGCTTCTTCTTGAAAGGCGCTTTAGTTCCCCTTTGACTTGGATATTGTGCAAGTCTTCAACTGCAAATCGAATCCCGATCCCTGTAAATATCTACACGGAAGAAGAGGATATGGTGCACATAATCGAAAAAGTTTAGTTGTAAGTAGCATTATTGCGTCACTCTAGTTATCTTTGTGCGACAGTAACGCGCGTATAGTTCATATGATTCAATTATTTTGCTGTGTCAACTACATCAATTGCAGTTGCGTGTAATCTGGTTGTGACAACTAGAAATCGGTTGCGGTGATATTTACTATGGATACACTCTGGTTCAAAGCAATCAGACATCGTCACTGTAACGCTAATAGTTCAGCAATTGTTCTGTGGTTGCAGCAACCACATCATTAGTTGTTCAGTATTTTATTATTGAATCTGATCGGCATAACTAGATGTATGTGAGGGCCAATCATACTATCTTTCCCGTATAATTAACCGTCTTTTTCCGTTTCTTCTTCCAAATATGTACGAATATTACGTCCTCTCGCAGTTAAAACGCTACTCCTTCGTCTCTTATGCTACGCTGCGCTATACTCGTGCAGAGTGCAAGTCTGAGAAAGCGAGAATCGGCAGTAGGTATGTAGGTTTCTGACGAATCTCGAGCTCAAGATTTTCCCCGACGAAAATTCTGGCTCGTATTTCATCGCGAAGTTATTTGACGTTGAGTATTAAAGGCCTCTTACGAATCAAGCACGGGTAGAGTTTAATTAGGCAATAAAATCTCGTTCCTCGGTTAATTGCGAGTGAACTTTAGTCCAACGTCGGATCAGCGCTCGTCGCGTAAAAATTTGGAAAGTCGCAATGGATGAGAGTTTCTATATTTGGCGTGAATCGCGCGCCAAGGAAAAACGGTTTAGTACGCGCGAGCGCAACGCGATTTTCCCATTTCGCAGGCGCGTAAGCGCTGCATCGAATAGACGCTTTATTTCATCGTACGGCACGCAATTAAATTCGGATAACGAACGTTGCGTTACGTGCGAGGTCAACCGCGCACATAAATCCATTTCACCGGAAACGCCCTCCCGCTCGTCTTCCTAACGACCGGAGCCCTCGAACGAGCCCGCGCGCCTCGAATTCGCCTACCTCGGATCTCTCGCCATCGGGACACGCAATGGGCATCCCGGAGAAAGGCACGAACGAACGCGTTATACGCGGGGAAGTCGATCAGGGGAGAGAGGGAGGAACTCGATCTCCGTCGTTTCAGCGGTATCATTCCATAAGCTGGCAAACCGTAGGCGGTATACGCATACGTGAGCAAGTATGCACTCACTTGTTCACGCACACATGCAGGCTCGCGCGTGCGAGCAAGTGAGTGAGCGCGAGGTACGTTGCACCTGTTCGCACATGCGAGCAATTCGGCCGCGCTTTCGCAGGTGTGTCTAGCGATAACCGTGCGTTCTCGCGCGTGGCTCACAATCCTGATGCGACGGGGATAAATCTGTCAACGCCACGCGGGAATTTCGCTGTAAATGGTTTCCCAACCTTCTCTTTGCCTGTCTCCCTCTTTTTGTCCCTTTCCGCGACTACGACGGAGCACGAGGCAGCCTGATTTCTACACAAGGTGCAAAACACAAGTTCATTAACCCTTACAGTCCGCGCAGTTCTTTTTGGCGACTTTCACAGTCTTTGACTTAATCTTTTCGTATATATTAAAGAGTAGATCGGAAAGAAATATGAGATTCCTGCCGTGCCACTATAGTGGCTTCCCGGATCGTATGATAATTTTTCTTTCAAATGGATTTTTTTTCTTATTCAATCGTACAGAAACATTTTTTTGTATTACAGGTCATGAAAAAACATCAATTTATTTATTTTTTACTAAAGATTATGAAAATATATTTAATATAATAATATGATGCAAAAATCCAAATATAAAACAAAATATTAATTATTATAAATTTCAAAGTCTAATGTTAGTAAAACATTTGTGTGACATAAATATATTTGTATATTTATTTATTTTAACTTTTTTGAAACTTTTATTTAAAATATTTTTTTAAGTTTTTATATCTTTCCAAATTTTTTTTCACAAATTTATGTAGAAAAAGGTGAATAATAATAATAATTACAAAAACGGCAATTGTATTTCACAAAATTGTTGCCGCACTACTATAGTGGTTTTCCGGATTGTAGGGGTTAACAGTTGATTACGGGAAGAGTGTTGGCAAGAAAAGTGTCGCAACATCAGTAGTAGACGAAACGAAATAATAATCAACTAATTGTAAATTATTCACAATGATAACGACTGAAAAAAATCTCGACAAATGTTCGTCTGTTCAGAGAAAGTGGACACAGTGTAGAATATGAGACGTGAGAAATTCCGTCGTGGTGTATACTGACGTGTCGCTGCACCGACAGGCCCTTTCTTCCGCGAAAGGAATGTGTGCTAAGGTAAATTCCAAACAGATATCACTCGCTTCGCGTCCGATTCATTCCGCGGCTCGATAACATCGACAAGGACCGGATATTTTCCTTCTTGAATTAACCATCAGGCAGAGGCAGGTAGGCAGGCAGGCAGGCGGGCTGAGACTCGGTCGACGAGCGACCAAGTTCCGCGCGAGGGATATACCCATCGTCGTCGGATGTTCCCGCGCCACAATGCGTGCACTATACATCCTTCCCGTTATGTTCCCGCGCTTACACAATTTTCCCGTGTTTGGCACGGCGGCACAGACCGTAAAAAACGTGTCGCTTGCGTCAATCTCCTCCGTGGCGCGAGCGTGCAAACGCCGCGGTAGTGATTTCGCAGTGCAACCCTGAAAGCGACACTGCGCTCGACTAATCTCTTATCCGGCGACAGTCGGTACGACGTAGGAGCCCGATGCATTATATCCGCCGATCGCGTGGCCGGTCGTTATTTATTGCGGCGTAATGCCACCGGCCGTGGGTTAAGATATCGCTCTGAAATTGGACAGTGAGTACGCGAACGACGACGACGCCTGGGATTTTTCATCCGTTTTACACGACCTTTTTCCTCGCTCCGGCCTGCGTCGCGAAGGGAGAAACGAGGGGGAAAGGGAGAGAGAAAGGCAGAGAAGCGAAAGAGAGAGGGAGAGAGAGGAGAAGCCGAGATTAATTGCCTATCGGCCGTTTGTCTCGAAAGTCGAGAGCTCGTAAGGCCCAGTTTCTACGAGGCCGGTTTGTTCCTCGCCGGACAGGAATATCGTGTGCGCGGATCGCCGCCTCTCTCTCTCTCTGTCTCTCTCTCTCTCTCTCTCTCTCTCTCTCTCTCTCTCTTTCTTTCTCTCTCTTTTTCTAAGGACCTGCGTGTAATTATTGCCGGCGCGACGACGCCGCGGTGCTCGGCAGGTTGACAGTAAAAATGGCCCGCTTCATCTCGCGATTTTTCAGAGATACCGTCGCAAGAGCGCTAGCTAATCGACAGGTAAGCGCCACGCTCTACAATTACAGTTGATTAGATATAACGTTTAAGACGAATCGATGTTTATTTATCCTCTCTCCCACATCCTCTTCATCTGGGACGACACGAGGATGAATAGACATCGCGGAAGGAGCAAGAAGGCGCGCGTGACGAAACGTCAAATCGCGCAATCTGACAAGTTGAGTCTTAAAGATAAAATTAACGATGACTCCACATAGATATACATTTTTCAATGCAATCTATTGAAACTTCGTAGTATGTTTGCGTCAAAGTCACCGATACCGTACTGAGAAAATATTTTTTATATTTACAAGAGAATACGTTCCTGTTAAATTACTGTTTATTTATCCCAACACCAATTTTAATATGCGAAAGAAAAAAATCAATTCGCAAACTGTTGAAGTTATATATAATCCCATCTTGTTGTTTACGTCCTATAATTTACGTCGTTTGTCGTTTATGGATTGAAAGGGAAGAACTTTGCGCTACGATTCTTGTCGTCCAATTAAGTGTGGAGGAGCTCCGGGCGCAAAGCGAGCGGCGAATCGCGGAACTGACATTAATGCAAACGTAATTATCGCCTCGCGTTCGAAGGAGGGTTCGGAAGCGAGGGGAGGGAAGGGAGCGGCGGAGAGAACCCGCGAGGATGAGTGCAATGAAAAAGGGTCCTTCTACTCTTTCCTCGAGGTATGAGGTGGATAAGGTTGCGGTGTGACCGGTGCGGCCAGAGCATTACGCTCCTCGTGTTACTCGCCGCGTTGTGTATTATTGCCACCGTGACTTGCGAGCGAATCGCAAACGAGCATGCCGAGCCGCGAATCGCTCGGCGGCGCATACGCACACGCCAGAAAATAATTAGGGATATGCGCGCGTGCGCTCACTCACTCACTCGCTCACTCGCTTGCTCGCTCTGTATCATTCCCTTTTTCTCGTTCTTTTACTCGCGCTCTTGCGCCAGCTAGCCGTCACTTTCGCGAGCCAACAAATTCTACCGTGACGACAACGATCGGCCACGTTTTTGTCGACCGATGAAACTATTGGATCGCATAAACTTGAGCTTATCGTTCGGCGAGCAGGTGAAACCCGATGAGTTTCGTAATCCTATTTATCTCTCGGTGATTTTTATCTCGAGCCTTTATATCACGAGACTGTTTACACCATACACGTGACTCCTTCGTACTTAACGTCTTCGTAACACGCGCTATTGTCAAGAGTCCCTAATTAACGGATCGATGGACGTTTACGCGGCCGCGGCTCTGAAGACCGGCGCGGTCTCGTGCAGCTAATAGTAGACCACTCGTGCGCTCATACCAATTTATGCGCTTTGAATTTAATCAACGCACGCGACTTAGTGCCGGTTCCCGCAATTTCGGGATATTAGATGCAAGAATTTTTCGGAGGCAAATTTTCTTTATCGACGAGCAGCCCGTACGTGCGCGTTATGCATCTCGGGAGCCCTGGGCCGGCCATGCGTGTCTGTAGCAGGTGCAGATTGCAGCTATTAGAATTAGGATCGTGCGCGATTTGGCTCAGGCGGGGTCCGGCTCGCCGTTCGGCGAGTTGCCCCCGGGTACGAAAGTGCACCTTTGAGAAGGACCCTTCGCAGCGCGTCGGCCCTACGGCAGCATTGCGTTCACGCGCGCACAATACTATGGAATGTTGCTTGTTCGTTCTAAAACTCAAAAATCTGCTGCGAAACTTGCGGTCGCGTCGTTTTTCACAAATATGACATACGGGAAAAAAAATTTCGACTGAATGTAGGTTCAAGTTAATAAGATTTTGGTTAACCAAACAAGATTTCTGGTAAACTAGAAATTTTATCTGATTTTGGTTAACCAAAATCTTGTTAGTTCGCGAACAGAATTCTAATAACTTCAACCGCAACTCTGGTTCTTTCATATTTCACCAACCATTTGGTTAATCTAACCAAAATTTATCCTGTGCATAATTCCCAACATTTCTATTCAAAGATCCTTCAGATAGTCTATGTTGCCTGTCAATTTGTTAGATATTTAAAATTTGTTATATTTAAAATATTTTCTAGTTGCTTGGGAGAGAGAGAGAGAGAGAGAGAGAGAGAGAGAG
>NW_022639468.1:1617503-1631764 GCF_010583005.1 Odontomachus brunneus | reverse complement strand
GAGAGAGAGAGAGAGAGAGAGAGAGAGAGAGAGAGAGAGAGAGAGAGAGAGAGTCTCTGTGTGTAATATACGATGACTTTGAGAAAATTTTTATTTAGAAATAAAATTACTCCGAACAGAGTTTTCGATTCCACGAGGCGGCATACCTTCGGTCTCACTCACTTCCTCCTCATCTTCGAAGAATTATAGACCTCAGGTTGCGACAATGCGTTAACAGTTTCTCCCGTGTAGCATACCCGCGATGATTTCACCGGGGGTGGCGCGCGGTCATCCCAAATTGCTGTTTGTTTAATGGTCGAGCGCCATTATTCGGGGATCCGAGACTAACGAGGGGCGACCCCGTGAGATTTTTTCTGCCCTCCACGCTCTCGTCCCCCGGCCTAGCCTCACTCCTCTTCCCTTCGTCTTATTGTTATTGCTCCCTCCTCGCTCTCTGCCTCTCCTCCATTTTTTCTCCCTTCCTTTCTTCGCTTATCCCCGCGTCCTTCTTCCTCCCCCTCCCCCCGCCCTTCGCTTCTCTCTTTCTCGTCTTAACGGAGTCACCGCACGCACACGTCGTCATACTCGGCTTTTCTCGAGCGGCCGATCTTAATCTCCCGCGCGAGGAATTCGAGAACGTTGCGCGCTCAGAGTTCTTAAACGGAATGCCGGTCCCGCCGAGTGTCCGCCGCGCATCCGACACGGCGATTGCGCTGCTCCGGAGACCGGTAGCGGCCGACTCTCTCGCGACTTTTATTTCCGCCACGGTGAATTGGAGAGGTGTTTTCGTCTCTTTATGGAGCAGCTGTTTAACCGTTAAATCACTACTGTGGTATGGAATGGTTATGAGTGTGAGAAACCATGAGAAATTTCTCAACATTGTCGTGATAACACTATTGTACGTAATAAATTGCAAGAAAATGAGTGTTTAGATGTTTGTTAATACGGATCACGTAATGCCGGGCGTCTTGTGGGAAGAATTTAGATGGAACAATGCGAGAGCGTTCTATATACTTGTGCAAACACACGTGGAAACAAAGTGGTGTTGTAATCTTTAAAATATTCACGGAAGAAATGCATTAAGCTCGGAACTTGCTGTAAAGCCTTTCTAACAGCACGAATGTTACGAAGGCAACTCCGATGCACCGTTATTATCACCCCGCAGTAGGCGTGCCTGACTTTTTTGCACCCGCGGGCCCTCCTATCCTCATCATTACCCGTATGTGTGCGTGTGTGCATATGTGTATGTATGTGTGTGTGCGTGCATGCTGTCGCCCCAATTATACAATTGCCATTCGTTCATTAAAAAAAGACTACTTAATATTACTGACAAATATATACGTGAGAGAGAAATGTTGAAACAATTAGCAACATAGCTTATTGTCGTCAAAGACCGCACGATTTGCTTTAATCCGCGTGTAATATTGGATTTTTGAGATTCGAACGATTACTCGATTGATCACCAACTTGCATAGCGTACGTGAGAAAATTTCAAAATAGCGCAAATCTGCTTGCAGATTTTCATTTTATTGCGCTGTTATCTTGTTTGTAGCTGAGGCTTTTCTGTATCTCTGTAAAAGAAACGTGCCTAAAAATATTGATTCTCAACAAAGTTATGGTAATTCAAAGTCAAAGTTTCTGGGGCCTGACAGACACAGTTTGTATTGTGTGTCTTAACAATTATTGTTGTACACGGAGGGTTAACCCAAAATTAACACGAATTTGATTCAAATTGTTGTTGAGACAACAAGCAAAGTGCACACATGCAACTATACGTTTGGACTTTTAAGTATTCTCACGAAACGTCGCAGGTGGATCATTTATTCTTTTAGTAGTGTCGTGGCTTCCACCTCAACGACGGTAACTGGTCGCGCTCGTTACGGATAAATGCACGCGCAACTTTGCGAAAATCGGCCGCGTCGCGGAATGGGTCGTCGAGGGTCTGGACGAACGGAAGGAGGCACGTAAGACACGCTCGGTCACGCAAAACGGTGACGCGGAGGAGAGGCCAACAGCGTTACCGGCGTGAGTCCTCGCACGATCTCGCGGTGCGGGGGGAGAAAGAGAAAGAGGGTGGAGGGGAATGTGTGCACACGAAGGCCGTGAGTAATAGTAATAGCTTTTAAATTGTCCCTCGCTTTAATGGCAAATAATATCCGTGCTGTTTCGCCGTCCCTTTTTTCTCTCCCCCTTCCCTCCCTCTTTCTCTTTCTCTCTCTGTCGGCGTCCCCTCACTTTCCTCCCTCTCTCGGGTCTCTTCGCCTTCCTCTTTTTACCCTTGCTTCTCCCTTTCCCGCGCCTTCCTGTCTCCTCCGACGCCCCTCGCTGTCGACTTCGGCGTCCTTCCGCGAGCAAGTTCGCGGCGGGCCTCACTCGGGTCCGTTGGTTCACGGACACCGTTCTGAGCAACGTCGCCGTCGCGACATATCCAAGAACGCGACATCCAGAGAAGGGGACTCCTCTCGTCCGCCTCCTACTCGTCCTACGCGACGCGAGGTCGTAAGTGCGGCACGAAAGTCGCGTTTTTGCGCGGAGAAGGGGGTACGAGCGGCGGCGGCGGCGGCGGCGGCGGCGACGGTGGAGGCTTTTGTCCGACGCGTCAGCAAAAAGGGCGTAATACGCGGCCTTCTGAACGCGCTCCTTGTACGTTATAAATAATCACGGCTACAAAAACATGCGCGGGCGCGATATGAAATTGCAGCCTGCTAGATTGTGCGGCTGAAACCGCGCGGCCGGATTCACTAATAGCCGGGCCTGACTGACGCCGCCGTCGTAATTTGCGACAGCTCCACTTTCGATGACAAAGATACGTTACGAGCCGAACCCCGCCGTCGATCGTGCCTCATAATGGCAGAGTACTGCGGTGAGACGCAATCTACTTGCGATCGTGCAAATTGCCGATTCCCATCTTAATTTCTCGAGCTGCTCCTGATAAGCTTTTATGATTGTTTCACGACGTGAGATGATCAATAATATAAACTTTATAATGTTTTTAGTGATATATATTTAAACACATATACTCTGTATTGAACTAATTCTTACATTTTTATTATATAATGACAAATTTTGTATTATATTGGCGCAGTAACAATTTCACTGAGTCTCTCTCAGATTTTATATCTCAGGTTTTATATCTCAGATATCGTATTTCTCTCGTGTTTTGTCATTCTATGTAATAAAAGTATGAGCGTCATAATGAACCATTCATAAGAAACGCGACCTTTACGTATAGATTAGTAAAGTTATGAATTTACGTACACCTATCGAGCCGAGTCTCTTTAGCCGCGTTTTCATGTTCCATCACAACATCTCGTGTATTCTCTGCTTCTCTCACGTGTATTTCCGTATCTTGGCCGTGCGAGGTGCATGACCGAGCCTGGTCAATACGTGTCTAAACACGGGTATCGCCTTACGCTCTTAATCATCTTTAAACGCTTGAACGTCTCGTAATGCGAATCGAACACATGAGGATCTCTCAGGCCGCGACGCGACGAGAGAAGAGGGCAACAAACTCCTGATAAATCTCTAATAGGCCTCGATTAACTAATATTTTCCCCGGTACTGTCGCAGGAGACCGGGCGCTCTCATGCGAGCCGAGCATTAGGCAACAACGTCTTCGCCGCCGCGACATTACGGCCGCGCGTTTCTTGCGCAGATTCGTACACTTGGCGGATGCACCCGCGTCAACGTGTAATGCGCGCGGAATAGTTTCTTGCGTGCGTCGCGATGCACTCACGGCCGCTTGCATCTTCGCGACGCTAAGACCGTAGCGAATGATCGATCGAGTGACTCTGGGAGAAGCGCGGCGTCTTTGAAGACAGCGCGTTTACCTTGTACGGTGAATTATTCCAAGTGTTTCAGACCTTCCCAAATCCCGTAAAATATACGCAAAGAAGTAACTTGGTAATATTAGCTTCAAATCTCAGTGGTTGATTCGAATTTAATGTTAATCGAAAGGTTAATCGCGTTTTGCTCTCACTGCTAATAGTTGGCTATTACAGGTAAAATGCTGTGAGATAAAAATTGAGTAGCCAAAATTAAAAGCGCGCATTTGTTTGAATAACTGTGAAAGCTGCAGTCATTTCTAAATAATTTATGCGCCTGAATCTCAAACAAATTCCGTAAAGAATTAACATAAGAGCCCGGCCTACCGTATCGCGTATATTGATTAATTAATTTTCTTCCATTAATATCTCAATAATTACTGTTATCTGATTGTAAATTTAGTCCAAATTAACTTATTTGTAATTTATGTGTAAAATAGACTTAATTTACTTACGCAAACATATAGAAAGAAAAATTATCTCTGTCTCAATAACGTTAAATAACGAATACGTTAAGTAGGATTGAAATTGTTGAATACGACTGAATTTAATGTGACAAATAAGTGTGTCACACATGTGCAATTCGAATATGTGACGTTAAACATAGCCGTCTAATCTTCAAATTGACACAACGTTGCATTAGATAAACCAATCGATCGGAAACAAGACTTGGAATCGAGCAATCGCGTTAAATCTCCCATTTGTCTCTCTAAAACATTTCTCTGCGAGTTTCTCGTCTTGAATCATTAGTTCCTATTGCAATGTCTAATAATACGCGTATTGCACAATGTCAGAATTACTGCGTTGTCCCATATTTTCCTTTCTACCGTGTCAAAGTCGCAGGGAAACACCGAATATCGTGGAGGTATGTCCGGCTGGAGACGAAGGGAGAGGGTGCGAGTCGTGGGACGACGTCGTGCGGTACGCGTGGGCAGTCCCGGTACTCATTGTCTATAACCTCGAATACCGCGTATAAATATTCAGCAATTGCCATCGCGAGGGCCGGCTAGTCCGGTCGGTCGTGGAGGAAAGGGGGCGTATGGAAATCCCTATCTGCACTTGCCCCGCGGCCCAGGTGCGTTCCCCGACAGGTCAATACCACCGGCTCGATATCTCGTACTCATTGCACGTGCAGATCGTGCACGGGCTGCCTTAATTGAAACGATCGATTCCGCCTGTTTATCGGTCTATACTTAAGCACGGCGCGGCGCGCCGCGAAGAAGACCGCGTCGGGGAAAGAGCCGGTCGTGAGGAAATGCAATTTTTCCCCTCCACGCACCGGATAGACTTATAATCGCGCACTTCCTCGTGTCGTGAAAAATTTATCGCCACAATTATCGTACTCGGATCGAAGATAACGTTATTGCACAGTGCGATATTCGTTCGCGTGAAAAATGTTGGGATAATAATATTGAACTGCTCTTGGAGCAGCGGGGATAAACGGAATCTCTGTAATCGCGTGACAAAGCGCACTGAAATGATGTCACGCGATACAGAGGCGGAAGCGATGGACGAAACGACATGTCCGGCACGTCGTAACGAGAGTGAAGCGTATGGACTCGACGGAGCTTCCGATCCCGATTCGGCGGGTGTACACGCGTGTTAATAAAAAGCCGGGCAGGTGCGGAAACCACCTCCGCGTTATAAATGGCGGGGAAAAGAGAGAATGGACGGGCGTCTGGGGGAAGAACGACGGAGACGACGCCGACGAGGAGTAGCGACAAGAAAGAGACCAGGAAAAGTAGGATGAGAAGGTAGGCGGCGGGGAAGCAGAGAGAGAGAGAGAGAGAGAGAGAGAGAAAGAAAGAGACACGAACTCCCGCAGCGAGCAAAGCTAAAAAATGGCCCAGGTCCGAGCGAAGCTGTGGGCCCCGGCTGAATGGCCCGGCTGAAAGTTAAGCCACGAGCGGTTCCACGCGCGTGCGTACGTTGCGTCACGTACGTTGGCACGTTAAAGCTCAACCACGCGCGCGCACGCGGACGCGCGAGATGTGTGAGGCGTCGTGTGTGTACGTACACACTCGCGGGGGTATGCACAAAGGGTACGCTGTTAGCGACCGGTTCGCGGCCCCTTAATGACTCGTAATCACGGAACGGTGATGTCCCTGAGTTATGACGCGCCTTGCCCACGTAGAGGGGATGCAGGGGGCGGGAGGATAAAGGAGGAAGAGGAGGACAGGTATCTATCGTTGTGTCCGTGACGACGAGAGAGAAAGAGAGAGAATAAAAAAGAAAAGGGATAGAGAGAAAAAGAGAAGGGAGACGAGAGATACACCCAAAGACGGAAGAAGAAGAACGAAGAACTCATCTCTTACGTAACACCTACGGGGTTACCGCTGCACCCTCACTTCCCTGCGCCCCATCCTCTTCGCGCTCCCTACTCGGGACTTACGAGCTTGCTCGAAATCCAGATTCCCCGCGAGACGGTCGTTATGTACCGAGCTGCTCCCCGCGATACATACGAGCCAGCTCATCGTTCTCCGCTACCTCCCGTGTCTCCTTCTCGTCCTTTCTACTGGTTCTCGTTTCTTCGCGTTTATTTCCTTGCGGAAGTCTCTCTCTCTCTCTCTCTCTCTCTCTCTCTCTCTCTCTCTCTCTCTCTCTCTGTGTGTTTCTCTTTTGTTCTTCGTGATTTCGCGGTCTTTCGTGAAGTACATTTAGTTGGATGTCAACGTAGTAAGTTTCATTCATTATCTATTTTTATATTAATAACATGTAGTCTTATTTGGTTTTTTTTTATAATTCGTGTGCAAATTCCTATGCGGGAAAAAAATGTGGTACACATAAGTAGAAATATTTAATTGTAAACAATATAATTTTATCGCTCTAGTTATCTTTACCCTGACGATACTGTGTATGTAGTTGATATGACTCAGTTATTTTGGCACATCAATTACACAGAAAGGAAATTTTATAGTAAAAATTATTATAGAACTTTGTAGCCGAGGAATATCGACATGTGATCCACTCCTTTCATTTCATATCTAGCGAAATTTACTATGTATTTTAGCAAAATAGAACTTGCTAACATTCTATTTCTGTGTGTGTGTGTGTGTGAACTACTAAACACTATAATATTCTCTCCGTGTACATTAATGTAGTTGTGGCTGACATTTACCATGGATAAACTCTGGTTGGAGCAACCAGATATCGTCGTTGTAGCTCAGTAATTGCTCTCGCTGTGGTTGCAGCAACCGCATAATTGGTTGTTAATCCAATTGGCATAATCAGATTTATATATGTGGACCAACTGTTGCTGTTTCTACCGTATACTTTCGTCGCTTCACGTACTGCTGATTCCGCGATAGACGCGAATCATTGGATTAATCGGGAAGTAATCAGTCGCCTGAATGAACTTGTTCTTAATCGTGTTGGTCCGTCGCGTCTCGTCCTACACGCGTTTCTCCTTCATCCTCGTCATCATCCTAATGCGGCCGGTGCGAGGAACTCACTCCTCCTGTCGTTTGATTATTTCGTGCGAGGCCGAAGGCGCCTTATCAAGTGCTATCGCCGAAGACACGCACAAGACAGTATCGCGACTCACATCGTCGACCAGCTTAACGTATCGTATCTCCTTTAGCTAATTATTGTGACAGTAATAACGCTTAATCCAAAGCTCTCGTTTCTTACGAAACGTCTGCGAGCTGCGGCGGCGCGACGCGACACGCGCGCGACGTCGAAGCCGACGGGTCGTGGTACAAAACGATCGTCTCGATAGCGATAGGTCGCACGGAATGTCGCGATCGGGCGGTCTGCGCCGTAAATCCCGTGATGGTACCTTCACCTTTCGCCTCGGTGATTTTTACGAGAGCTGGCCCCTTTCCGTCTTCTCTTTCTCTCTTTTTACCATTCCTGGTCGCATATCGCCGCCTGTGTGCCCGCCGGTTTCACTCGTCTCTCTTCCTTCTCTCACTCATATCTACACATCCGTATGCACATACACCACCACCACCACCACCTCCGGCAACCACCGATTACCGCCCCACCCACGCGCGCTGCGCGGAGGAGCCACTAATGACTTCACCGTTTATGAATACAGATTATTCGAGCGAGGTCGGTACGATAAAGGATTATCGCGACCAACCGCCCTTTTGTTGTGCTGGAAGGCGAACACGCGCGGGGAGCAAGGAGAAGAGGGAGGGAGGGAGGGGAGAGAGAGAGAGAGAGAGAGCACAAAAACGTCAGGGCCACTTTCCACCTCCACGTGGTAGGAACATCGGTCGATCTCCTTTTTTTCCTACTCCTTCAACTACGCTTTCTCTTGCTTCCCTTCTTCTATTATACTCCGGAGCGTATCATTTCTGCCAGCATCAGAGCGATGACTAACGCGGACTAACGCGATGACTAACCAAGGACCTGCTCGGTCGCCTTTCGGTCAGAGTACTATTTTTATATCATACTAATTTCCAAAGGGTCCTTACACTTATACTGATTCGCACGTCAATGCGCGTCCAACATTTTTCTCGTCTGTTCCCGAAAGCGTTTCGCGAAATAACTCGAGAACGTCTATGTATGTCACGGAAGCACATACTTAGAGCAAAATGAATAAACATTGCCGAGTTATCTCGGCCTGCAGTTCTGATAAATTCTGGTATGCGCATTTGTTCCGTAGCGAAAGGATTCCCGTTTCCAGTGTCGTCGAATGGCTGTGGTTTCCGAGCCACGGAAACGCGTCAAATATGACTTTCAGATGGAGCCATTATCGACACCAATATTTTCGCGTTGCAGCCTAGGGCGAGCGCGAGGTGTCTTCGACTAGGAGCGTGCAGAGAACGGAAGTCTCGTGTTCTCTGAGAATTGTCGTAGAGCCTTGGTCGCCCGGCAACCAAGGCTCGGCGAATCGGCGGCCGGTTCATCGACTTTCATGAGTCCGCGGTACCGTGACTTTCGTGTACCGGGCATTTTTCTCGCTGCCGCGCACCACGGCTCGGGGACAGACGAAGAAATCGCGAAAGTGGACCGCGAACCGCTCATTACATTCCTGCGGATGGGATTCGGCTTTTTCTCCAGCGCGCCGAAAAAAGAGATTAATCACGTACGAGGCACGCGTCGTTAGATAGTAATTGGACCGCGAATCGAGTTACGCGGAAATATGGCGATTCCGATGTCTGCGCGAATAGATATTATGGCAGCGGGGGACTTGATTGATGAGAAACGAGATTGACGATTGATTCCTACACGCTCCGCCGTTAATTTGTCAATATTTCCATAAAGACTTCGCGCGGCTCGCACATAACCGGCGTCGCGTCTGAAAATCAATACAACGCAGCCCGTAACAGTCGGAGATGCAATTATCCCCGTCGCCGATGACACATGTGTTTCAGCGAACGACGAAAAATAGTCTTAAATCACGTCGGGATGTTAACGACTACGCATTTAAGTCCGCGTCGCGTTTTGAAAGACACATTACGAAAGCTTAGATTCATCGCAGATTAGATTCATCGGTATGACGAATGGCGCGAGCAGATAGAAGGGTACTACTACCAGAGCCGGATAGTTTCCCACAAATCTCCCGGCATGCCGCTTGATTAAGAGAGTCGCGGTCATCGGTAATCCAGCAGGAAATCGCCTAGACACACACGCAAACGACGACGACGCGCCTCGATAGGAAACCAGTTTTCACCGTGCAGTGACACGATCGAGCGACTTCCCCGGCGTAATCGTGTCCCTCTCGGTGTTCTGGAACCGGTCAAAAGAACGTGCCGATAACGCTATCGATAAGCGGCACCAACTACGCCCACTAACGGATCCGCCGATCGAACGGTACGCGATTGCGCATTATAAACCGTGCGAAAGCGCGCGCGAAGACAGATCTTACCTTTGCCGCCGCGCTGTACAACGCACGCCGTATGTTGCCGGCACGCATGAAAATTGCGAGAACCAACGCGCGTCGCGAATACTTCCGTATTAATTTTATGCAAATTTCAGTACTATCGAGAGAATATAACGCAGCGATCGATACAAACGAGGCGCGCGCGCTCGCTCACGCACGCAACAGTGTGTCGTGTTGTTTACACGTTAATTGCTTGGAAAGATTACTTGGGAAGCACGGGTCAATCTTAATCACCATATTTCCGACATCTCGAAGAAAGAGAAGGCGGCGAGGAGAGCCGAGCGTTTTGCATAAATATTGACCGAAAATATTTCGACGTGGATCGCCGCCGACGATCATGCCACGCCGGCGGCTGATGCGCTGACACAACGTTAATTGAAAGCGCGATGCTCGGCCCATCTGAGGGAACGGACGGGCCCGGGAAAGGCCACAGAGAAGACAATAAACGTTAAGTCGAACCATCGTCCTGCGCACAGGCCCATATGTTCGCACACACACACGTACATACACAAACACGTGCGCATAATACTTTCGCGCTTTTCTTCTCCTTTTTACAAGCGATTTTTGTCACTCTAAACTAACATATCTGTGCGATGACGAGTCGCTCGTACATTCGCATTGGCATCTGTGGGAAAGTACAAAGCTGTAATTCAGCGTAATAGGCGTCATGGGAAAGTATCGAGTTGTGTATCATTCCCCAACAAAAGGTTCGGTTCTTAATAAACGCGCGCATATCTATCATTCGCCTATGCACACAAGCTTTTTTAAAATGATGGAGAGATGCAAGTGCTCTACGCGCGTGCACGTGTTGTGGCGTGTAGCGCGATTATACTCTCTCTAAATTTCTTGGAGTGGAATCTCATTCAAAGCGTGTGAAGTGTGGCAGTATTTTTTCACTCGAAGCGACAGTGAAAATGCTATTACTCGAATTCGCAATCACTTGAATGTTTCACTTCAAGCTTAGAGAGCGTTTTGACTCCATATGAAAACGAATGTTCTGATTCTGGATTAGAATGAACATTATTCTCGTAATGATGCAGTACATATGAATTCATGTGTACATCAGATTCACTCTTTAATTTCGAGCAAGAATATCCGGTCGACTATTTAGAATGGAGTAATCATTCCGTATGAGTGAAAATTCACTCGAATCCAAGCGATTCGATGATCCCCCTGCTTTTCAAGTAAAATTCCATTCTAAAGAATTTATATAGAGTACTTCGATAAATTTCAACTGCGCGATGCAGGAATTGCGCAATCTTCCGTGGACGCGAAGAGAGAACGAGCGAAAGAATAATGAGAGAAAATAGGCGCAACCTTCTCCACGGTGGCATCTCTTGTCGGCAGGTTTACGAGCAGACGCAAACACGACATTTGGCTGCTAACTAGCAACCCAGCTACCGGTGACTAGCTTTTTCTCAAGCTCCGGAATCAAGCCGTGTTGACTGCGTTCAGAGCATAGCCGTGAAGATGTAATCTTAGATTGAGCAGCCGAAAAAAAACATGACGAACAATTCTGAGATGAACTATTCTGAAAAGTATAGAGCTATTGTCTCGTAAGCCTGTAATAACGATCAAAATCTCATATAAGTAACTGCGTAAGAATTTTAAAGAGTCTGAAGTCGATTTATCTCTGTGCATTTCGCAGATAGACTAATAAACAATATGAATTTGGCAGCAACTTTATTAGTCGATTTGTAAATATTGTTTCTTGTGAGGGGATATATCATTCATATTTACCGCATAAGACGATGAAATAGAAATAGAGTGAATTATCAACATTTACTTAAAACAATATTACCTAAAGTATAATAGTCATATGAAATCTGAATATAACTTTTGTTGCTGCATTAATAAAATCAATTTTAAAAAATTTACATTATTGCAAGATATAGATTTAATGATTAATTTAATATAGTATATTTGGTTTATAACCGCAATCGAAAAGAAATGCAAAATTGTCGTTATCGATTGCTTCATTTGATGACAATCATGAAAATTTGTTTGGGTTGTTGTGAGGCGATACTTAAAACATCGTACGGTTAACAGATTGCAACAAGCTCTATCAGCTCGTGTCGTTCCCATACATAGCAGTAGTCTGTAGTACGTAATGTTCGACAAAATATGATACATTCCTCGTGAGAAGCTGCAGTCGATCGACTCGTTGCGCGGGTCAGTGCCCGATATCTCGTCCGCCCAGGTACGCGTTGTACGTGTATGTCGCGCACACGCAAAGAAGTGCCTCATCTGGCTCTCTTTCTCTCTCTCTCTCTCTCTCTCTCTCTCTCTCTCTCTCTCTCACGTCCAAGGAAAAGGACGACGAACGAAAAGGACGCGAGAGGTATTGCAGATGGTATCGATCGAATGGTTTCGAAGACGGGAGTAGTACGGTAGATATAAGGGGAGATGTTGTTTAGCGGACGACGTTGGAAAATCATGAGTCGATGACTGGCACGTCGTTGCCGACGGTCAAGGTTCCGGATATGATCGCGCTCGTTGCACAAAGGTGCAAAGAGGGAAGAGCGACGATTAGCGTCGGGGCCGTACTAAAAATAGATTCCCCTCCCCCTCTACTTCTCTCTCTCTCTCTCTCTCTCTCTCGCTCTCTTTCTTGCTTTCTCTCTTATTCTCTCTCTCGGCCGCGGGCGTTAATTGCGAGCACCACTGTCCGTATGCATACGCCCGCGATTAACAAACGATCCGCAAACAAAGCCGAGGTAATTTAATACGGATCGCGATGCGGAGCGGACTTAGATTGCTCATTGTTATTTCGAGTCGTCTATCAATAAGCGCGTGCATTTTTTCCCCCCGGCAAACGTCGATCCTATCGGCCGCGCGAGGCAGCGGGATGAAAAGTCGTAGATACGATCGATCGCGCTTGAAAGTCAACGGACGGACGAACGGCCGGGACGAGCGAGGCGCAACAATCTAACAGTCCGAGTGCTCTTATTACGGAACGTCCGTAGATAGACTCGCGGAGCACTGCGGACCGCCTATCAATTAGCCGGGACGTATCAAAAGTTCAGGCCGCGCGATTAATTATGCAATAAATTAACGAAGGATCCTGCTCTTCTTCTCCTGCTGCCTTACTCTCTCTCTCTCTCTCTCTCTCTCTCTCTCTCTCTCTTTCTCTCTCTTTCTTTCTCTCTTGATAAGCGATAATGCGACAATGCGATTCGTCATGTATGAACGAAAGAGCGCAAAACGTGGCGGAGACCGCCCGTAACTAGACGAACTTGCAAATCACTGAAGCGTCGATCCTATCGGTTATAGCGTCGTACTCGATTCCTTCTACCTCTACGCCTACGACTCGCTATGGTAGGGTTTATCCCTGAGTAAATTTCATCCAACTCGCGGCGTAGAGCGAGAGCAAGAAAGAGAGAAAGAGAGAAAGAAAGAAAGAGAGATAGAGAAAGAGAAGCGAAATCGCCGGCGAATCGATCGCACGGCCGAGGCGCAGGTATCGGCTATTATGGGGGCGATTTCGAGAGTCGTATCGCGATCTCGTAAGTGCGTCGAATAATGCTATGCCGATTCCACACAGTCGGCGCGGCCTGCATAACGGATTCTCGGATCGCGAAGGTCGCCAGCCCTTACGCAACTCGACGGATTCCTGCTTTCTCGCGTTCTCTGTCCCCTTCCCTCTGCCTCGTTCCTGCCCTTCGCGAATTCGAATTCGCTCGCAACACGATTGCGTGCCGCGCACGTTACATCTTTCGTCAATCAAGTATACCTTATATCAAGTTATAGACCGAAAAGAGAAATCCTACGGCCTTCCATACGTTCCTACATCCTTCTTCGAGCCCGCAAGATTTACCTTCGTAGCGGGCGCGTTCGACTTCGCATACGCGTTGTTGCAATGGGAGATCTGTCCCTTACCTGAAACAGAAAGAAAAACACACCGGTTAAGCTCGAGCAGCACAAACGTTTCAATTACGCGATTCGATAAATATCGCGTAAAACGAGCCGCGTGCGCACTTCCGTTGCGATGGTTTTGGACGAGGCAAACATCGTTATGAATCGCCCGGATTGACCGGGGTTGTCGCAATGCTTCTTTAATGAAGTCGGCGCTTCACAAGTCCCGATTGTATCGTATAATTTTATGGGGAGACCGTTTGTCAATTAAGAGAGATAAGGCGATAGTAAAATTATTTATCGTCCTGTTCGCACAAAAAATGCGAGAGAAAGGTCGAGCTAGGTATTTCTGTGATTTGCGCGACGACGAGTCCAGAGTCAGTTTTTTTCTCTCTCTTCGTCGGCCAATTAAGATAACTCACGGTTAACCGACATTGGTTTACTCCAGAAGTACGACTTCTGATCACGATCGTAATTATTGATAATGATAGTACTAGTACGTTTTGTAATCAATTTCTGTACCGCTGCACGAGGCCGCGCGATTTCTGTAACACCGTGATAATCGAAGCCGAGTAGATCGACACGAAATAATTAATTACGATCGGAGTCATAATTATTAGTTTCGCGGATAGTACCTTTTCCCGTGGCTGCTAAGTGTTAGCTTGCCGACGCATATTTCTTCGTTATTAATAGGTTAAAGACGTGGTCGTGTAAAAGGATCGCGGAGGGACCCACGCGGATGAGAGAGAGAGAGAGAGAGAGAGAGAGAG
>NW_022639468.1:1577923-1617431 GCF_010583005.1 Odontomachus brunneus | reverse complement strand
GGGGGGGGGGGGAGAAAGAGAGACAGTGGCGGCGACGGCGGGCGAAGCAGCAACACCTACTTTGTTATGCGATTATGCAGATTAAATTGATAAGAACGCCAGTCGAATGGTCGTAAAAAGGTTTCCTTAATTTTTTCGCAAGCGTGCCACATAATCTCGGCTGACGGATTCCGTCGTAAAACACGGAATGTAGAAAGTTATTTTGGCCGTCATACTCGTAAAACTCGCGAGATTCTTAATGGCCGCCGCCGCCGCCACCGCCGTCGCTCTCTATGTCCTTTACGACGTGTGACATTGATGATATCAAACGCGACCAGGAAAAATCAGGAAAAAGCAGGAGCGAAAATGTGCACAACACCGGGTATCGCGCACTTGGTGTCTACATAAGCTGCGTTCACTTTGGGTGCTTACGTGGTGTAAGCGTCATTCTATCTTTATCGCTCATTACATACGTGAAGAAGATAGAATGACGCTTACAGCGCATAAGCACCCAAAGCGAACGCAGCCCTAATCGTCGCGCAGCGACTCGACTCTTCGGAGACTACAGTCTCAGGGAAGGGTGGAAAAGTGCGGGGGACCGTGATATAGCCCCCGCGGGGATCCAAAGGATGCGCCGGGTCACATTGTTATCGGCCTTCAACAAGCTGCCTAAATTCTCGGCTTAGTTCCCGACCGAGCGTTAAAAGAAACAGCTTAGCTCGCCACGTGTGGTCGACTAAGATGACAGTGGTGCGGCTTTAGCGTCGCACACACATGGGAGCGCAACGACACTGTCAATGGAGAAAGAAGACGAGGGGGTAAAGACAGCGGGGAGGAATACGACGAATCTCGACGAGGAGGAGGGGAAGAAAAAAGAAACGAAAGGACGGTAGGAAGAGACACGTGAATATTGCCGAAGGAGGAAGGCGTCTCGAGAGCCCCGACACCCCCCGTTGAGCATTATTACACATTTAACTAATTTCCCTGTCTCGTAAAGTACGGGAAGACACCGAGCGCGGGGGCTTCGTATGTTCTCACAAAGCGGCACCGCCGCAATATGGCACCTCTGTATAGCGGCCCGGGCTCTCTCACCCACTAAAGAACGCGTCGGGCGCGCTTCACGTGCTCGTTTTTGCGACGCGGCGCGTAATCGATGCGATTATTAAAGCCCGGCCGAATCTACGGCGATTTAATCGAGCCGTCGGAGAAAGAGAAAAAGAGGCAGAGGGGACGAGGGGGCAAATGTGGAGAAAGAAGAAGAGAGTGAGAGAGGGGGGAGAGGGAGGAGGAGAGAGAGAGAAAGAGAGAGAACGTACGGTTATGCGGGCGTGCTGCTCACGATTTTTTGCGAGACCGTCCAGTTAGTCGGCATCGTCCGGACACGTTAACGTTGACGGGATTAAAGTGCGCGCTATTCCGAAAGAAAAAGAGGCACTCGCGGTGATCAACCGCGATCTGATTTATGCTCGATATTTACCCCGGTGGCGACGCCACGAACACACCGGCGGCATAAACGACGCACGTATTATGTCCCGGCGCCATCGCTTTCTCGCCAACCTACGGTTGAAGTAACGAGTACGTTATCGGGTGAATCACCGTTCCGCGAAGGAATTCGAGAGCGTTTTACGATCCGCGGAAGGTGGAGATTGTCATCCCGGATCACGAACTCCGGCGCTGCTCCGTGAGCGCGCGGAGCTTATAAACGTTATGATCGTTAAGTGTTACGCCGAATCGCCATTAACACGTCGTATCTGCGTTAAGATGCGTCGTAAAACCTACGGCGTGTCTTGTGCGTCTTATTGATCGTGTGACATATTTGCGATTCAATTTCGTACTTACTAAACCTTTCGACGCGATGCTTGCGTAACACGTACCTCGCCGTATTCAATTCCGTGTGTTCGGGCAAAGCTGGGTGGTATATACTGAGAGAACGAACAACAGACGAACGCCTGAATATAGTTATAAATATGGTTACAAATACTAAACATTTCTTTTTCAGTGTATGTTTAATGCACATAGGAACGGAAATTCTCCTTAACACCTCTAAATGATAGAAAATGGCAAACAAATGCCACCTGTAGGTTCTAAAAAGGATTTTTCAATGAGATTAGTAGGTTAAACAGAATCAAAAAACGTTGGAGTATCAAAATGTATGTTAACTAGAACGTTAAAGTCGAGTAGAATAAAAATTTCGACTCGGGATAATAACATGCATATAAGGTTATTATCACTAACATTATAGCAAAATTTAACAAAGAAATAATTTTCTTGACCATAATTTGTAGTAATTATTTCTCCATGTGATTACAGTTACCAATACCAAAAATTTGTTATAGTTACAGTTACAAATATTAAATTTTTTTCTTAGCGTGCACATAAGCTTTCTTTGATAAACCGTATTATCGGCGCGAATCGATCCGAATGCGAATAAGATTTTTTGTTCGGATGCGTTCGTTAAGATGCGTCACACGCATCTTTTTAATCGTGAAACAAAAGTTGCATTCGTTCGCTCAGTGCATAGCCAGGTTAAGAGCCACGCGTGAGAACGGGATGCCAGACTATCTCCGCGTTACAAAACTATAATTCAAACGTGTAGAAATCACAGAGGTTATCTACGATCGACGCTAATTCCTCGCCTGTGCGCGCGGCCCGATCGAGCGTCAGGGATCGATCGATCGATCGCGCGCGCGCGTACTCACGCGCCCGCTCGTATCCGTCGATCGTACGAGGGAAACGCAAGGATAACAGCATCGAGATATTCCTCGGCGAGAAGGATCTGAGGACGATTAAGCATCCTTATGGGACGAATGTATCGGCACGGCTCTGCATCGCGATAATCTCATTGTCGTCCACGACCGTTACGACGTCATTAGGGATAGCGGAGGAAAACGGGTATGGGACGACGTCTCACGTTTCACGCAACCTTGCCTAACGGAGGAATTCTTTTTTGCGCGTCTCTCATCTCTCCTCCTCCCTCTCCTCTAACGCGCTTAACTTAATACTGCGGTTCCCCTTTCGCGCGTCCCGATGTTTTCGTGGCGCCGTGAGTGCTTGAGATGTGCACAAACGTGCCACTGTTTCTAATAATTACGGTTCCAGCGGAACGACGCTTTAACGTTGTCAGTCATCATGCCAGTAATGGGTAATAATAGATCAATCGAATTAGTCGTTTTATCCGGTAGACTACCGCGGTTCACTTGCGCCAACGCCGGAAAAAACTTTGCCTACTTTTATTTGGGCCCTAGGCCCCCCTTGCGGCTAATAACGGGACTTAGCTAAAATGAAAGATTATAGTTAGAGAAGCAAAATGGGCAGTCCTAAAAAGGTTCTCTAGTCAATAAAATTTGATGAGACAGTGTCTCAAATACTCCCAAACGAATATATCTGGAAGATTTTATAGCGCAATTAAATTGAGATTGGTTAAATTTATCTGACAATAAACAACCAAATTTTGTTTCCTTTAACCAAAACACATTTGGTTCGTTCATTGTCACATTAATTCAACCAAACTTTTTCCCCGTGTGGTAACAAGCATCATAAACTATTTTGAAATACAAACTTGAATTAAGGTAAAAGTACCAATACCTGGATTCGTACCTAACCTTTGACATTTTTATTGTTTTAGTCTTTAAACTCATATGTTTAAACTCTTAACATAAAATATGTACATTGAATATACACATATATTTATGTACATAAAAAATATTAATATTTAAAAATATTCGTATTAAGAAATCAAAAAATAAAACTGCATAAAAGTAAAACTCAAAATTAAATACAAGTATTGATATTTTTACTTTACTTATTATCTCTTAAGCAATGATTATCAGATTTTTAACAGACTATCATTTATTTATCGATCAGTATGCGATTCATTACTAGTCGCGAGGGGCCCAAAATGGGTAGGTTTCTTTTTCTCTGCGCATCACTTTTTAATTTCGCTGTGATTTTTGCGGTTGCGAGCGGGCGGGATCGCGTCCGTTGTGGAATGAGCACGAAAGAGGGAAGCTACATGGCGCACTGTCCGTAGGCCTCTTCCGCTGTCGGTGAAGGAGATAAATGTTCCGCGGAGCAAAACCCCGCGCGGTGAGGAGATGCTGCCGAAACGACGTTTCTCATTTGCGAGTATTGCAAAGATTAAGAAACGTTGGCCACGTCCCTGCTGGCCACGCAGCTGCGAAACATTTTGCAACAAATTATGCGTATACGCGATCTCGCTCGTGCAAAGTATTCTGATGTACAAGCCGCGCGCTTTATTGTACAATCCTCGAGAGACGAACGGCTCAATCAATGGCGGTCACGGCGCGATAAATCTCCTGAAAAAGCTTGGTGCAAGGGATCGCGCAGAAAAACTTTCCGCTTCGTTCGCGCGCAAATATCGTTTTCACATAACGCATCCACGGCGCGGCGGTTCCTCGCGAGAGAGCTCCGTGAGAATCTGTGAAAATCAGTTAGACATTGACTTGTACGTCCTCTCCCTTCTGTGCCTCCTTCAAGTATTTACGGCCCGACGTTTTGATTTCGAAAGTACCTCTGCCGGCTGGCGATCCTCTGCAACGGCTCACAATCCCCCTTCGTCGATTCACACCGTCGTGTAACGATCGCGCTGTAGAACAATGGCTGTTTACAGCCCGACCCTGGTGAACGCGAAGGTATCGCGCCGCGATTACGGAAATGCCTCGTGTTTTATATCTTTGCGTTGGAACGCGCGGTGGAATTCAGGAATCGCGTTCTAGAGAACCAATTACTCGTAACGGTTCGCGGCAGAGATGTCCGAACAAGCGGTCCTATTTTTTTCTTTCTCTCTCTCTAGTTTACTCTTTTTCTTTCTCTTTCTCTCTCTCTCTCTCTCTCCCTTTCATCGTTGCGCGCAGTTCCTTTGTCCGCTCGATCTTCTAGGAGGAGCAGTTGCTTCTAGCTAGCGAGTTCAGCAACGACCTCGTTTGCGTCTCGAAAAAGGACACGCGGAGCCGTCGTAGACGACAACAGGCGACGACGGGTCGTGCCTAGGTATCGTCGATAAGACGCGTAATGATGATTGCTTCGAGGAAACGTTCCCTTGGAACACACATACGACTGATCGCGACGTACACACACATACGCGCATGTGGCTGGCCGTGAAAACGCGCACGTGTGCGTGAGGGAAGACCCGAGAGACGTCGTTCGAAATCATAATTTCGACGATTCCGAGCGGCGCCCTCTCTTCCCACAGCGCGCCTAGTTTACGCGTCGTCGAACAAATTACGGGGTTCCGGTAGTGGCCGCGCGAAGAGGGACAGTCTCTGCCGGACGAGCGGCTGGCGGCGGGAGGAAGGGGGCGGGAGAAAATGGAGATGAAGAAGTGCGGAATGTAGAAGAGAGCGCGAGAGAGGAAACGAGAAAAGGGGAGGAGAGTAACGATGAAAAAAAGAAAAGGACGGGTAATATTATCCCGAGGTTACGTAAGGGGCCCAGCGGCGCTCCCGAGGCGTTTTTTGTGCGGCTCTCTCGATCGTGCATCGCGACTCGACTCGCGGGAAACCGTGCACGCTCTGGTGGAACCGTCCCGCTGCCATTACTGAGACGGACAAATAAAACGAGAGCGCGCCTAGTAATATCCCGGGATTATGGACGATTGATGACCCGACATTGACACACAGATCGCTTAACAGCCGGCTTCACTGGACACCATCGTACTTGTTGACTAGTATCTCTCTCGGCCAGAGTACCCTTGTTTTGTACGCGGAGGTCTTACTCCGCGGCGATAAAACAACTTTCACAAGGGATCCGATCCCCTTCGTCCACCTGCTCCCTAATTGATATTGGCCGCGTGCACGGTCAGCTGCAAAAATCTCACGTCGCTCCGTGCAAATCGGCGCGAACACGCACGAAAGAGAGAAAGAGAGAAAGGGTGAACATCAAAGAGCAAGCATCGAAGTATCCCTTGCATTCTTTTCTGCCCGATCCTGCGCCGATGATACGCGAGTGGTACGCAGCCGCCATTCGGGATTATGACCGAGCATTCGACGGTTGTATTTGAAGCGACCTTTTTATTACGCCGACGGGCAACACCGGTACTCCACCTTGTACGAGTGTTGCAGCATTATAAGTTTTCCGCGGTACAGCCCGGCCCGGTAATTTGAGACGAATAATTGCGGGGCACAAAAAAATATGGTCGTCCGACCAGACGGACGACGAGGAGAGGGTGGACAGGGGGGCGGGCGCGGAACGGGGAGAAGACAAGCAGCGGAGTTACGTACGGATGTTGGGTTTGTGAGTATGTCATTGCTGGCATCCCCCAGGCTAAAAGGATCCAGTCGGAATATCCTCGTCCTCTCTTCTGCCTCCTTCGTTTTCGCCCATTGCGCGAGCGCCGTGATCCACGAACGCGGCACCGTCAGCAAAATCGAAGCTGCTCTCGAAGCGGATGATCGGAAGAATTTCTCGGGAATTCATATGTCGTCGGATTTATCGCGCCTGACGATGGACCCAACGTCAGACGATGCGCAGCAATTTATACGGGAAGAGAGTTCCGAGTTACACATTTATTACAATGTGCCCACGCCGCGATTTGTATTTTGAGCCCAGTTATTCGTATCAAGAATCTTGTTGAGCGATGCCTGTCGACCGTAGGGCCATTTGGCGCGATGCATACCATATGGGCCCGGTTGATATTGCATCTGATATTTATCGGCTTTAAACTGGACGGTGAGCTTTTTGCCGCTGTCACTTTCACGACCAGTCTGTGGACCCAGCGCGAGACGGTAAAAAGAAGGAATAAAACCCCTTTTCCCCATCAGCACCTTACCGTCCAGCCTCGACGGACGCTATCAAGATGTATAAGCCAGATTGCGACGGCTTGGTCATTGATACCATCAGAAATTCGAAGAGCCTACATCGCTCAAATTATTAATTAATATCGCAGGTAGTTTAGTCTACTTTTTTTTAATCGTCGAAAATATCAGGGACGGATTTCGATTAATAACGATACGTCAATTATTAACATAACAATTATTAGCAATTCTCTCCCTCCCTCCCTCCCTCCCCCTCTGTCCCATGCCATTGCACGAGACATTCGGCCAGAAGCGAATTCTCTTTCAGCGTCCATTGTAATCAGATACGCGACAATGCGAAAAAATTCCCGAAGGCCCAGTCCATCACGACTCCTCGCGGATGATCAAGGGTGATCCGACTCGCGCGCGAACGCCGAGCGTATCCGGTTCGCCTTTGGCTCTTCGACGGCGAGAGGGCTTCGAGTTTCTGCCCGCGGGAAACGTACGGCGCGGAGGGGTGACGAGGAAGTCCCTGACCAGCCGCGAAATGCAACTTTAAGGGGAGAGACGGTAGACAAATGCGCCGTACGCTCTACATAGATCCGAGCGCGAAGATTGGATCGAGTTTCTCACAGGAGAAAAGAGAAACCGCGAGAATGAGGCGTTCAACGCCACCCTCTGCCGCTGTGTCGTTGTTCGTCCCGCAGCGGCGGGACGGCGGGGGAGGAGGAACGGGAGTGGCGGGAGGGGTAGGTAAAAGGATGATCTCTCTCCTCTCTCGCGAGCTCCGGAATATCCGCGCGGGCCTATTATGCGAGAATGATAAATCGACGGGCAAGGCCGCCAAGAATCTCGATAAGATTCCTCGTCTCGCTCTCACCGCCCGCCACCCCCGCCCGCGCGTCTTCCTTAAACTCATCCGAAGCCCGAGGTCGTTTGAACTATCGACCATCATCGTCCATCTGCCTCGGATTCCTCCCCGGCCGGTTGGAAGTGCCGCGATTCTTAACGCGTTGCTTCCACCGCCGGCGAGGCAGCGCGCCGCCCGGCGAAATTTTTCCGCGTCGAAGGACAACCGATGATCCCGGATACAGCAGCCGCGGCCAATCTCCATTTGGGGATACGTTACAAAGGAAACGGTCCGTTAAACGCGCCGGTCCGATTCGCGATTAACCTGTTTCTCGCGTCGATCTCGTCGCCGATATCAGTCCCACTTTGCCGATATGACCACAGTTATATCAATCTCGCGACCTGGCTGGTGCCGCGGTAACGAGCAGCGTGAGGAGGTCTGGCGGAATACCGGGGACCCGGCACGTATCGCATCATCGATCTCGGACTCGAGCGGGAAGCGCGGGAGCGGACGAACGACGATTGTCATAACGGCGTTCACGAGAGAAGTCAAGAAAACGGGAAAGGTGGCGAGATAAGGGAGTCGCGGATAGTCCCGGAATCGCGTCATGGGTCACGGTGCGAGTAACTCGTGTAACTCGAAACGGCGAACCCGGAGCTGGCTGTTGCTGCAAGGCTCGCGTCTCCTATTCTTCTCCTCTCTCCTTCCCACCCCGTGCTCGCTATTCCTCTTGGTCCAAGTCTCTTCTTGGCTCGTAAGTGTGCCGTTACGCCACGAGAGAAGCGTCAGTGAGACGCCAACGGCAACTACGCGGTTGCAGCAGCAACAACAACAACGAGGGCCATCAGCGACGCCAAACGTACTGCCGGGCAGGGTCGGTTACTTAGGATTACTTCGCGCCTACGTGTAAAGGATACTCTCCGCGGACGGAACAGCCGCGACCCGCATGTGATGCAGACGAGAGAAACTGGATAGAGCGGCTGGGGTGGCGGCCCCCGCCGAGAGAGAATGGGATCGTGTGGAATGAGGAAGGAGAAACTATACGTTGCGCTGCTATATCGCGGAATAAAAGGACGGTCGTGAGAGCGCGAGGACGCGACGCGATGCGGTCGATGAGGGAGAAGCGCCTGGTTTACAAACGAATACACGTGGAGACACGTGAGAGAGCGGGCTCTCTATCCTTTTCCTCTTTCTCTCTCTCTCTCTCTCTCTCTCTCTCTCTCTCTCTCTCTTTCTCTCGTGGTATTCTGCTGGGTAAAGTTTGCGGCGCTCGAGTTCTCGGGTGAATGCAAATGAGACAACCCGGGCATCGGTTAAGCACCGCCGCCACCGGGGAAGATGCTCCGGCAAATCCATCCTCCGTATCCGGATACCGTCGCTTTCCACGACGAACGACGTTCTGCCGGGGCCGGGATCGCCGACTATTCGCCCTTTCCCGAGGCCGATGCCACTGACAGGCATCTCGTCATCCGATCTCATCTAGTTGGTCTCTGCGCTCTCACCGCGCATCGTTGCGTTACGCGGCTTTTTACGCCAAAGTCGCAGCATCACTGTGAAAGAGGAGCACTCGGCGCGGCGATTTCCGTAGGTACGCGATTATACGTTCAGCAGGGAATGGCGGTAATTGAACCGTTGGGCGATGCACGACGATGCAAGTCGAACTTTTCCTTACGTCCCGTACAGACACAATCCACCGATGTGTGTATATGTATATATCTGGCAGAATATATATACGCATCGAAATTTCCCGAGATTATCCCGGATGCAACATAGATTCCGGTTAGAGTGCCTAAACCTCTCTCAAAATTGATTATTCCATTACGACCACCAATTGGAAATCATATTTTTATCTCAAACAAGAGTTCTCTGTCTAGAATTGAAACAGAAATACTCACGCTTTTTTCTTTTAATTAGTACTTTTATAGAATACAACAAGAAATCCTATTTTCATATCGACTATTGTATTCAATAAAAAAATAAAATGAAGAAATGAAATATTTTTAAAGCACTTGGAGTATTTCATTCAAAGAGTATATCAATTATTTGGAACGTCAGCATATATTTTGCTCAGTTCTTTAATGTAAAATGAAAATTGGAGAAAAATATCGGGAAAAATTTCAAGTTACTTACTTTGAATCGCATGTATAAAATATTGCATTTCTAGCTAGAATCTATCGTTATTTCTGAACTGATTAGATCTCAAGAGTATTTCTATGTGTGTATCTTCGGTGTCACGTGTAGAAATTTTCGCGGTTCGCTAGTCGAAACAGTCGTAGGTTTCCCAAGTTATACCAATTCGGTGACCATTTATCGCCGGTAACTTGAGACTATAATCATCCATTACTGTCGTTGAAACGCGCGCAATAGTGTCCCGGCACATCCACACCCGTGCCATTACGCGGCACGAGGGACACGGTCGATATAATTCCCGGAATAATTGGAAAACGGGGTGGAACGGCGCGAACGGTAGAAACGCCGTTTCCGCGTGCGCGCCCGCATACATACGTAAAATCCGCACGACGCTCACGAGAGATCGAGGAAGTAGGAGCCGCGTCGGAGCGGCTCTCTCGCGTAGCTCCGCGTCCACGCCACCGTCCTCGGGAACTTTATGGCTCATGAATGAAACATGGATCTAACCGTACATCCGCGAGGCTACGTGTTGCAACGGTGGCTTAATGTATGCCGCCATCGCGAAAAATGGCGAACCGATAAATGGAATTAAGGCGGGGACCCCGTTATCGTCGTCGTCGTCGTCGTCTTTGTCGCTCGTCTCTTGATACCGCGACGACGACGACGACGAAGAGCGATTGTGACACGACTCGACGATTCCACGACGGCGCTAAGAGCTTTCGTAATCTCGCGCACGGACACCTTGTCGTCGCCGAATAGGGCGAGAGCAGACAGATGAGTAACGAACTACTCGCGAGTCCAACGACTCGTCAATTAAACGCGAAGGGAAAGAGGCGCAATTGACTCACGGAGCTCTCAGTAGGACAGATATGGAATGTAGGGCAGAATAATTTATTTGCTCGATAAAATGTAACATATTTTGCATGCAATTAATCATCCGTGTGATTCATTGGTCATTCTTGAACAGTATCACTATTCTCCATGTACGAATAAAATAAATGGAGATATAAATTATTTCTGAGATTATTATGAGATATATCTCTCTCGTTTTAATTTAAGGTTTTGATTTTTTGTTTAAAACATGTTGCAGCTTTTAATGCTTATTCTTTTCTTTTTTATTTTCGTAAAACACATAGAAAAGTATAGACTTATTGGCTACTTGACTGTTTCTGAAATGAATTACGGAGTTCGGACTTTATTCCTTTCCTCCCTTACCCTCAGAAAAAATGTTTGGTGTATGCAACTATAAAAAATCACAAAGAGAAATAATTACTATAAATTATGGTCAAGAAAACCGCTTCTCTTTAAATCTAATTCTACTATAATGTCTACTGTAACTATAATAATCTGATATGTACGTTGCTACTACTATTTTCATGTTGGAGCAATCAATGAATATGGTCGGAGCTAAAAATAACTATAATTTTAGTTAGATCAACCATTTTTTCCTCTCAGCGCTTATGGTTGCGAAATGCAGGTCGGTAGCGGGGAAGTTACATCGAAATGAGACCGTAGCGGAGTAATTTCTCGACACATTACAAGGGTCTCGGATGTCCAAGTCGATCGTCTCAACGAGGGTACGGGGTGAATTAGGTATGAGGACCGATAGGGCCCACCCGGCCGACCTCTCGTCCTCCTCGGAAGCGAGTGTCCCTGGCTGTCGTAAAGAGCTTAGCCAGAGCTCTCTCGCTTCGGCTCGTTTAACCGCTTAATGGCGGGTCAAGCGGTAATAACGCCGCCAAATAATCATAAAAAGGAAGCTGGTAGCAACGCGGAACCCCCTGTTGAGAGTTCGTAGCGCCGCGTTTACGTCCACGGCGGTCGTACGTATCTTTTGCGGGTCCTTCGGGGGGATCTCTTTCTCTCGCGGTAATCGAATTCACCACACGATTACCTGCCAATTTTTAATCCCTACGTCTCGTCTCATTGGGATCTTCGTTTCACGTTAATACAAGACCCTTTCGGAGAGGGTGAAAGACGAGGAGAGACGGCGGCACAGGAAATACGAAACAATGCGCGAAACTCGCCACTCGACTCCGACATTCGACAGGCGTGCGAAAGTGAAACGCGGAGCAAATTCATCGGAAGTTCACGGATAGACCTCCGCCGACCTCGATTCTGTACGGTTCCGTTTTATAATCTTCTTCCGTTGCCGCCGTCTCTACCTCCAACGACGATCGGAGCGAGGGGGACGGGCGAGCGATTCACCGGGAGGAAACGAAGCGTGGCCGCGGCTGCAACACGCGGTGGGCCAGGAAAATCACGCTCGACCCCCGGCCCTGACCCACGGGGCTCTGCGGTAGCAGAGACGCCAGGTTAAAGACGAGATCTCGCCGACTGTGTATCCTTCGGTGGCGGCACGACGAACGCCGTGCACGGACGGGGCAGGCCGTGCGAGAAATGTGCGGACTAGCCGCGAATTAGCTCCTTTAAACGCCGTCGATGAAAGAGCGTTCCCTCGCGAGTAACAACGGCATTGCTCGATATAAATCTTTCCCGAACTGCGCTATTTTGTAGAACTACGTAAAAGTGAATCTTGACCGATGGTGCAACGTGGTAAAAAAACATCTCGACCGCGTCGGGAACATAATCGGGGTGCATAAGAGTCACGAAGAATAATTTAGACGAATGGCTAATTCGAGAAACGTAAGCAACCACGTCAGCCGGCAATCAGCGGTCAGGCTACGCTGAGAGAAAAAATAATTCATATTTATTTGAGATAAGGGTGCCAATAATATATTTACTTAAATCTAAATTCTTCTATTTAGATAGAATAAACAATTGCTTTCTTGAAAGATTGGGTTTTCTTAAGATTTTTAGAGAACGTACATTTTTATATTTAAAAAATAATTTTTACACATCAATATATAAGTATTATAAATATGTTATCAGTACCTATCAAAAGATTATTTCTTAAATATTTTTTCTCTCAATGTAAAAAGGCCCAGCAGTCGAAAATCGATTTGTTTTTTACATTCTCGTGCGGATTTTATCAAATATTAAAATTTGGATATTTAAAAAAGAAATAATCAAATAATAAGTAATAATTAATAAATAGTTAATAAATTAGCAAGTGCGTTAATTTAAGACTATGTAAAGGAAAACGTGTAGTAGTCGGTATTTCCTATTATGTTCTCTATTAACTCCTAAATTCTTTAAGTGATCCTTTAAGCGACCAAATTTTGCATGGTACTTGAATCTCCCTTTCCTCCTATAATTTCAGCCCTTTGAAATTATTTGTGATAATTCAAATTTAGATATTCTAGATATAAGAAGCCCAGGCAACACGCCGGGTGGTTTAAGTTAGTATTTAATAAGATCCGCGCAAGAGTGCCGAAAACAAATCGAGCGCCGGCTATTGGATGTTTCACCCTATCTCGCACGAGTTCGTCGGACAATGGCTTTGACCTCCCGTCGACTAGTCGCGCGTCCCGTCCGTTTGACGCGAAAGGTGGTCGAGCCGGTGAACGATGGATCGCGATCGATGTCTCGTACGCGGTCGTGAGCGTGATGTGTAATGATCGTGCAGCAGCAGCAGCAGCAGCAGCAGCAGCAGCACAGAAGTAACAGCGGTCCCGTGGAGAGATGGGGAAGCACCGGTGAAATAACCGAGAGAAAGCCCTCCGCGGTTGCGATACGGCGATGTGACTGCCCTCGACGATCGGGCCGATTTAACAAGCATATCGCGAAACTCTATGATTACGAAAGCTCGCGAAAGCGTCGGAAAGCGCCGGAACATGCCGGCTGATCTTTATTTCCAATTGGATCCACGACGGATCGATGGGGGCCCTTCTTAATTGACGGAGAATCGAACGGGGAAGAGGTGGGTGGGTTTGGGGAGGGTCCCGCTCTCGCATGGGAATTATTTTTAATAAGGATCCTTGCTCCGCGCTCATGCAGCGCCTCCTCCTTCTTCTCCTCTTCTCCTCCTCTTCCTCCTGCTCCTCTTCCTCCTCCTTCCTCGCCTTTCAATCTCCACGTACGGGCTTCACGTACGTGACGTGTATATATCGATTAACAAGACTCGAGTACAAAGAGCGCCTTAAAGGTACGAGTCCACTTATGTGTATAACCCGACAGTTTTTGCGCGCGAGCGACTAACACATCTACATTGACGATGGGACGCGACACTGACGGGTAGCCGCGTACAATTGCAAGTCATCGTCGACAGTTATCGAGAGAACCATTTATTCTACGAAGTAATAAGGAACGATCGAGTCGCACGCGCGATTTGCACGACATTCGAAGAAAGGAGAGACACTCTCGTCGAAGAAACAACGCACCACTGCTTCCAGCACCACCACCATCACCACCCTTCGCCCTTCCCCCCGCGGATACAGACAGACGAGGCAGTCCTCAAGGGGTAGCTCTATAATCATAATTTAGCCGTAATTACATTTATGACCCACTTTGCCCTCGTAAATTGTCTACGAAGATCGGGGCTCTGGTCGTTGTTATTACGCGCCTCGGATGCCACGGACGATCCAACGTCCCTCTCTTTTATTCCTTCCCTTCTTCTTCTTCTTCTTCCCCTCCTTCTTCACCAACACCGTAAGTCTCTCTTCCTCATCGTCATCATCGGTCTTCGTCTCCGTCGTCGTCGTCATCGTTGTTATCGTTGTTGTCGTCGTCGTCGTCGACGTCGTCGTCATCGTCGTCAACGTCGTCGTCGTCGTCGTTGTCGTCGTTGTCGTCGTCGTTCTCTTTTCGAGCGTGCGCGGTTATTAAGATCGTGATTGGAAGAGGCGAACGGGCTGGTTCGTCAGGTGGAGCGAGTTCAGCCACCCTGACTAATCGAGAGTAGTGATAATCCAGGTTCGAAGGAAACGATGGATTCCAGGTATTCGTCTCTTTCTGAGGCAGACCAATATTCTCCCGAAAATTAGTCCTCGGAACTTATTTGCGGAGGTATCGCATTAACCTCCGGGCGCTTTAATCTTGGAACATTTCGTCGGTTAATTGAGAGACTCCGCGATTTTTTCTCACCGTGGAGCACACACGGAAGAGCGCTAAAAAGGACGACGATCGATCGGTTCTCGGACAGCGGGATGAAGGTGCGTATCAAATCCGAATACACTGACGCGACATGTATATCCCGAGTAATTACCTGTCCCTCTTATCTTATAAAGGGTTATATTGTAGTAATACCGGATAAGAGAGTAATGCGTGTGTGAGATCGCGATATCACTCTCGCGCCTGCTCGGAGATTTTGCGTACGGTGCGGTTCGTGCGCGCGTACGAGAACACCTTATTAAATCCTCCCTCTACATTTTAATTCGAGATATTCCCGAAATAAAAGTCGATTATATCGAACGGGCTGCGCGTAATGAAATGTAATAAAAATTAACCATAGGCTGTGTGCGTTCGAGAGCCAGCTAATTTCGCACACGTAGCCGAACTCATTCAGGGGGATGTAACAAAAAACGAGAATGCCTTTATAATGATTGACAAGCACTTTGATAGAGAAAAGCTGACGTGAATGAAGGTGTTTGCGAATTCCTGGTGGCTCGCCGAGACGATCAAGGGAGCGGAAGTCGCGCGATTTGAGAGTTAATAAGGTTCGGGAGTCACGTCAGGAGGGGCGGGAGGTCGAGATAAGGTAATCGGCGATCGATTTCGCCGCGAGAAGGCGAATTCGTCGACCGTGCCGGAAACGGTGGGGACTGCTTTTCGTGGAGGGCAAGAGTGGCGGGAGTAGTGGACGCATTCCTGCCGCGATGAGACGCGGTCCCATTGGCTCCCGAGATGGCGGAGCGTCACACCGGTTGGCCGCCTTAATAATATGGTACGGCGGACCAGGCAGCACCGAGGACTACCACTGCCTTACCTGCCACTACCTACCTACCTCCTTCGGCGTTCCTCGGCTTACCCACAGGAGGTTGCTGCCGCATGGTTGTACCCCATACCCGGCAGCTACCCGATCGTTATGTTACCCCCACGTAGCGTTACGCTCGCGTTGCGCGATACCGGACGACCGAAATTTCCCCATCAACACGTCGCCACTGCGAGACAATGAAGAAGATCGCGTTAAAGATCTTTGGGTTCAATGCGGGTGGGGAAGAACTATCATTAGAATTCGAAGAAAGATGTATCGCGGAGAAAAAGAGGAAACGTGAGACTTTGATCTCAATCTGTATGTCTGTAATTTCGAAACTCCGACTGATGGAGAATAATTTAGTTTGCTGAAATCAAATTATTGTTTATAGATTTCTAAAATATACTATACATATATGACTTCGTGTATACACGGAGAGAATATTATAAGTTCTTCTTCATAAAAATTCTCCCCAATTTTACTATGTTTCTAGTAGTTTCAGAGAATTAGACTCAGTAAGGTCTGTCTCGAACATAATGAATTTCGCTAGAAACATAGCAAATTTTTTAATAGCATACTTGAGTTTTTAAGTAGCACTCACGAGATGGAAGAACAGAGTTACTGCAGAATGTCTATCACTCTCGGTTGCAAAACTCTATAAAGCAATTTTCATAACCAAATCCTCGCCGTGTAGATGAGGAAGATCAAATCTCGGCCGCCATATGCGCGCAATCAAATAACGTAGAGCGCAAAACTACGACATTACAAGATTAATATCCGCGTGCCCGGCCGAACGTTTCAAATACTTCTCGTCACTACGTCTTAGCGCGTACGCCAGGACGAAATCATTCGTACATAGCAATCGAGCGCCGACAAATACCTGGATCAGAAGCGGCATAAATCATAGTCAACGAAGGCGGCGTATCCGCGCGCCGATTCTTCATTCCAAGGATATCTCCCGCTAATAGCGGCGGAATGCCGGCCGGCTCTTTTTTAGCCGGGACAATTAAGCACAGGGGAGCACGAGTCGCTCCACGCATCGCCGTTCGAAATGTCTTCGATCTTAACGCGATCATATCATCGTGGCAGAAAAAGCGCGAGCAAGACATTTGGGTAGCTCTCTCGCCCCTCCGATCCTGCCGAGCGCCGAAGGACGCATTCGCGCAAATTTCGTAGTCGGGCTTATGATTACTTCGCGCATAACCTGCCATTATGTATATTACCGTCTCTCGCGCATTTCGTCCGAGGGCTTCCGATCCTCGTGTTGAGGAAGAGAGAGGGCGGAAGGGGGAGAGGAGATAGACAGGCAGATAGAGAAAGAGTGAGAGAGCGAACGTACGCGAGAGCGCTGAGTATACATTTGGCTGGACGGAGGCATAAATAATATGGTCTCGCCGGGGGCCAATCTTACGGTAGTAGACACACCGAGGTAGCCGCGGTACGATGATTAAAACTTGCTCATAGTTATGATCGATCCCTGTGTTATATCGTGTACGCGTCATTATTCTGCCGCGGGTGTTCTCTATCGCGCGCCTCACACGACCTGTCGAAATATTATCCCGTTCAGAGTAAATCATGCGCGATAAATTATTTTTTTTCGTCTCCTTCACTATGAGAATAGTCGCGGGAATTGGCTGTGAGGAGATTTGTACTCCGCATTTCAGACTCGGTCATATCCTCTAATTATTAAACAAGTCTGCTCTTTCGATTTCCGTTCGCAAGATCGTTGCGCAAGCAGTCATTACTCGAGTCGAAATTTTGATTCTACTTTCGATTTCATCATTTCATTTAATGTCTATTTTGACACTTCTATATCCATAGGATTTGAGTGTATTAAACACATAACCTGATCTTACAGAATATGAACGTGTTAGAAAGTTCAAGTCAGAATTAGAACGGAAATTTTGATTCGGGTATACTCGCGCGATTGTCCTCGAAGGACAACAACTGGACGCGAAAATGCTGGCCGGAGTTGTCTATCGAAATTTGCACGTCGCGCCGCCATTACCAAACGAACTCGTTCGCGTAGCGGGCAAGCCGACCGGAAAGGTGGAACGTAGACAGAAACAGAGAGAGAGAGAGAGAGAGAGAGAGAGAGAGAGAGAGAGAGAGAGAGAGAGAAAGAGAGAGAGGGTGAAAATAAAATTCGCCGAGGCTCGGTAATACGTTTCGAAACAATTACGCTATGCTCGAACGCGCCCGATGGCTACGACGATCGCTTCGCATACACGTCCTTTGCTCAGCGGCTGCTGTGTTCCGACGTGACCGTAAAAAAAGGCTCGATCGCAAAAAGGCAACGCGACAAAGGTCCTTGTTCACCTCCGGCTTGTCCCTCTTTTTTCAACGGATCTCTTACCGCCGCCATCGCGGTACTTGTGGTTGATTTCATTGTCGGGAGTATCATTCTTTCCACTTGATTTCTGACGAAGATCGTCTCCGTCTCTCAACTCCCCGATGCTTCTTTGCGTCGATATTGACTGCGAGCTCTCGTAATCGGTATCCTCCGAGCCAAAGAAGCCGAGCGCGTTCGGAGCTGACTGCAGTCGAGACGAAATTACAGGACGCCGCGCGCTCGAAAGTGCGCGCGCGCAGGGAAAGAAAATGATTCGCGGCTCGCACTTTAAGAACGATAAATATCTGTCGGCACGTGTTCGCCGATGTATTATATCGCCGTGTGTTCGTCGCTCGCGCTCGCGAATTGCAAAATCGCGGGCCAAGGCTGCGTAATTAATCGTTAATGGCAGCGGGTATCTGGCGCGCACGAAGGAATTCAGATAAATAAGCGAATCGAGGACGAGATAGAACTCGCACCCACATTATTTGCGAAAGTGTAATATATAGCAGTCGTACAAGCCGTTGTAAACGTTTCCTACGCGCCGATAATTGCAAATGCCTCCGCCGGCCAACGACGTCCGTCCTCGCGACTTTCGCCGTAACCGATAAATAAGTACGCTGACATTTGTACATATGACCATTGGGTATCAGTCGACATTGTGAATTTTATCTCGCGATCGAGCGATCATTACGATCGCGGTGCATAATAATCGAGATTTAGAATCTATGTACATAAAATAGAACGTCTATTTGTCTCTTACAAACTTTCTTACAATCTTTCATTGAATATTATTTCATAAATATTAATAATATATTTGCTTCCACCAATATATTTCTCAAATAAGGAGCTATACATTTTCTTGAAACTTGAGCTTTTCATGGGAGCAATTGTTTATTCAATTGAAATAAAATAATACTTGGCGTCGCGACGCTACCGCGTCGCTTGACTAGATTTAAATGTGTTATTTTAGCATTCTCCGAAGAAATATCTTATATATTTTATTTTTTAGATATTTTTTCTTTCAGTGCACGTGCGAAAAGAATATTGTAGCGAAAATTACAATGCAATTTTAATAGTCTGAGAGTAGATTGGCACTATTACGAAAATTATAATAAAACATAGTAAAGTAAACATGACAACTTTTATTACATTTATGATCATTTTATTATAATTTTCGTAATACCAGTCTGTTCTGGAACTATTAAAATTGCATTGTAATTTTTACTATAATATTCTCTTCATGTTCAGTTCACTAGAAATTCCTGTTTAGCTTCTTATCTGTTCTTATAGCGTTAGTTTTTTAAGACGCTTTTAATTCCTCGACGTGTTTCCTCTAAGCGTTCGTAATATTTTGCTTAAAATGCAACGTAACGCTTGGCTACAAAAAGAAGTATACAACGCGCGAGAATACAATTTGCAAAAAATTTAAACTCATCCCCTGTCGTCGCCAACAGTCGTTACTCATCAACGAGCGTCGGAAGATCACACCGTCAAAACATTGGGGACATTCAGGACGATGAAATTGTGCCTCGCAGATTTTTCCCGATATTTCCATTCAGTTCCGAGCTGACTAACGGGATTACGTGTATCGGTGCGTTATCTATTGTTCCTCTACACAGTCAAAACATCCGGGACCTTCAAGGAGGTTCAACAAGATTTACCCTTGTGCCTCGCGGACCTTTTTGTATGTCTCCATTCAATTCCGAACCGGTGAACGACACGCATACCACGTGTTGATCGCGTTATCTATTATTTCTTTTGAGTGATTAGATTATTTCGTCGCGTATTTTGAGATACTTAATTAGTCTTGTCGGCATCGCGTTATTTAATACGTGTATCTTCGACTAAATCGTGTGTAGACACGAGTGTTGATGTCACGATGGAGCAGCCAGCATGTTGAATCGAGAAGCCAAGAGACAGGACGGCGAGACGCGGGCAGCGACACATATATTTTCATGGAGTGTCACAACATTTATTGTACAGTTTTTGACGGGCTTTTGGTTAGATTACCGAGAACAAAAAGATACCTAAGTCGAAATCTATGTGTTTGAAACATTACACTTTCAACTAGAACCCTAATTATTTTAGGGAATTCCCAATTCCCAAGAAATTTGTTATACGGGGAACCTCCGTTCATGCGAACGTGATGTAACGCGACGCGACGCGAACGCAGAAGTCGCGGCTTCCACCACGGCTTCCCTCGAGATCGCCGGCTGGTAGCGGCTAACAAATCATTCGTTGGCGCGACGTGTAACCTGCCCGCTATTGTAACAGTCGTACTGTTAAGCAGTAATGGTGGGACAGATTATCAGCGGCGATTGCTCGGATCTTTACGTAACGACTGCTGTCAGTCTCTCTATGTCACGTCTCGTCCACTTCGCAGGGGTCTGGCAACCGCTGCACCCTTGCCGACGTCCTCGAGGGTTCCCGATCGTATCGTGTCGAGACTCGCCAACGGAACCGACGTCGCGCGACAAGGACGATCGCGAAGGATCAGCCGAGCTGTTATTATCGCGATGCACCGGACGTGCACCTTGCGCTCCCTCGCGCTCCCTCGCGCATTACGCTCGCGCTGCAACGTATATGTCAGGGAGAATTCACACGTTGGTCGAAGAGCAGAAATTGTCGACCACTACGATTGGCTTCTGCCTTTCTGCCACGAACAACGCGACACACGTGCGCGTCGGGAAAGCGTTTGCTCGTCACGGCTGTTGCGGCGTCGGAGACGCAAGAAAATGAAACGTGAGAGTGTCGAGTGTAGTCTCGCGGGTAGTCTCCGGGCGCATTGATATTTCTTGCCGCAGCATATGCGTGAGTAATGATTACGTATTGCGTGTTTTGCGGCGCGTTAGTACAGAAGATTAAGAAATGATTATTGCCTTCGGTTGCGCCTCGCGCGAGCCGCTACGAAAGGTTAAAGTTTACAAGACAGTGGCCGTCCATAGGCGGCTTTAAACGTGGAAACTAACGAAAGAGACCCGACACACGACGCTGGTATTTATAAGTTAATTTAACGGGGAGCAGAGTACGCAACGGACTGCGGGGGTGGGTGTAAGGGGAGGGGAGGGGAAAGTATATAATTCTTCCCGCGCCTAACGCGCAAAAAAGAAGCAACGTGGGAATGTTATTATCGCGATGTGTGCAGTACACAGTGTGGGATCCAATCTTCTCGATCGTAGGACGCGTCACGAGGCGGCGAACGTAGCGGGATTACCCATTCTTGCGAAAAGATTGCAACAAAGTGGGAAAAAGAAAGCAGCGAGTACGGGCGAAACGACTTTCGATTGTACAACCGGGGTTCGACTGGACGGACGTGAATGAGGGATCGGTACAAACGCTATCATTACCACGTTGAAACGTCCGTGAACTTCCAATTAACTCGGCGCGGGACCATTCTGGCTCATACAATGTATTCCCCTCGACTACCATCAACAGCACCGCCGTACACTGATTTTCGGTTAGCGGCCATCTCATCAGGTCGAGCTGGACTCATCGGGACTACGTCATGACAACGGCGATCACGAGGAGCGTACGTACGCGAATGTGTATTATTAACGCGCACTGGGCCGGTTGTACACGCGGCGGCGGATCCCTTCACGCCGGGGAGGGATATCATCCTGGACATCATCATGGACGTCTACATTGTGCGCTACCAGTTCAGCCCACGGGCACCATTTTTGCGTGGCCGACGGACGTTCCAATAAAATCGGTACGTCAGACAATTTTCGGTTACGCGTGATCTCATTAAGTTGCCCATGGAGGCCGTCCCTTTCCTCCTCCCTCTTCTACTTTCTCTTCTCTTCTCTTCTCCATTCTCTGGCTCTTCTCCACCGTCTTCTCTCCTCGCCGCTTGCCTCCTCTTTCTCTCAGCTGCTCGTCCACACCGCACGGCCGCCCACTACCTCCGATATCTCCCGGCTCGGCGAGGAGAGGAAGGACGATCATTATTTCAAAATCGCTCCAAATATTAGCGCAAAAAGCGCATCGCGTATCTTGCGGTGGCTCGAGCGCACCTCTTCCTTCCTACCGGTTCCAGCTGATCGCGTCTCGCCGATTGCGCCTCGCCCTTGGATGCCGCGAGTAGTACGTTCGCGTGTATTCGCGCGGTGTTACGTACATAAGTACGTACCGGTAACGATCATTATCGAGCGATCGCGGCCACGATCGTGCGAGCGAGAGTATCGACGAGAGGACGGGCAATTTTCGCGGGAAAGGAGAGAATGACAGTAACGGACGAGAATCCGTTGCGGAGTCAGGTGTGAGGGTGCGGCGAGAAGAGGGAGGGGGAGGTGGCGGAGGACGGCAATGGCGGAGAGTGCGGAGAAGAAGCAACAAAAGATGGGTTACACCGTCGTTCGCGGACGATACGCGAGTAAAATGGCGATGCGCGAGATCGCGCGTCTCTGCGGTGAACCACTCGCGGGGCGGCCACGTCCGAGGAGGAGAATGACGACGACGATGACGACGACCAAGGAGGTGGAGAGGAAAAGGGGCTCATGATCGAGCGGCAGGGGAATCGAGTGCGAACGAACGACGGAAGGAACAGGAGGGGAGAGTTCCCTGAAAATCGCGACAAGGCGGGAAAGACGACGGACGAGAGGGAGGTGGCGGCGACGGTTGCGCTGGTGGTGGTGGTCGTGCGAGAGTGCTGGGAGCGGGAGGTGGTTTAAAAATGAAGTAATATGGTAAAAATATGGCGGGCAATTTTCAAGGGGAGACGAGCCTGTTAGCCAAGTCGAGTCGAGCCGAGTCGGGCCAAGTCGATGCAACACGCTGACGTGCGCTCGCGCTGCACCATGCGAGGGTGTGTTGGTGCGCGTCGGCGCACGTAATGTCGGTAGGCCCCTGAGAGAGAGAGCCTCGGTAGATACGCCTCGCTCGATTCACCAGCGTAAAGATGGTCGTCCGAGATAGCACAAAGTTAATAACGGGCGGACGGATAGACGCGAACGCGCGCGGCATTAAGGACGGACGAAACCGCGATTATTTTTCTCCGCTCGAGCGTTTGCGCGCGCACTCACGGATGCGAAATCCCGCAAGCACGTAGAATTACGATTTGCGAAGCAGTTCGCGGTTCGGGCAGACGTAAACGCCCAGTTTATCGTCGCCGGGACGAAGCGCTGCATTAGACGCAGAGAGGCATGCGGCGGTTTAGCGTCGCCGGCTCCGTCGACGACGCATCTCCGTCGCGGTTTTGAAACGCAACTACAAAGCGGACGGAAAGAGTGTCCATTCTGTGAGCTCATGTGCGCCCGTATACCATGTTAATTGCGACTGTTTTTTCCACCCCTTTATTAGCGTCATTTGTAATACCGCAAATATATATTCGCAGCTGGTTCCGAGTCGCCGTTCTGGAACGCGGAAAAGCGAAAGCGATCGAAGAGTCTCCTGTCGCGGAAACCGGCGAGCGCAAAACGGGTGCGTGAGATTCTAATCGTGCGCAATTAAGGCTCGACTCGTTTACGAATCGCGAGCTATGAGTAACGATACAAGCGGCGCACTCGCCGGCACCGCCGTTCGCTCCTTTAATTATTCCCTAGACGCTCCACGCCGATCGGAAGGTATAAATCGCCGCTCAGGTTTTCGCAGTGCTGGCACGCACGCGATTAACTCACGCCGTCTTCTCGACGCTACCACGTGCGAAAGAAAGAAAGATAGATAGAGAGAGAGAGAAAGAGAGAGAGAGAGGAAGGGAAAGAAGGCAAAGAGAGAAAGAGCACGCGTTTCCAACGCCGACGGTGTCAGAGTCGCTTATGGAACGCGAACCTCTCTCGCGCGATTTGTCCTCTTTTTGTGGTCTCCTACGAATCTCGTAATAGTAGACAGAAGTAGCGATGGCGCTGATACCTCTCGCGCGAGGTGTCGGATACTCGTATCAATTTTGCACACGTATCAATCTCCCGCGACCAACGTTGGGTCGGCGTGTCCGTCTGTGGCGAAGAATATTAATACTTTCTTACGAGGTATCAATCCGTCGCGAGCAGCGTGAAGCCCGTGTACTTGATCTCGACGTGCTGCGTCGCGGGACGGAGGGCAAAGTGATGGGAACGACGACGCGGTGTCGTCACGATAATCGAGTCCAACTTGCGGGAAGGTGGAGTCGTTTCACCGAAATGTCGTGAATTATCACACAGCGAAATGTCTCTCCCTTAAAAAAATGAGAAAAGAGAAAGCATTGAAAAAGAAATACATCGCCTTGGCGCGAGTGTCGCCTTGGCACGTGTACTCCCCCTCCGCGAGACGCCGCCGCCGCGTGGTGTAGGAGAAATCGACGGCGTGGCTGTTACTTTTGCGAGAGTATTGTTTACAACGTCGAGCATCAAAAGTGAACCGCGTAAATTGCCCTCATGACTCATCCCGCCAATGATACCAGTGCTGCGTGTGCACGCACGCACCCCCGTCGAGCGCGCGCAGCCTCTGCGCTCGCTCGAGCGTTGCAACCGAGCGCATGATCGCGCGGCGAGTCACTCCTGCCGGTATTATGGCTATTGGAAAAGAGCGCGTATCTACTTAGTGTCCGTGCCGTACACGGGATTACCTGTTGCTCGGCTTAAACGCGAGCTGCAGCCACCCGTCGAGGTTACCTAACAGGGTACCGCTGGCATCCACAGTACGCGTGTATCGCGTACGCACATACCGTAATAGCGAGCCGTACATATGCCGAGAGCGTGGCGAGGAATCGGCGCGAGTCACTCGACTCGGGCTGAGCGCGAAACGAGCTGTCGGGCTTTTCTCGATACGTCTGTGTTCCCCGCCCGGCACGTTAGTTATTTCAGAGAACGGAACGTTTCACTCGAGGGGGCTGCCCCTCAGCGCACGATCCCGCTGTTGTGACATGTGTGAGCGCCCCGCGACGACGTAGAAATGACGTTTACGTTGCTGCTACTTTCCACGTCGCTCGCGATACTTCCCGGGGGAATTGAACGATGCGCCGTCGGAAATTGCTATCATCGCGCGTCAGCGTGGAAACGGGAAATAATTACGTGAGATTCACCAAATGTCCCATGTTAATTTAACCCTCAGAGTGATAACCACACCAAGGATCATTCGTAGTCCGGGTTATTCTAGAAAGTGCTCGGAGCCTTTCTGTTTAAATATCATTAAAAATTGGAGATACTTAGAGTAATTTATTTCTCACCAAAGAGCCCTGTGGTCTCTTCAATTAGAAGAGAACTCCTTCACCCTTCAATCAGAAGGACTAAAGATAGTTTCAATAAATTTTAGGGATCTTATCGAATATTTCAAAAGCAGAAAAATTAAAGAAAACACTAATAATTCTTGGTATCACTCCGAGGGTTAATTAATTCTCCACGTATAATCATACTTTTCGAGACATGCAGTGCAATCTGGGTTTATCAGATTCGGGCAATTTTGAACTGCAATAACTTTGTTGAAAAAAAATTTTTTGACATATTTTTCTCCATAGGTATAAAAAAGTCTTAGCTATAAGATAGTAGCGCAATAAAATCAAAATCTGCAGGTTTGCGCTATTTTGAAATATTTTCCAGACACTTTACAAAAGTTGGTGAGCAACCGAATATTTCTTCGGGTTCCATAGACCTAACATTGTATACGGAATATTAAGACAGAATACGATCGGATTAAGGAACGCAGAGTAATTTTCGGGCACAATCAGCTAAATCGCAACTGCGACGTGGCGTTTGGTTGCCAACATGGTAACGCGGTAGACGCGCTCTTCTGTGCTCCCTCTCTCTCTCTCTCTCGCATCCTGGCGACGATGATTTTACACCTACCGCAGGGTGCAACGGCCCTAACGACTTTAGCAGGGCAAATGGCCGCGGCCGAGTCGTCTTGCTGAATCGCGCGCGGGCAAAGGTGCGTTTCGTATGGAACTGCCGGCGGGACGACGGCTGTACGTGACGCGCGCATGTATCGCACGTATTCGCGCACACAACGTCAGTCGCGCGGTCGAGCCATCGTCAAGCGAGCGCGATGATGACTGAGCGCATAGCTGTGCGCGCGTGCATCCGCGTGCGCTGCACTTACATCATCGCGCGTTCTCGTCGCCGTCGCTGTCGTGGTCTCGTCATGCTCGTCGTTGTCATCGTCGTCGTCGTCGTCGTCGTCGTCGTCGTCGTCGTCGTCGTTGTCGTCGTCGTTGTTGTCGTCGTCGTCGTCGTCGTCGTCGCCGTCGTCGTCGTCGTCGTCGTCGTCATCGTCGTCGTCGTCACCCTGAACTTACCTCACCGACAAGACGAGATACGACCGCCACTCGCTCGTGTCACACGTGCCACGCGTGCCTTCGACGAGGCTCACGAGGCGATCATCTTTACACACGTGACGTTCCAGCACGGCTTCTCACGTTTTCGAGCCTTGACAACAATGAGCTCGTTCATCGATCCGGTTTGATCCCTCGTCGATGATCTCGCGAGACGCGAGAAAAAGAGAGAGAGAGAGAGGAAGAAAGAGAAGGAGCCGAGCGGGAGGAGAGGAGAAAAAAATGCACGCAACACATCGCGCTTATGGTCATCCAGCAAAACAGTCTCGTTAACTCGTTAAGAACTGCTGGCACCGTGTACGCAAAAAATCATACTCGAAGCGTGCAATAATCTATATAGTATTATTATATCTGTACAGCATTATTCCCGTAATAATCGAATCGATACGGTCCGCGTTTAACTAATTAATCCTCCAGTCAGGCGCATGGTCAAATCTACAGATGTAGATTAACGTTGTTTGTATATTACTAATCAGAGACATATCTCTTTTCTATATATAGTTTATTGTTTATTTCATTATATGTATTTTCGAAAAGAAAATTTATGCCTTTCTGGCACTAGAAGACTTTGAATTAATACTTTATACAATCGTTTTGAATGTCGAATACAATGAACTTCACCTACAGGGGAACCGAAACAAGCTCTATAATCAGGCGTCTACGAGGGTCAAAGAGATACCATATTTGAAAGTTTTATCGACAAAATATAATTTCTTCTGCAAAATTTACATTATATTAGTAGTAGACAGAAATACTTCTGCACAATAACTGTACATGCAAAAATTAAATGAAGTATTGCTCAACGTGTGACGTAAATATAAAATTCCAAAATTAACATCTCGAACTGTCAATTAATATAAAAATTTATCTTATATAAAAGTTTTGCAACTTGTACATATCGAATGTATGCCACGCTCAGGGAAATTTCAAAGAATATTGTCGTATCTTTACAACTAAATCTAGAAGCTTAAAAATATATGAAAAGTATTTGTAGAAAAATTCATATACATACATAGTTATGCATAGTTAAAACGATTGCCTCTACGTTATCGACGTTTTTAGAGTTTGTCATTACTTTGGTATCTTTATCTTAAATGACTTGATTAATTTATTCTCAATTCACTTCTTCTTATACATTCTACGTTAATTGCACAAGTCTGAAAAATAACGAACGTCTCCAGAAATAATAAATATAATTCGCGGACATGTTTATACAATTATATTAAGATGCACATCGATTCCTCTCTCCTTCTCTGTTAATCGAATGATGATAAAAGATGTTTGAGAATGATCGTGAGATAAACACTCGACGTATTTCCATACGGCTCGATAAGCTACTGTAATTTTTCTAAGAGGACAGGTCCCGCGCGATCGGCCGTGATACCTCAGCCGCGCGCGTCTCAGGGACGAGAACTCGATTTTCAGCGGTCCGTTTGTAGACAGAGCGAACCGCGCACCGACAGTCCGCAATTATCGTAGTAACAAATAGCTGTTGATTGTACAGCAAAGCCACGTTTTAGTACCTCTAATCGTGGGGTCAACCTTTCTTTCGAGAACGGACGGCCGCGGCGCGCAATTTATAACGTCACAATCATCACAGATGGAACCTCGAGTTATACTACGTGGCCACGTTGAAACAAATGAAATTAATTGATTTAGCCTGCAGTGCGGATCTCCGAGCGTTCCAATCGCGCGAATAACGAATGTTCCCCTTAAATATTCAGGCGTCGAAAGAGCGAGCATAGTGCTGGCGTCTCGCCAGCGCTAAACAAGGTGGAAGTGAGAGTAAGTTGCTATGCTCGTCGCGAAAATGATCGCAAATTCCTAGCGCGAACTTGTCTCGCGCTGAGACAGCCAGTCAGTACACAGTCTTTGTACCACTGACACTTCCAATTCCCTGTCACATTGCGAAATATGTACAAGAGCCTTAACGATCGTTAAGGCATGGATTGAGAATCACGATCCGACAATCGCAGTCGCAAGAAATAGAGGTGAGGGTTGTACGAAACTATGCCGTTGACATCGAAATTGGTGTTTATCGTCATATATAATTGTGCCCTCACCCATCACTCTTTCTCCTTCTGGCGCAGCGAGTGATTGGCTGGAATGAACGCGAGTCGTGGGGATTTTAATACGTGACTCTCGGCGATAAGTCGGCGCGCTTAACGCGCGCGGATCGCTCGAACGAGGATATATCTTTTTCCGATCGCATCTCGCGACGCGTTAGTATCAAGGTTACGGCATAGGGGTTTGTCCCGCGACTCGTCCTCATTTACATATCTCATTGATAAGGGAGGGGGCCATTAAAGAGCCATAAGAACGCGGTCGCGATCGCATGGAGTGAGCGCGACCGATGCCGCTGCACGGTAGACGTAATAACAGCCTAAAAACAGCACGATGACCTCGGCCATCGACACCGAAAGTTCTGCACGTCCGGCTCCTTCCCTCTGCGTACCTCTCCCCCCCTCCCCCTCCACCACCTCCTCCGCCTTCCTCCCGACACCCTTCCACGCCGGAGAACCCTGCTTGAAACGGGCTCAGTGTTGTGTCTGATTACGGCCCCTATAACCGCGGCGACCCCTTCGCGCGTTCTCCTTTCGGCTCCTTCCGCGAATTCTGCAGACGTGCTGGAAGCGGCCGCATCCATCCACGGGCCCGAGCCTGCAACGCGCGTGGAAAAATGCACACAGCCTCGCGCCGCGCCATGCCGTGCCACGCCGCGCCGCGCCGCGCCACGCCGCGCCACATCGTGGTGAGGTCGAGGCGAGAGAATAAAATCACGTGGTGCCGTTCCGAGATCAAAAGGAATATACATCGGTGGAAAGGGTGGTCTCTCCTTCTCTCGTAGGATGACTGCAGAATGAACTTCTGGTCCGAGGCGAGGCCCGCCGCACGGCGAGGAGGGAAACGGCAGGGAAAATAAAGGGGGCGGAACAAGCGCAGAGATTCAATTACGATCGATCGGCCCGCTCCACTCTGGACAAATACCGTTCGTGTGAGATAAGGGGGCTCATTTCATTTGCTTCCTGGACCCGAAGGCTATTAAGGTCCCTTGGGCTCACTCACGACTCATTGATGCGCCTTTGTCGCGGGACCACGCGAAGCCAAGTCGCGGGACAGGACCCGTCGCGAAACTGACAGTCGCGGCTGCTGAGATGTCAGATAGCGTATCGCTCGTGCTCACTATTCTTTTTATGACATTCATCCGTCGTACGACAACATTGTATATTGCAATGTCGTCTTAAGGCCTTTCTATATCTGTCGCAATGTCGATCGTAACGTTCGTCGCGTTACGTTGTTCGTAAAAGTTGGCTCAACTTTCACGGATATGACGCCTCTCTGACGTTGCGACAACCAAACAGAAGTACAAGGTACAAACAGTGGTACAAAGGGTACCATTATTGGTGCTTCTGATTGCATTGTGACCATCGAAGTTGAAGCAACTTTTGGAGCATCTCAACGAACGTCTGCTTGTAGTTCGACATTGTGACAGATGTGAAAGAGTCTTTAGCTATATTGCTATACCTCACCTGTACTTTGCGCGTTAGAAGTCTGTATTAACAGTTATCACTTGAAACTTGTTTCGTGCACGAGACTCAGATTTTAATTAAGATTCAAGTTTTTTAGTCAAGTTATATGTGTCATTTATATGTATAATCGCGACTCGAGTGAAAAATTCTCATCTAACACTGAATTCAAATTTGAATATCTGGCTTGAGACGAGTTTCAAGTAATAACTATTAATACAGGCCTAAGACTCGTTCCGGATAAAACAACTTGAACGATTCGCCGTCTCCTTTTAAATGATAATTTTACTCAGAAAGAGATAGAGAGAGAGAGAGGGGGGGGGAGAGAAAGAAAGAGAGAGAGAGAGAAGAACGCGAGGATACACGAGACACGCATGCGAATCAGCTATATCCACAAAGTACACGCGACTCGCAAAATTCAATGTTGCAACGTCACTACGCTGACCCTAGCGGCACGCGTATGAAAATACAACGACCTCGCGGCGGTAGAATGAAATTTAGATTGGTCCGTCAGCCCCTATTAATCCCCACATGAATAGATTCAATAAAGCGGCGGGATAAGATCGAGACAGACGGAGTAATGAATGGAAAAGCGACGGGCGCGCTCGCCGAGGAGGGACGAAATCGTCGGCAATGAAATCTCGATCGCGCGGGGATCAATCACGCGCATCGATATCGGGAATGACACTCAGGAACGAGTCTATTAGGCGGTCGATAACCACCGCAGCAGCGTTCCGGCGGAGAAGGCGCGCGCGTTCCTATCGCCAGGCCCCATCAACATTCCTTATCGACGCGATAATAATTTATTACCTTGTCCCACGTACCGATGTTCCGCGGACCATAAGGCTGGACGGAAAGAATATGCGCGCAGTCTCGATATTACGTATTGCACGTTGGCGAGAGATAGAAGCGGCGCGTTGAGAAGACCAGAAGTTGACGTCGATGTGCGCGACGTAACCGCTTCTCCGCTTCTCGTTACGACGACGACGACAACGCGGCGATCGTGGCCGATGAACACGCGCGGGATACTTCTCGAGGGGGCGGAAAAGCAAACCGGTAATATCTTCTTCGTCGAGCAACAATGTTCGCCGACGCAGCGGCACTTTACGAGCGCGCCCGACTGTTCGCCATCGCGTCCGCGACGACCATTAAAACCGGATCGCGCGGCCGGCCGCAATATCGATTACGCGCGATAACGGCGCGAATTTATCGGTTAATGCGCGATAAGCGGTATCCCTAAACGAGACCGGCCATCGCGAGGAAACCGGGATCGTCGTACGCTAAATGTCGTAAGTGAGAAACTTGGCACGTAATGCCGGATACAAAAATTACGTTTCATCCCGATAATCATCGATGTGCGCTGGAACGGCCGGCCGGGGGCCGTCACCGCGATAGAAGAGGGGGGCAAGCAGGGGGAGAGACAGACAGACACACACACAGAGAGAGAGAGAGAGAGAGAGAGAGAGAGAGAGAGAGAGAGAGGCGGAGAACACGAGTTAAGCTGCGCATGCCTCATCTTCGTAAATCGAGTCTTCGACGTTCCTTCGTCCCAGCCCCATTTCAATATCCCCGGCTTCGTAAAAGCAATCGCTGATTCACGGTGTAACGATCCAGGTGTATGAGGTTTGCACCTTGCCGGGCCTCACGCATCGCGCACGGATGAACGAAAGTATCCTTTCATACCGGACACGGGGATATGCAATCACGAAGATTAAACGCTACCGAAAGCACGAAAAAGGACGATCAACGCGGTATAGTTCCCCTCCCCCTCCTTCCCCCCCTTTTTCCGTTACCGTCAAGACTTCCGCGCGGGACACGGCTGCGAACCACACAAAACGCGCATACTGACCCTGCGAGATTGCGTGGCAATTTTAGATAATTGCTCGATCGCGGGCACCGTCTCGTCTCGAGGGAATAAGGAAACGCCGCGGGATCGGGCAGGATGTAGAAAAACGTAGAAAGGCCGATTATTTCGTAATTCCCCGGCCTGACCGGCAGACGTACGGTAACGCCGGACTATGAAATGTAACGAACGCCTCGCTACACGCCAGGCATTGAAGTCACCAAAGGCCTGCTCTTTTCAGCTGAACTGCTGCTGCTGCACTGGAACGTCGTTCCTCTTCCCTTCAACGCTACGTCATATACTTGTTTTGCTCTCTAAAGGCAAAAAGTGCAACACACTTCAGCTAAGAAGAGAACAGACCTCGAGTTTATCGACTTGGCATTCCTCGGATCGTAATCGCGAATGAAAACCGTCGCGTCGCGTCGCGGCGCTGAGCAATCCGCAGAACAATCTACTTCCGGCGCATAGTTTAACGCAACTTTGAACGCGAGACGTTCCATCTAACGCGTTCAATAAATAATTTATTATTATTATTATTGTTATTCAGTGTTAATTATGAATCATACGTAAAAATCGGAAAACAATTTGCCCGACTCACGCCTCCTTTCGCGTGGCAGCGCGCAGATCGCGACCCACGATCGTTTATTGATCTCTGAACTCGCTGCATCTCGCGCGGTAAAACGAGGAGTCGATGGCGAGACGAATCGACTCTTTCTGGGACAGGATACGGCGAGGATCACGGCTCGTTGGATTCGGTAGTATCGTTGACGAGATCCATCAGTGGCTAATGAATCGGTCGTAAAAGTCGGCCTCTTCGATCTATATTCCGCCTTGCGTTACCGCGCCGAGATTCGTTTTAGGGCCCAAATAATGTATGCCGTGCACGTGGATCCTTTCCCTCCCTCTCTCTCTTTTACTCATCCTTTCTATCGTCTCGCTGGCGAACGATGTTTTTTATTGGCTCGTAATAGCTCCTCCATGACGTCCAAAGCGGCCGAGATAGCGAGGCGAAGCTACCCAATCGACGCAATCGCGAATGTGCATCCTTTAACGGATATAGGGAAAAGAGGATAAGAGACGAGGGGGAGGAGAAGGAGGAGAGAACACTCGCGTGTTATTATTCTAACATGACGTGCGACTAATTGCAAGTTCGAGGGACCCCAATCATATCTGTCGATCATCGACCGCGGGACATCGGCGCGCCGCGCTACTTCGCGTCGACTTGGGTCGAGTCGAGAGTCGAAGCCGAGCGAACGCCGGCATGAGGAGATTTCCCCCTTCCCTTCGATTTTTCCTTCTTACACGCTCTTCTTTCGCCTGCTTCTTTGGCTTCTTCCACCCGTTCGTGTGCAAAAACTTTAATCGCGCGCCCCGACCGTAAAGGCCCTCTCCGGTCCCCTGCCCCCTTCCTCTCTCCCCCCTCCCGCAGCCTCCACCTCACCATCACCGGCCGCCCTTTGCCGTCGCCTCTACCAGGCACGTCGCTGATCGTAGCCGGCCGTGGAGCGGGTAACGACGAAAGCGACCAAAAAATCGTCGGCTGATTGTTTTACGTCCGACCGCAGAGGCAATTCGTGCGCGAGGGAAGGACGGTGACGTTGGCCGGCAGGAAGGATCGCCGTCGTCGCGCTGTAGGTTCAAGGATTCAGATAATCTCCGGGGCCTTGGAAATTTTTCACGTCTCTTCTCTAACTCCTCCTCTCTGCTCTCCCGCCAGGTCTGGAGTAGAGAATCACGTCGGTCGCGCTCGTATGGTAGCGAAAATAGTCACGCGTTTGTTTGCTCATTAGTGCCGGCGGATTTTCCATAACGGCGGCGATACCGTATGATCAGAGATTAAAGAGCGGCTTCCGTTTGATATTCGCTTACGACGGTTACGAGACAAAGGGTTGTTAACCTCTGAGCGCGCAGGTGTTAATCGCTGCGTGCGTCTTTCATGAAGCAACTAGACGGACTATGCGCGGCACTTTTGTCGGTCCTCGACGGTGCGTATCCTATGGGATTCAAGAGACAAGGGGGATGATGGCTTTACGAGCAAATATCGTATACTTCAGCTCTCTAAATTTAATTAAGCGAAATAAAATAAATAATAAACGCGGCGAGCTCGCGTCGGCTCGGGACGACGTCTGGAATTCCCATAAATACATAGATGTGTATTGAACCCGAAGGAACGAGCGGATTCTTAGGACTGCTTGTGCGCAGCGCGCAAGGATCTCAAGGACGACGGTGCAATTTCCATTTTCCTGCAGCCGCCGAGCGTAAACCGCGCGTATAGTTTCTTTCTTAGCCCTCCTTCCCGTCCCTTCCTCTCTCGGACTCACTTTCTCTCTCTCTCTCTCTCTCTCTCTCTCTCTCTTCCTCTCTCTCTTCCTCTCTCTCTCTCCATCTCTATCTCTTTCTTTCTGCTCGTCCATCCCTCTCGTTCTCCCTTCGCGAGTCGTTTAGCCGACCGCAAAATTAGCCGCGAGCCGCACAAATGGTCCTTGAGCGCGATAAAATAACATCCTTTTTCGAAGTTGCGCACCGAGAAGAAGAAGGTTGGGGTATTCCTCGCGGCTGAATCTTATTTGCGCGAAGACGCGATGACGATTACCGCCTAGGTGTGCGTCCGACCGAGCGAAGGACCTATCCGTCGGCGGTTTCGACTTCTTCCTCGCCTCGATGGTTCCCAGATCTTACCCTCCGGGCACTCTCTCAAAGAGTGCGCGACTGTTGCAACCTCATCCTCCGGCGCCCCCGGCATTTACGCGGTACGACCGGCGATAAACGCGCGGCGATGCGTTTTCGCCGACCGGTGACTTGTAATTAACATTTGGGATTATCCGAACGAATAGGTCCGTCGTTACCGACGCTCGCCAGCGCAGACGCACGTGGAGAAGATCGTATAATATATAAGTGCAGTATCCGAGAAATAAGTTCGCCAATCTTATTATTTAATCATTATTGAGAAACAAATTCGCGCTGAGCAGCTCCTCTCGCATCTCTCTCGTTGCCTCCGACCGAAATCCTTCGCGTTCGCGTTGGTTACGCATATTCATAAATTTATAGGACGGTATTTATAGTTGGATCTTTTATTTATATTTAAGAAGATTGTCTTTTTTCTAAGCATAAGTAGATATATCATCAGTATTATCAGTATCCATTGCGCGAATCAATATCTTTTATTTCTTAGACATTTTTTTTTTCAGTGTAATGAAAGAAGAAGAGGATTTGATCATTTCTCTTCTTTCTTTCTCCCCATCGACTAGACAATTGCGCAAGGCAATTGCAATTATTCTCTAATGCTTTCTCTTCCTAATGCCGACGTCATCCTTCCTACAGCAATGCACAGTCTATCCTACATGTCTGTGGCTTGTATTGAATTACGCGACACGCAGGAAACATTGCTGAGATTACGGTGAAACGAAGCGTTCGAAGTTTCGGAGGGTAAAATTTCCCGATTACATATACAACATACGAGGAAGGAGCGAACGGTTCCGTGCTGTTCGACGGGGTCGTGCTCGCGGAACGCCTTTCGATGTCTTCCGAGGCGCTAACGAAGGTACACACATTCGCGCTTCCACCCCCGAGTGTCCGGCGGAGGCGCAACGGGAGGGAATCGTTTGTGTTGTTCGCGGCGGGTCTTCGTAAATGTAAATTGATCGAAGCGACGTTCATTAATTAGTCGCGAGGTGGTACAGCCGTGCCATGCCGTGCCGTGCTGTGCTGTGCCGTGCTGTGCCGTACTTGTGTTTTGTGTTGTGTGCCTGCCTTTTTTTCTTCCTTCCTTCCTTCCTCCCCCTTGCTCATGTAATCTTGTGAATTTAAGCTCGTTCCAGTACGCGCAAAAATGCTCACGAGTCGTTCCGCATCGAGCGCGTCGAGCCTTAAAATCGAGTGAGCTTCGGTGTAGTCGTTGATTGATGCGCAACGAGATGCTAATGGTTCTCCGTGCGACGGCAGAATTTCAAATAAGCTTTTCGTAAAACTTAGAATCTCGTCGCACTCCAAGCCGGCCCGTCCGGTGTCCGAGGATTGTGAAGGATCGACATCCTACGGATATTTCGCTCTCGCCTCGGTTCGTCTCGGCTTCAATTATGCATTCCTCCCGTAAATTAATACCGCCATTGATTGAAAATTCTTACGCGTTGCGCCAAGAGGGCCCCCCCCCTCTCTCTCTTTCCCTTCCCCCCTTCCCCCCTTTCCCGCGATGTCTCAAACTCAATTATAAACACCTCGAACGCCTCGTCTCGATACCGAGAGCGATTACTCATTCGCACGAGATATGAATTCGCGAGGCGCGCACGCGCACGGCATAATCGCGCGCCCGCAGAAAATTCACGCAACGCAGCGCAACGCACGCACATTATCCCACTCATCGGCTGCGCGTTTCCTGGCCGCGGTTAATCGACTTCTCCCTTTTACCAGGACCCACCTAATTAAGTCACCCGCGGGGCACCTGATTTATGCGATCGGGTAACGAACACAACGCCGACGATTCCCGCTCGGCCGATCCACCACAATGGTGCTCGATTGCTATTTCGCGGCGCGTTGTATCGAGCCCCGGCCGTTCGTCGGCCAACTATCCTCCTCCGACTTTCGTGTGTTGGACTCGCAACGCTCGTATCTCTTCGCATCGGTGCAAGAGGAGAGGAGAGGAGCAATGGGCAAATGTTGCTTGGAATGTTGGCGCGGTGTGTGTCGGCGCGCGATGAAAAATGCTCGGGACCTCAGAGCGGTACGTGCGTCGGATAGGGCCCACTGGAAAGGCCCCGGATATCGATTCAATAAATGCCCTGACGTCGGTGCGCGTGTACCGACGCGCAATAGCGCCCGACAGTCTTTCAACGAGGACCATCCAAGGGGATCCAACTCGCGAGTATCGGACGGGAGGGGGTCGTTCGAGGGAGAAAAAGAGAGAGGTCGATGCGAGGTATTAATTAACTAAACTAAATACGATAACGAGTCGACCGACTGGAGCACGCTTCCGAGCTCGAGCTTTGAGGCCTCGAGGGCTCGCGAGGAAATCTCAGCTGTACGCGCTCTCGATTTCTCTACGGCTCGACGCAGACCGCCTCCGGGAATCGATGATCGCCGAGTGAGAAAATCCCCGACGAAAGGGGCGTCGACGCGCTGCCTTCAAATTACGCTCATCGGCGAGATGAATCGCCTAACGAACTTTCTCCCGCGCTCCCTCTTCCTTTCCCATATTCGCCGAAAATACCACGTGGCAGTGAGAAACGGGGAAACAGTTCGAAACGAACACCAACGGTACACGGATGATAAATTAAGCGACTGAGGCGTATCCATGCGCACACACACACGCGCGCGTGCGAGTCCCTCGGGGAGCGCACCTTCGCGCGGTGCGTTCCTCTTCCTTACACCTTACGATTAGCCACGGCGCATCCACCTTCGACCCCAGAGACGGTGTAGGTGGCTGGGCAACGTCGGGATGTGGCCGCGAGGCGGTTTGGAAATCGGGAAATTATGGTGGCACGGCCGAGGTTGGGTAACCTTGCCTTAAACAATTTCGGCCTCGGGGCCTCGCGGGAAGAAAGGGATCATTGGGATTGGTGCGGCCCCCGAAAGGGCCCGTGTGGAATGTGTGACACTCGAATCGGGCCGATGGTCGCGCTAGATCGTCGTTATAGAGCGCTCGTCGGTAATCGCTTGATTTAACGCCGCGACGGTGCGTAAATAAGGATCGCGTGTCGCGCGGTACAAGGGATTTTGAATAATCTCCCGGAGCTGAGCGACATTAGACGCCTGAAAAAGGGGCAATGAGGGAAGCTGTTCCTCCTTACGCGTCGGATAGAAGCCGTACGGGATTTCTTTTTTTCTTTTTTATTAATACCGGCCGCTCTATTCGAGGCGCATCGGGTCGACGCGCGTCGCGATCGACCCCGCATGGAAAATTATTACTCTAATACTCTACGGCTAATACGATCCTGCGAACTTGCATCTGCTTTTTTTTTCTCACGTTATCTCGATAATCATATAATGAAATATCAAGATCCCCGTGGCGCGCGGCATTCGATATTTCTTTCATGATACGAACACGCGAGATAATTTATGGGGAGCATTGACATTTATCACGGCTTATTGCACTTCCTCTTCCGAATGACCAAACAGAAGAAAAGAATTTGATACTCGGGTACGTTGATTAATCTTTGTAATATTGCGCGGGGCTAACCTGGGTGGCCCAGAAAAGAGCGTAGCGCTGAAGTTATAAACAGTGGAGCACGGTCCATTAACCCTTTCACTAACCAACCGCGATAATAAAATAACAGATTTTGCTTGAGATATGGCATCATTTTTTATCAGATTATATTTATTGTTATAACATTTCCGTTCGTTCATCGAGCTGCGCTCGTATTATTTGCTTGGCACGCTCGTTTACGATTACACGGAGCAACGGACGCGTTAAAATCAAAACAGGTACTACAACAACACGAATGTTCCCGAGAAAAAAAAATAAAAAAAGAAAGAAAGAAAGAGAGAGAGATAGAGCTCAACGCGCGTTCTTTTACATCTAATTGTTTCCACGGTGATAATTAAATTTCGGATAGCCTTTAAAGATCTATTAATAGTTGAATAACAATATATTTTTACTTTAATCTTACATTTTTATAGTTCAATTTTATTTTATATTATTTCTCATTCTTAAACCTTTACCTTCGAACCATAATAAAACGTTGCATAATGGAGACCAAGGTTACCTGTCTATATGTCCACAGTACTGCTGTCTCAAATATTAAGAGATAAATATCTTTACCATTCCAACGAGTAATTGAAAAAGCTCTACATAGGAGATTCAGAAAAAATCTTCTGTGTAGACAGATAATTCAACCCTGTATTATTTTGGATATTTAAAGTACACATTTGTATAAAAATTATCTTTTCCTTTACTACACGGAGAGAATATTGTAATAAAAATTACAATGTACTGTAATTTTAGTAGTCCGAAAATAGACTGGCACTAAATTATAATAAAACATAGTAAAAATGACTATAAACACAGTAACTCTTTCTACATTTATGATCATTTTTACTATGTTTTATTATAATTTTCGTAATAGTGCTAATCTGCTCCTGGATTATTAAAGTTGCATTGTAATTTTTAATACAATATTCTTTCCGTATAAAAATAGTCTTTACTAAAGATCCATAACAACATGGTTTAAAGTACTTTCAAGCAGCAAGATCACATCACGTGACGTGTTAATGACGTGTTATTGACGTTAGAGATCATTAATGACATTAAAACGTTAAAAACGTTAAAATGATTATTAAAACGTCATTTGATGTTATCACGTTTGTTGGGCACTTCAAAGTGGAATAACTTTTCATCCGGAGGCCAATCATCGTCAAATTGTGATCACTTATAGATACGATATAGATTAGTCTCCAATTTTTTCAAAATTTTTGAAATATATATGGACAATACACCTCTAACGACGCTCGACATCGGGCTGAATGTATCGAGTTATATTGCTGCTTAACGAACGCATGGGGCAGAAAATACGCCGCGGCAATTATTGATGGTTATTTACGTGTGTGCGCGCGCACAGTCCATAGGACTAAGCATCTCCTGGCGCAAGGACAAGTTCGATTGAGTTCAAGAGGGGTAATACGAAGCTCTTCCGCCGCGATATCGCCGCGGTATCGATGCCGCCTGGATCGTAACTCAAAGTCCCGCGGAATTACTCCGGTGCAGACAGAGATCGGTGAGCCTTGGCGGGTTACTGTGGCGGAAACAGGATAACGATACACGCGAGCATTACGAGGGCAATCTATATGCCGTTAATGCAGCGGCGGAGAAAACAGCATCGCGTTAAATTCCGCGTTTATCTAGCGCCTAGAAACGGTGCACACGACGGAGAGAAACTTGGCGGATTACGCCACGGACGCAGCAGTGATTTAACGCGAGAACAAAAATCCGCGAGTAATCTCGCGTCATATACGCGAGAGCGAGGAGTTTATATTATCCGCGAATTACATTCTCTCTCTCTCTCTCTCTCTCTCTCTCTCTCTCTCTCTCTCTCTCTCTCTCTCGCTC
>NW_022639468.1:1549749-1577326 GCF_010583005.1 Odontomachus brunneus | reverse complement strand
CTCTCTCTCTCTCTCTCTCTCTCTCTCTCTCTCTCTCTTACGCGCGCGCGCTTTCGCGAAAATGAGCGAGTGAGCGACGTAAAGTCGTACAAATATATTATATATACTTTATTGTAATCGACCTTTTATAGGCGTCTTTATAAATTGTTGGTTTTAATCGCTTTTTATGAATGTCATCCTTATAGATTAGATCGGCTAGTACATAATGACTCTATATTTAACATTGGGCATTCCGACGCCGAGGAAATCTCCGTAATAGCGGATTTTACGACGGTGATAACACGCGGGCGCGTGGAACGATTCGAGCGAATTCGCTCCGTGATTTCGCGGGAAGAGACCGCTCCGGCAATGATGCCCCCTCTCCCTCCCCCCCCGTTCCATTTCTCGAAGGGCCCCGCGTGCGAGATACTGCGTGCGTGCACACACGAAATTCACCCCGAAGGGCAGAGGTACGGTCAAGCGAGCGGCCGCGGCGTGCGATGACCGAGCTCGGTAATTAACTCCCGAACGATCGCGTTAAGGCGTGAAAGTATAAAGCACTATCTTTCTCTCTCTCTCTTTCTCCATCTCTTTTTCTCGCTCTTCTTCTGTCGCTCTCCTTATCCATCGGATGGAAGGAATGAGGCGCACTCGCCTGCTCATCTTCTCCTTCGCGCTCTCTCTCGCTCTCGAACGCTCGTAATTTCGAAACGAGGGGTTTTTTTCATTCAGGCCAAGATAACGAGCGTGATTCAATCTCGGGTTGTCCCTCGGCGCGCATTAGTCTGAGAGCCGGGTTAAAGACTTGTGGCGAGCGGTCTTTTTTCCGATATCTCTCTCGCATGGCAAGGAGTCGGCACGAGAGCTGGCGAATTCGCGTCGACCGCGTTAGGATTAGGGCACTTCCTGAATCGTAAATCCCGATCGCCGTCGCGGTGTTTACGGGCGAATCGAACAAAGTTCGATCGTGTAATTTCAGCCGGTTAAACGTATAGCTATCATACATCTTGACCGTGCGTGTCCTTACGCGAGATATTATTACTGAGATAAGTAGTAAACCTCCCAAATTTATTGCCTTATTAATGAACAGTGCGATATCTCTCGCTCGTTTCTCTCTGTCTTTTTCTTTTTCTCCAGCATCGCCAAGAGTCGAACGACGAACCGACTAGATTCCGCGCGCGCGTTGATAAATTCGCGGCCTCTAGATAATCCCCGGCGCAATTGTCATTTTTCTCGACTGATTAATGGGTGGCGAGCGATCCGGCGAAGATCCGACGCGCGGCCCGAATCCCGGCCTTATCGCGCGACTCAAAGTCGACTCAAAGTCGAATGTAAATTGCAGCGTCGTAGATCGGTCGCTTCGTGTCACGATGGGTGGATCGTTTTTAACTTTTATCGAGCGCCCGCGCGCACATAATCGCCCGATGTGTCATCCCGCTGGCAACCATATTTCAATCTCATTTCTTCGATCCCCCAATTTTGCAGTCATTTGAAACAGTACGTGATCAAACCTAGGATAACATTGAATCGATGTTAATCGCTTAATTTTACTATTAATGACACAATTACTAATTATTCTGTAATAATTATCAAGTTAGTATGAATAGGTTTGGCAAAATGAAGCACAAAAACGAAATTATCCAGTTTCCAAGGATTAACCATTTTTATAAATAAAATCGACACTATCGACTCAGTATTTTTTAGACATCAAAAAAGACGTTCCTATACTGAGAAAAAAAATAAAAAAATGCGATAGCAACTTATTCGGTAGGTACTAATAACGTATTTGCTTAAATCTATATCCTTTTGTTTAAGTAAAATAAATTACTTTCATGGAAAGCAACGATTTTAGGAAAATATATATTTTCTCATTTTTAAGAAATTTCTGCTCAATGCAAGAATATGTATATTAGAATATGTATATTATATGTATATTAAATATGATACATATTAGTACCCATTTAATAAGATATTTCGCATTTTTTAGATATTTTGTCTCTCAGTATATTTTTCTCTTAGCTCCAGTTCCACAACTTACTTTGTTGATCATACTTGTTTGGACAGATATTTGACGAGTTAAACTTCGGTTAAAATAAGTTGTGTGTAACAGAATTTTAATATACACATTTCGCACGCGAATTTAACTCTTTGGGAAGCGTATGCGACTATTACTTTAAGCACCTTATCTACTACCGCAGATGCGAATATTTGTCAAAATATATATTCAGCACAAAAAACTATGTATCTTTGATTGTAATGACACATGGCCTTCGAATTACACCCGAATTACACACACGTCTAATGAAGGGCTAATAAAAGAGTGACAAATGTTTTGTAGCAACCTGATAAGAAGGAACAATTGACGGGGATCGATACGGGGGTCGTCGCGCGCGCGAGTGAGTCGCCGCGGTGTGGTTAGGCGTCAAAACGTAAAAGTACGTCGCGCAAGATGAAAACCACAACGAATCGTAATGAAAGGAGGCCTGCTGCCCCGCGGCCAGCCGACAGAAGTGTTACGTTACGAAGTGCAGCCGGTTACCGATCGACTCACAGAGAGCGAAGTTGTACTACGTCGGGTCGCGCGCAGCTCCGCGAAACCCCGCAACCCCCGCACTCCGTAGCCCTGTTACAGCCGTACGGTGTGTGTTTATATTGCCGTCGCGCTCGTGGTCGTACGCGATACACGCTCATACCGCGCGATTACATTTCACTTCTCGATAACGCGGCAGAGTGCGCGTTGCGGCGACTATTAAAACAAACGCGCACACTTCTGCGTATGCCGGATCGAGAGGCGTTGTTGCTCTCCCTCGTTGTCGCTACAAATGAAAAGATGGTATCGATCATCGCTAGCCTTCGCGCCAAATCACGCGCCGATATTAAAAAGACGAAGAAGAAGAAGGAGAGATCGACCTTTAGAGGAGGCCTCCGTTGAGCGAATCAACGGCAACACGCGCTCGTCTCGCGCGGACGGTAGATTTAAAGATTTTCGCGTAGCGCTTCGTTCCTCGGCGCCGTCATGTGCGCGCACACACCTATCGAATTCCTTCGCCTATAAATCGGAGCCTTAGTTGACCTTTTCTCTCGAGTACGGCTTAACGACCCCTCATATACACTCATACGCATATTTGCACGATTCAGGACCGTAAAAGCGCGCGGCTACGTGAGCTCGGCGCGCGCAATAATGATATGCGAGGCGAGAGCGCGGCTCAATAAGCGGAAATCGATTTGACTGCTGTCGTACGAGGCGATGCGCATTAAGTCGTTCGCCGGCGATGCGTGGTGGGTGCGTGTACGACGCCTGTTACGGGAGAATCGATTACGGTCAAATGAGCCGTTGGTGAAAAACACTCGGCGCAAAGGTCGCAGGCGCTACCGGGTTCGAGCAATAAAGCGAGCAGTCGGAATTACAACGAAAACCGATATTTTAATTAGAGCGTGCGTATAACCACCCTGGTCTTTTGGCGCGGGACAGATTGACCCACGGCGACGTGACCCGTCGCGAGCGAGTCTGCGCCCCGAGCGTCTTCAAGGTAGTCTCAGCCAAAGTAATCCGCGAGGAGAGTTTCGCGATCCTCGTGAGAAATGTCGCCGGCAGATGCCGTACTTCTGGGTTTTACCCGGTATACCGCCCTTTAACGTCAGGCAGAAGTTGCCGCTCGGCCGTAATTGCGGTGCCGTAACCGATAATTGCCGGCAGAAATACTTCATTAATACGTAGGTATAGAAAGGATAATCGGCCGCGATAGTACGGCCGACTTATAAATTTGCACACTGTAGTCGCAGCACCTGTTATTAAATCCTGTCGGTAAGCGGCTGACACGCTCGCTGTTGGCCCGACAGGAAATCAGGCGGTATACATCGTGCCCCCGCGTCCCCCGAAGCACACGCATGAATAAGTCAGGCGTATAACCGGTAATAACACGCGTAATTGGTGGTTTTTGTTTGTCGTCGAATTTCGACGCCACCCCCGCCGCCGCCGCCGCCGCCGCTGCTGCTGCAGCGCGGATCTCCCCTTCGCGATTTACGCACAATGTACCGTAACTTGCGGAGCGTGTTTACTCTAATAGTAGTCCAAGGCCGTTGTGCTACGTCGGCCTCGACACGCTGCACCGATTATATTCCCGCTTAACGCGCCTAAGTTTTCCGCGTGATTCAAAGTTTCGTGTGGAACATTTAAAAATCGCACACAGACGATGTTTCTTTGTGATAATAAATTCATTGAATAAAAATCAATAAAATTTTATAGTCGTGCTCGACATTTAAATTTCGTACTCGACATTTGAATCTGATATTCGCAGAACCGTCTCGCACTAACAATAGGTCTGTTCTTTTCAGCTGTATTGCTGCACTGGTGCAATAAATTAGAGCGAAACAAATATATTATATCTTATCTTAACTTATTGCACCAGTGTAGCAGTGCAGCTGAAAAGAACCAATTGTAAGAACGCGAACACGATGGGAGGATGCGGACGCAACTCGCTTGTACACGACACGTTCAAGCCCGAAAGGGCTCCCTCCCCGACGTGGGGCTTGGCGCGCGGTGAGCGCATTAAAATATTACTGAAATGGAACAACGGCCTGAGTCGTGCAAACTAGGAATCTTATGCGGCTATCGAGTCGGTAACTGGACTCTCAGTACACCGTCGTCACGTTCTAAGTCTAATATCCGCGTCGGTACCTATCGACGCAATCTGCCGGCGCGACCGTATCGATAGACGAAACGACCGCGAACGATGCGAGAAGAGGGGGAGGAGGAGGAGAAGGACAAGGAGAAGGAAACGGTCTCGCGGAACGAGGTGAGAGGACGGGTGGCTGCGAGCGCGCCGGAAGAACAGAGAAGGCAGATGTGCGGCGGGAGAGAGTCTCGAGACGAGGGGGAGGTCGAGCAGACGGAATTCACGGCGCACGGTTTATGGTGAAGGTGAACAAAGCGGGTGGCGGTAACACGGCCCGTACGCAGAAGTTCTCGTGTTCGTGTGTCCGCGGGTAAGCGCGAGTGACACTAATTAATGAAATAATGGCACCGGTGCCCAGGACGCGCTCGCGCAGGAAGGTGTCGAACGCGTCGCGGCTGGGCGTAGGCGGTTATTTACGCTCATTTGTTTTGCGCTTTTGTTCGCTTTCGTCGAGTTGTCTGGCCCTTCTCATCTCTCTCTCTCTCTCTCTCTCTCTCTCTTTCTCTCTCTCTCTCTATTTTTCTCAATAGGGAAGGCGCCTCGTTTTTAACACTCTTCCGCCCAAATTGTCGGAGTCTGGTGCTAGCCGTTTAAAGTCGCGGTATCGACGTTAGGCTCGACGTTAACGCCAGATGGAACTGTCACGCCACGGCACACTATGTTTCATACACAGGATTCTAATGTTTTTCACTTCTGGCTAGGATATCTTGGCTGGATGCATTATATCTATATATTTTTGTATAACTGTTAACTTGGAGAAGAATCAGCAACTCAGCCACGTTAAATGTAACGGTATAATATACACGGTGAATGCATATTGTGCACTATTACTGTTGCGTTTAATGTGACTGTGTTGCCGGTTTTTCTCAAAGCCAAGATACTTTAGCCGGCAATGGAACTCATTATTGGAGTCCTGTGTATTATCCTCTTTTAAAGTGAGATGAGCGACCATGTGGCCGCGGCAAGACACATGGCCAAGGACTATCCTTATCTAAGCTGCGGTGTGGAAATAGCGAGCCACGCCAGCTGCGTTCCATCGCTCATCAAGTCTCGCGCGACGCTTGGACTCAGGATAGTCAACTTCATCAGAATTGCCGAACTTTCCCTAATTTCCAGAAAAGTTCTTATTGAAACTAGTGTTCTATTTAATGTAACTGAGTTGCCGTTTTTTCTATTTTATTATTTAATTTTAATATTTAATGTTATAATAATATAAATGTTGGTAGCGCGTAGGTGCAAATATAATATTATACAGAAACATAACACGTACAGAAGACTAGTTTCACAAAGTAGGGGGAGTTTTCCGCAGGTCTTTTGAAGTTAACGGCCCTGAGGCTGGAAGAGAGAGAGAGAAAGTAACGCTGGTTTTCATGCTATCCTCTTCTAAAGCGAGGTGAATGACCGCGTAGTCATAACGAACACGTGGGCGAAGCGCGACGATGCTCGCTGAGCCGCGGACTGGGGTGCGAGATATCACTTTCCACGATAGTCTCGCGGAATGTGGCTATTGTTTACGCTCACGCGTCGCGTCGTGACCTACATTATAGTGCGATAAAGAATTAGCGCCGGCGAGAGTCGAGAGAGAGGGAGAACGAAGACATAAAAATGTCAATAACTTCACTCGTAGACGTCGTAGCCACTTGAAACAAAAACCGTTGGAAAGGAGCAATTACCGTGCTCTCGATAGACGTGAAATTGTCTTTCTGTAGAATACGGATCAAATAGTGTAATTATGTAAATGCGAAAGACATCTTGGGAAATCTTGGTTCGGACTTATAATGCGACACATCATTCTTATGTTCTTCACAGATATAAAACACAGTTTTATTACAAATATGTGTATTTAACAGCGAATAATTCTTACTATAACGTCGCGGATCAAATAGCTAATGAATTTAATAATAACATTAGCTGTCCCTATTTCAATGACATGTCTTAACTGCCACAGCTATATTTTAATTTCTGTAGCTGATCCTTTTTTCACGCAGACGATATTCGAGTCAAAATTTTAAAAGAACTGGGAAAATGTCTCAGTAAAGTGCGGTATTCCGCGCGTCGACATTATTTTTTATATGCTTTCTCGCAATATAAAAATTGATTGATCCTAATTGTCAACCTGCGCGGCTCTTATTGACCGAAAAATTTCTTTAATACTTTGTTTTTACGTAAGAAATCTTACAAATTCTTTCGAACTTTCTATTTCGGTGTTTAATCTTTCTTGACTGTACTTTTGTGTACGCAAGCGTGTTGTCATTTTGAGAATCACGTGACTTTCGGAACAACAACACACGTAGGTAGGCTTTGAACTCGAGATCATAACAGTCTTTGACACGCTGGTGAACACATCGGACGACGTCGCGAAATATTCCCCTATTATTATATTTATTAAAAAGTATGTGTATGAGGATTAGTTGAAACTCGTCGCGCGCGAACGCGATTATAGTGCTGGCATTATATCAAGCTATGGTGGCATGCTAATATTTCAAAAGTGATCATCTTATTCCATTTTTACTACACTGTAAAAACTGAGGTGTTAAATTTAAAATTTCTTGTGTCAAAATTATCCACTCTCATTTATATGTAAATTTAATACAAAACAAATGTGGTAAAAAGTAACACGTATAATATTTAAAAAATTAACACAAGAATTTAACATTTGAATACCGTCAGAAATCACAGTTTGTGTTAAATTGACATATGCATAATGTTAAATTAACTAAAAACGTTACTTTAAAATTTGAAAGAAGTATTAATCTATGGTTTTGATGAAATAAAAATGTTAAACATTGACGTAATCTATGTCTGACATATTAAATATATCAATTTAACACAATCTGTGTGATTCCTAACAGTGTTCAAGTGTTAAATTCTTGTGTTAATTTTTTCCATATTATGCGTGTTACTTTTTAACACATTTGTTTTGTGTTAAATTTACACATAAATGAGAGTGGATGATTTGGGACACATGAAATGTGTTAAATTTAACATATCAGTTTTCACAGTGTTTAAAAAAGAAAAAATAAATCGCGCCTCATGTTCTTGTGATGTCTCTGTGCAAATTATTCCTGCATACTCAAGTCGTTGGAACTGGACAACCTTTTTATCGCTAATTACTAACCAGAAAATTATATTTTTTTTCAGATCTGAGAGATCTTGTGGCCAAATTGCGAAGGAGGTAGTTCCGGTAAACGTGCATGCTGCACCGGAGGATCCGGTTCGGGCCAAGCGGGGTCTGTTAGAAAGTAAGTTTCCTTTGTACTCGCCCTTTGAACTCTTTGCGATCTAAAGCTGAGATATAATTATCAGTACGAGCTGAATGACAATCGCAGAGAGTTAATCTACTTCTACTCACCCGCATCTTTTGATTAAACCGAGGTCAACAATCTAATCAGCAAATCTCTATTTTGTTCCAGATTTGGAGCGAAACTTGGCCGGCCTTGACTGCAAGTCGTTTTGGTGAGTGAGAAACAAAGAAATATTTTAGGTGATGGGTTTTATAAATAGCGGGACTTTTGAGTATCGTTGGAATCAATGCGAATTACTTGTAGATTTTTGCTTATTGGACTTTTGTGTGTAATTTGTGCTGTGGAACAAAATATATTGCTCGAAAGTTAGGGGATCGCTTCATCAGATATATTACACGGTGAATTTGAAAAGTCCAAGAATAGTTCTCTCAAGTTTAGTAATATTTAGTAAAGATATTTATGTCGCGCGGTGTAACACTTTAACTGTTCTTCTTTTTACTTTACTTTAAAGTACACATAACATTTATTTTTTATTCATAGAATTTCATAAAATTTATTTTTTACTATTATTCATGCAATACAGTCCCTTAATTATTTTGAGTAATATATAATGCGCTTCTCAATAATGAGCCGCACGCTGAGCTGGAGGTTTACCTCGCTCGCGTGGATTTGGATTTCGCGATCACGACGGTCATTGATTTGTACGTATTCTTACATCGCGATTATCTTTTGTAAATAAAGGCGGGCTTCGTTAGATCCAACTCGACGAAACATCGCGGAAGTAAGCTTCGACAGAATATTTCGAAGCGATCATGCGTGAAAATCTTACGCTATTCTTTGTCCGTGTCTCCTTAATAGTTTTCGCAACCGGTTTTTAATTAGCGATTATTGACATATACATTTGCGCCGCGATTATTGCTTGGAGATTTCGACTGATATCTTTCATCATCGACTTTTACACGCGATGCGCGCTGTGAGTCAAAACGGTACGAATTGACCGAAGGCGGCGACCATAAACCAGTCTGCACGTTTCAGTTTCGATTCAATTTTTCAGTAATTGACTTTATCGATTTTTTTCTGAGCAAATCGAAACTATTAATATCGTCGAGACGTCCGTTAATAAATACAATTATCGCCGTTTAAATAAAAATATAGATCGCGTCGCGGCGCAATTGCAAATTGCGCGCAATCAACGTAGTACAACGCGGAATGGAGACTGCAGGATATGAAACGGCACGTGTTCCATCAATGAACATGCCTGGTCGTCATGAGACCACCCTGGCTGGACGTCGGTGGATGTGAACGCGTAATGGTGAGTGAACAATTCAACGCTCACATCTTATAATGTAGTGTATGCCGCAAATTCGCATTGATTTTTAACGGAAGTAGTCATACATTATCTTTTAAAAGACTGCAAATTATTAAAAATTAAGTAATCCATAGATAAGTCCTCCGAATTACGAAATCTAGAATATGGCAATAAATAATTATATAAGTAGAACAAAATAGGTCTGTAAATAGCGTTATATCTCGAGACTCTCTACTTTCGCATATCGACGGTACTTGCAGAATTAACGTGAAACGTCGACTCGGTTCTGAATTGTCATATAATACGCACATCACAGTTGATTAACTGAGAAAGGATAGGGAGGAAGTAAATTAATTCAAAAATTCATCATTCTGAAGTTTCTCGAGGACGGTGTCGATGCGGGGGAGACCTCTCACGAGGGTCTTTCTTATGCTCGATAGAATTGTCTATGTGAACGATAATATTTTTACTCAGCCGCTGCCCTATCGCATGGCCACGGTAAACTCATCCGCGCAATGCATCACCGTCCGTCGCAGTGGTGCGCCGCGTTGAATCGCCGAACTTCGTAAATCCGAGCTGGCCGGTACTGCTGTCCGCGCTACAACGAAACGACGAATTTATTTGAGCTCCACGGGACCGTGGCAAAAGGTGGATACGTCCACCTCCTCCTCCTCCTCTTCCTCTCGTTTCTTCCCTCTCGCATGTATATCCCGTAATCGGATACTTTCCGACCCGCGCCCAAGCCGATCGTGATAATTAATTGCGGGGAATCTGCCTTTTGTATCTCTCGAATTTTTCTTCTTTTTCGAGCGGGACGCTCACGGAGGAAACGCGCGAAATATCCGAGTGAGACGCGGCGGAAAGAAGAAAAAAAAACGAAAGACAAAGAAACTGTGCGGACGAAATAGTAATTTTATTGTGCACCTTGGAAAACCCCAGAGGGAACGTCGTAGTGTTGAATCTTCGCGAACAATGTTAAGTCTATGAAACCTGAACAAATATTCGATTTCTCACCAACTTTCATAAAGGGTCCGGAAAAGATTTCAAAATGGCGCGAATCTGTTTGCAGACTTTAATCTTATCGTGCTACTATCCTATGGCTGAGACTTTTCTGTATCTCTAGAAACAAATGTGTCGAAGAATATCGATTTTTAGAAGTTATTATAATAGTTCAAAATTGTACTTGGGTTTGATAGATCCAGATTGTACTATATGTATGAATTAATCACTCATGTAAAATGTTAAGTCTGTGAGAGCCAAACGATTTTTGGTTTCACCAACTTGAACAATCTTTGCATTTATTTTAAAATTGCAAAGCAATTTTTTACAGATTTTGATTTTATTGCGGTACCATCTTATAACTAAAGAGGCTTTCTTATACTGAGAAAAAAAGTTAGATATCTGTAACTCTAATCACGCAGAAAAATAACTACTATAAATTATGGTCATGAAAACTATTATTTTATCAAATTCTACTATAAAGTTAGTGATGATAATCTCATATGATTGTTACTACTACTTACTTTTACTGTAAAACATTTGGTTGGGGCCAAAAGTAATCATAATTTTGTTCAGATCAACCGTTTTTCTCTCAGTATATATCCTTGAAAAATATTGACTTACAACGAAGTTATGATAGTTGAAAGTTGCTCGACAGACCCAAATTGCATTGTGCGCCCCAAAAATATTATTGCATATACGCGAAGGGTTAATAGATCGATCTGTGCGGATAACACGCGTTCCCCGAAACGCGGCTTAAAACCGCGATCTGGTAATTACCGTTCGGGCATTTCGACGGCGCGCCATATAAGTGAGACGTCATAAATCGGTCGCGAAATAGATTGCGGCTCCTCGCACAGTGGCTCGCTCGGCCGAACGCCATATATCCGATTCCATATAAATATCTCTCGGGGCGGTGCTAATTTAGTTAGCAATCTCCGCGTAATTTATCTCGCCCTCTCGTCCTCGCTCTTGCCTTCGATAGACGCTGCCGTCGTCGTCGTCGGTGGCGGCTGCTGCATTGGAAAGGGTTGACGCGGAAAACCGGCCATGCCGCTTCGCGCGCAACAGTCACGCTACTTACTGTTATAACGATCTGCCGTTGTATTCGTACGACTTAGCGTCCGCTATTAAAACCGCGATCGATTCTTTTCCTCGGACGCGTTAGACGCGTTATCCCCCAGCGCGGCTAACGGTACACCGCTACCGTAACATTAACTTCCACGGAGATACCAAATCGATGATTTCTGTCCGGCATGCCGTTCGGAACACGCACGGTACACGCTCACATCGCCGCTTTAATGAGATAGGCGGGTAACCGGGCGATAAAGGACGCGCACGGGATAAGGCGGTAATAAGTTCTGTCAGTTAATTCCTCGGATTTACAAATATGCGCGCTAAGCCGAGCTCCGCTGCTTCCGCGTAACGAATCGCCGGACGGTGTCGGAACACCTGTATCCGTGGTCCGCGGCCTTAATGAGTGTTTCGATTAATTAGTGTCCCCGTTTAACGTCCTGCCGAGCTAATTGACAAAATTTATGGCGCGCGATTACCACAGTCTATCAGTATTTTGATGTCCAGGCCGCGTTCTCCTCTTGTCCGTCACGCATATCGTTTCGACAAATTCTTCGCCATCCTTTTTTCATTATTAGCCGTCGCTGCCGCGATATTCCTCTCGCGCTTCCTTTTTGCCACGCGACACGTTCTTCCTCCTCGTAGCCACCTTACCTCGCGGAAATGAAAGGACGACGCTCCCCGCTCGTCTCGCGACTAGTCCACAATCGGTCTCGGAGCGTTTAAATCTCCGGCGCTGAAGCCACGCAGGCACTTTCCCACAGAGGCAGTCGCGCGTATCTCAGTGCGTCTAGGCTGAGGCCCCGAACAATACGACGAATTTAAGCGTGGGGATCGCGACTACTTCTCCGACTCTCTCTCTCTCTCTCTCTCTCTCTCTCTCTCTCTCTCTCTCTCTCTCTCTCGGTCCGCCGCCGCCGAAGAGAAGAGATTTCCGCGGTGGCGGCGAATCGGGAGATATATCCGCGGCCGCGTCGTGAGTTCCATCGAACTGTCCGCGGCGGGCTCTTTTCGCCGGCAGATTTCCTAGACTTGTTCGTTCCTTTCACCCGTCCCCATGGTCCTGTACGGTAACGCAAGCAAACGTACGGACGCAGATAGTCACCGGGCATCGCGCGGACGAGCAGGGGAGGGGGAGAAGAACGAGGAGAAGACGCGCGGCGCGTTTGAGTGTTCAAGTCGTGCCGCATCATAAACTGTCCGCCATGGTTCCCTAACTCCCTCCCTATCTAGCTGTCTCGTGGACTTCCACTGTACCTATATCGCGTACGTAGGTACGTACTACGTGCGTGTAGATCTCCGCGCTTGCCCGCGGGCGTAACGTCCGGTACCAGCAGCGATTTCTCCGCTCGCCACTCGCCATTCGCTCGGTAAGTAGCCCCCGAGGCAGGAAAGTCATCGCACCCGCCGCCTCCAAGAGGATGCTCCTGCATCGTCGCAGCGACGGCGACGATGTACGCGCGCACACCCGCGCGCCTCACCAAGGGGGACGAAGGGCGCGACAGGGGACGGCTGTCTCTCTCGTGTTAGCCCGCGGACGAACGGGATTCCTTCGAATACGGCTCTATCTCACAGACGTGTCACGTACCACGTGGTAACGAGTAACTACGTGCGCATACGGGGTGTCCCACAAGCATCGCGCGCTCTTTCTCTTTGTCTCTCTCTTTCTCTCTTCATCTATCTATCTATCTTTCTCTCTGTGTCTCTCTTTCTCTCTATCTCTCTGTGTCTCTCTCGAAAGCTGAGAATGCGAGGAACCGAGCGAGCAGGAAGGATAGCGGGATTATTTTTTGCTTGTCGCCGAGTATTTTAATACGTATTATGCGTATGTCATATGAGGAAACGTGAAACGTACGCAGATGCGGTGGATCATGGAATCCTGAATATGTAAATAATAATGATAACCGACGGTGTATTCTGTGCAACAAATCACAAAACGGGATATTAAGAATTGAAAGAAATATCCGTCGATTATTGCTCGATAATCGGGAAGAGCGTAACCTACGCCACGCGAAATCGCACATACTTTATTGGACGTTTATCTAAAATTAATTTCAAACGAAGATGCTTCTCGCTGATAGATCAACGACGTCCGCCGCGTGGAAATTGTGCCCAATATAATAAATGTGGAGAGAATGAGTGAGAGGGGGATAAATAGATACAAAAATATTCCAAACGTTTAATTTCCTCGTTGAACCTGTCGGACTACTTTCGTAGTAGACCCACGGAGCTACCACTTTTTCTTCTGTCTCTTTTCGAAAGAGAGAGAGAAAGAGAGAGGAATATGCGCCAGGAACGGGATGTGGGTAATTAAATGATAATTATCGCGGTGATTTCTTTGCCGTTACGACGTAATGGTCGTGGTTGTTCCCATCGATTTCGGTGATCGCCATTGATTTCTGCGTCGTTACGTGAGTCGATCCTGGTGGTCGTTTAACATCCATTTTATCCATCTCTTTTCAATGCTAAATTTATGCTTTTGTGCTTTTCTCGCCGACTATTTACGTCAGCGTCATTAAGACTCCAAATCTCCAATCGTATCTTTTACTTCTATAACCACCACGAGGAAAATGAAGAAATAACGATGGAGATGTAACTCGTTCTATTGCGGAACAGTTGGTAAAAGTGAATTGGAAGCTCACAACACGCGCGGGACTTGAAAAATGTACTAAAACGATTTTCAATTCGGAGAATTAAAATTACGAGACACGTTAAAAGAAAACTGCACGACGACCCGGAATATCTCGTGCGAGAGGAATCGGCCCGAAAAATTAATGAATGGCGTACACGCGTTGGACGACGACCCGAACCACCAATCTCCGGTGGTACGCATCCGTTCGTTAACGTTCCTCCCATTTCCCACAACTCCGCGCTAACGACGCCTTTTTTTTGCGAAAGCCGCTAAAATCGTCGCGTGACACCGCCGTGATTTCCTCGTACGTTTAACACTCGTTCTCAATCAACGCATCCTGTCCGCGTTGTACCGCGCCTGCTTTTCATGGAAGATTGAGTTCAATCTTTCTTAACCTCTTGGGGCATACATTTATTAAAATCGGAAGAAAATCTTAATCAGAATTTGATCAAAAAACAATTATATAATTTTATATTAAAGTGACATAAGCACATCTGTCTATTGGGTGATGATATTTTCCTCTTTCCTATGAGACTTTATGGCAAATGTTTGTTTATAGTGTACGGAGAGAATGTATTATATAGTTTCTCTTTTTTATATATCTCTTATTCTCTTTTTCATATATCTTTTTCAATTTTACTACACTGAGAGAAAAAATATCTATTGTCGCGTACGTTTGGATCGAACACGCCCGTGCTCGTGTGAAGATTTGAATACTGGATGAAACGCAGAAACGAAAGCCGATCGTTCGTGGCAGACGTGGTCGGTGGCAGGTGGCTCTACCTCGAGGAACGAGCGTTGCTAGGAATCGACTCTCGATCCCCATCTTTCCGCGAGTCCTCTTTCCTCCCCCTTCGTCCCTACCCGCGAGTCGTCGAGGACCCTTTGCCTCTCCCTTTCCACCGCTCACACCGCTCGCGACGGAGGGACCGGTGCTGCGACGGAACTGGCACTAATTAACGTTGACAGTAATTAACATAAATACCAACGCTCCTCCGCATGGAGAACTACCTCGGAGCTCGGCGCACGACGGGATCGCGCACTCCGCCTTATCTCGCGATTCCATGCTAATCGCTCGCTTGTTTCTGTTATTTCTCGTCTGGTATTGGCCCGCACTAGCCGTCGCAGTCTCCTCTTGCGTGGTGTCGTCACTTACCTGTAAAACAGAAGAAACGACACGATTAGTGGGAGAGTTTCATATGAGATACACGGGGATAAAGAGAGATTAAGCGCGTGCGATCGCCTTGCGCGTCGGCCTAATGAAGATGGCTTTAACGATCGCCAATCGTTCGCCAATCGTTGCTCGCCCGCTCGCGTCGTCATCGTTGTCGTCGTAGTCGTTTGACAACGACGATTTCCCGCGGGGCACGGAAATATTATACGCCGATCATTTCGATACTTTCCACGGCGTTATCTCGGTGATGACGGGCGATGTAATGTCTTGCGCCATCGCGCGGCAAGAAGCGATCGGTCGGAAAATAAAAGGAGACGAGGGATTCGACGTCGGACTCGACGGAGAGCGAGCGGACTGGGTAATAAATACGATCCCATACGACGGGTGCTAAAGCTCTTAGCACGGCCGTTACGCGACCACCGTCTCTATCCAATAACCGTACATGCGCGAGCATTTCCTACCTGAGTTACCGCGTCGCGGAATATCGCAATGTAATAAATATCGGCCCGATGGCCACGTGAAATAATCCCGACGCGTTTCCCGAATGCTATTTCCATCGTGATTCGTTTAGGAAATGTAAATTTTCCAGTTTTTAGTGCTTTCTTCTTCGTTTTGATCAAACAAACCAATGTCGGGAAGGGGTTTCCTATATTCGGCGACTCGCTGTATTTGCGCGATTACTCCTTCAAACCTCCGTTAGAAACTTGATCTACACTCAACATAATTTGAAGACTATAATACTGACTGTTACCAGCAGTGTTGGGCATTCGTCGATTGAGATTTTCTTTGACTAAAATAATCAGCAGATGAATAATCAAAACTAATCAGTCGTCACATGTGTAATCACAAATAATTTGGTGACATTGAGAGAAAAAATATCTGAAAAATGAACAATATTCATTCAGGTAACTACTAGTAACACATATTTACTTCTCAAATCATTAAATCCTTTTGTTTGAACAGAATAAACAATTGCTTTCGTGAAAAGCAACGGTTTCGGGAAAATCTATATTTTCTCATTTAAAATAAATTCTTCCTCAATGTAAAAAAATATATATATAGTACATTGGTACAAGTAAATATATATGTTAAAGTACATCAAATAAATATCTCCAATCTTTACATATTTTTTCTCTCACTGTATTAACAAATGTATAATCAAAGCTTGATTAATAATTAATTTCATCGAACAAAGCAATTACTTGTAATCTTGCACATGTCGATTTTTTAATCTAGACTATTGATTTGCCGATTATTTAAAAAAAAGAATTATTAAGATTATTATTATATAGATATATTATTATTATATATAATATTATTATATGTAGATTATATTATACATAGATATAATTATTAAAATTATTTTAATGAAGGAAAATTTTCAGCGATTAACACTCAATATTCTGATTATAACCAAAGATGCATTGTTTTTTGCGATGCATAGTCTATTGTTTATATCATACGTATTTTCGAAAATAATATACATCTTGGCAAAATATATCTTTCCGCATTGGTAAACCAGAGGTCCAAAGTAAAGAACGCACGCGCCTATTGAAGGGTTAATAAGTCCGGCGCGAGTCTCCGGCCGGTCCTCCCGCGGTGTGAGGCTCTCGAATATCATTCGGATCCAGCGTGCGGTTCTCAGGATCGAGCGAGGTACGACCGCAAAATCAATTTCCACGAGAGTCCGTCGTGGGCACGAGGAGAGGTGCGAGGAACGGCAATGGCCCGGCGACGGGGACCGAGACAGGGTAGGGCCCGGGGGTGCAGGAGGTCCCGTTTCGTTGCCACGGGGTTCGAATACGCGGCGAATTAAACCGGCGGGCAATCAAACTTTTCAATATCCCTGCTCATGTCGCATATACGCCATAAAACGTCCACCGACTCCCCCTCCGCACGGCGTCTCTTTCTCGGCCTCGTGCGCCAAACGCGGACTCTGTTTCCATCGGCTGCTGTTCGTTACGTGTGCGCGCATACACGCCGGTGGGCCCGTTACAGGGCAGTCGGTGGGCGCAGGGGGAGAGGGTGTCGCGCGCGGTTCCCTCCTCTGAATTCAATTCAATTTAACATCATCGACGTCCGTGTGCCGCGCGATTTGTGACCTCTCGACGATCGCGGTTGCGTCGCGTTGGAACGGAGACGTTTCTGCAGGGGAGAAAACGAATGGGAACGAAATAACGCCGCGAGCTAATGGCTTCATCGCGTAACGACGATGTCGCGAGCGATATGAGCGAGTAGAGAATATGCGATTGCTTTCGTTCTCCGAATGAGGATAATCGACATTCGCGGTTCGCGCGCTTTCCTTTTCTCTCCCTCGGCTGGGACCCATCCGGGACGATGTCCGACGAAAGCGGGCCGTGCAGACACGCCTTAAACTAGCCATCGGCAGCAGCGGGAACAGCGACGACGACGGCGGAGTTGGAACGTCGGCTTCCAGCGCACGGGGCCGTCCGCGGAGCGGCTCTAACACGGCTCATTAGCCTACAGCGTCGCTAATGAAAGCTCGTTACCCGGGTGCATGCACGCCGTGCAGAAGAAAGGGGTCGATCGTGGGACGCGCGGCGAAGGGGGAGTGCGAGGAGGACGAAGGACACGATGGGGCGCCGCCGGTGGGGAGACCCTCGGTGTATTTTGCGCCCGGTGACTTAGTATTCGCAGGCCGCCCCCGCGAGTACCATTGCTGGTTAACCGCCGCCGCCGCGATGCTGAGACACAGCGTGTGTGTATGTGTAGGTACGTTTGGTGCGCGCCGTTCAATGGCAGCAGGGGGGAGGGATAGGTAGAGAACCTTATCTGGAACCGCGGATCTAAGTTGATTGGGTGTGAGGTACAAGGCACTCTCTCGCGCCCTACGTCGAAGAGCCGAACAAGACCGAGAACGTCGTAACCTTCGACCAGACCTCCTTCTCCTCCTTCTTCTTCTCTCCTCTTCTTTCTCTGTTGCTGCTGCTGCTGTTGCTTCTTCTTCTTCTTCTTCTTCTTGTTCCACTCGTTGCCTTCGTATCCTTCTTTTCGCGGCGCGTCGGCCTCGCTCGGCCGTGCCAGATCAATGCCGAGGATTCGTTTATTGTTTCGTGCATGAGATCCCGTATCTGGTAAATACGAGCATTCGCCAGACAGGCCAAATGAACTTGCGGGATGGTTTACGACGGCGTTACCGATGCGATCCGCGCCGAAGGGAGTCGTGGCTCGGCCGTGTAAACTGGGACTCTTCCGACACGCGTAACAGGCGACGTTTATTTCACACTCCGAATCGGCGAAATCGGAAAAATCTGGGAATTTAGTGCAGAAAATTGCGCGGAGGCACGTCAGTCTTTACCGTGTTGATAATGTTGGCAAATTGGCAACCGCAGAAAATAAAATCGAAGGAGATATTTCATTCTAACATTATTCGACAGTGACGTGTATTTTTGTCATTGTATCAATTAGCGTTCAGGAGATGGCAAGAGCCGCGACATTTTCGACGTGTGTTTCGTTTTGAGCGAGACATTTTTTCGAACAAGCGCTTTATGCACTTGGGTACAAGGTAGGCAATCGCGAACAACACGGAACAAGTCGATGACGGCGCACAGAAGCGTTTCTCATCGCCGGCGGTAACAGGGCGAAACGCCGGTTTTAAGAAAACTTCGATATCCCTTAACGCGGCTTCCTTTGGGATAAAAGGTGCCGGCGCGGGCCGAATAGGGGGTGGCCGTGGACGGCTCTTTGCACCTTCGCACCGCTTTATGACCGCTAAGTGTACCCAAATCCCATTCCACGCCATAAAATCTTTAGAGACCGCGTCGTCCGCTCGGCGGGAGGTGGAGTGTTCGTACAAGCTTTATACATCGACGGTCCTCACATTGATCTACGCCCCAGCCGCTGATCGTTTGTACGATCACGTTTCCGCCACGCTTGTCACGTTACCACTATGAACCTGGGAAATCGGGATGCGCGATTTATAGTGACTGACCGCGAAACGTCGAAAAGCGGGCTTGCTGTTGGCAGAGACCGGAACGTGACATACGCTATAGTGTTCAATTTTCCATGAGATGTGTCGCAACAATCGCGTCTCGTAACCACTACTGAGAAATGTCAGCGAATGCAATTTTGGCGAGACTCCAACGAGAAAAAGAAAACGCGAAGCGTATCGACAAGAATTCTGCAAACGCCGGGGTACCGGCGGACCGGAGACGGACAGAGATAAAAGAAGGAAATGCTACTTAACAGAAAAAGATAGGGGAAAGGGGAGAGGGAGAGAGGGAAGGAGAGAAAGAGAGAGAGAGAGAGAGAGAGAGAGAGAGAGAAAAAGCAGAAAGCGGACGGAGGGAACTACGTGGGTCCGTGCTGCGCCGCGCGATATAGCCGAGCCTTGGCGTCCGACGTTATTAGCCCGGCGGATCGCGCGGCTTCCACGGCGTATCCCGGCTCCCACCGTATTATTACGCGCAAAATGGCTCATTATTATCATTATTATTTTATATTTCCTCCGCTTCAGCGGGGCCCCGAAACCACCGAAAAGCAAAAAGCCCGCGAAATTAATATAAATAAAAGCTCTGGACAGAGAGAACGGCCGGCGCACCGGCGGGAGATACCCGAGGTTGGAAAGAGAGAACGTGGTAGGAGGGAGGGGGAGAGGGGGCGCACACGGAGCGGGATAGGGGGTGAAGGGAGGAAAGGAAGACACACATAGGAAGAGAGGGACCAAGTGAGAAGAAGGGTGGAAAGGTAGAGCGGAGGCTGAAGTTGCTGGCCCCGTACGGTCGCCGGCTAGAGGGATATATAGCTGGCCAGGACGAGGGAGAGAGCCAAGACCGCGGCGGCAAGTGGTGGGGCAAGGGGCGGCCGATATTAACAATAATTATTGGTTCGAGCCTCTCTCCGTCCGTGATCTTTCGAATCTCAAGATCACAAGTGAGATCAATTATGTCCGTCTGATTAGCCCGGGCCTCCGATCGGTATACAGACGCGGGCATATTATACGGGACGGGGCCCTTCGATCGCGCACGTGTGTGCGTCCTCCCGCTGGTCCACCGTGCCTCCTCCGGCCCCCGCTGCTCTCCCTGCGCACCCCCTTCGCCACCTGTGTCCCGCGCTCGAGTCGTGCATCTCCACCCCTCGCTCTCCTGCTCCATCTACTCTCTTGTTTTCGTCCTCCCGAATTATGAGCAGAGCGCGCCCGCGCACGCTCGTATCGACGTTATTATGTGGAGCACCCAACGTCATTTATGAGGGCTGGCCCCCCTCCTTCTTAAGTTGTTCTCCATTTTCGGTGTTGATCGTGGGTAAATTCTTCCATGAAAATAAGGAGGCCGATCGTATTATCCGTACCTCTCCTCCGGCCACCGACCCGGACGTCCACCCGGCGCAGAAATTGCGCCGTTTTTGCTCGATAACGTTCGGCCATCCCTCTTTCCTTCCTGCCGCCGTGCCGCTCTCTCCTCTTCGCGTCCCTTTCGTCCTTGCACGTGGAAAGGAGTTTTTCGCGTGTACGATGGTGTACGCGCGAGCGTTCGTTTCATCTGCCACGCGAAAGGCTCACCCATCCTTCTCCCCTTCTCCCCCCGCCCCTCTCCATGAGCACAACCGATCCCGCCGATCGACGGGATGAGAGTCGAGGGAATAGCCGAAGAGGAGGAGTGCCGAGAGACCTCGTCCTCCTCGCAGCGCGGACTGAATGAGAATATCCGTCTTAAGTACCGGGGAATTCTTTCGCCGCACAGCGAGAAAACGCGTAATGTATGTCCTTATGATGTTACAACGACTTGATTGCCATGTAGCAGTAGCGAGTGCTCACTGCCGATATTCACATTTCCTTTCGAAAGACACGTGTACATAAGTCTCGTGATTCCATGTATGATGTTACGCTCATGACGTCTCAGTCAAACCAAGGAATGCCAAGGTGCCATCGTTTGAATCGCGAAAGGCTCGATACAGACACGGCGCAAATAATACACATGGACAAATAATTATACAATAATTAGACCGCGCCGGTGCATATATATATATATATATATATAACGCGCCAAAGACAAAGGGAGCACAGTCCTTGGCGTTAATTCAATGAGTATAAAACGAGGAGGCACATGTCGCGTGTCGTCTCGACCAGAACTTAACTCGAGTGTCTCTAAGTCGGAGGCGAACGATACGACGCGACGCCGCGAGCCGGCACGGCCGTAAATCAATACGGTGTACTCGCTCATAACGAACAATGGAACATGAAATCCGATTCAGCGATCGCGCATCAGCGCCAACGTTGTCGTCGGCCACGACGACGTCAACGACGACACCGACGACAATAGGTCATTGGCCTCTCGCGCGGCATTCTCCGCGAGCGCAGCCGACGAGGACGATCACCTAGCTGGAGCCCCGTCACGCGCACCTACCAGGTTGTTGTAGGTGCGTCCATCGTAGACGAGAACGGCGAGGCAGTCGCGTTCGCGAGTAGAAGGCAAGAGAGAGAGAGAGAGAGAGAGAGAGAGAGAGAGAGAGAGAGAGATGCATCCACCTTACCCCCATAAATTTCGCGCGGCGATACTTTACGACACCGGCGCGGCACCGCCCCGTGTCATTATCGCGCGTAAGGGAAACGTAAGGGGGCCTCCTCGGGGATACGAGCCTGCGGTTTGCAGCGCTCGCGAACGAGCGCTACACGCTATTTTTCCGATTGTACACCTCTATGCACTGAGGTGTGCACACCAAGGGATACTCGATCTCGTCAGCGACGGGGCCAGTTCGTCCGGTTGCGAAGTGGTTGATCACGCGAAGGCCGCTCTCTGATCATCGGCGGTGTGAACTGTCGCCGATTAGTATGAGAGCGGAAGGTCAGTCGGCTGGAGGATCGCGGAATATGCGAGCGAGCGAGTGAACGAGCGAGCCTTCGTCGCTAATTAGTGCGTTGGGCATCCGCATGTAGATGAGAGATAAAGACAATCGCGCGCGCGCGGCCGACGCGCGAGATTGAAATGTGCGCTCGTCGCGTCGCAGAGTCTCGCCTGCTGCTGGGAAAAATTTTTACTTTATATATATATATGTGTATGTGTGTGTGTGTGTGTATGTGTACACCTTCAGTTTGTCTGGAGATTAGCGCGGGAAGATAGTATTCGATTAAATGACGGGTTCTCTAAACGCATATATTCCCGGCCAGTTATATCTTTTCCGTTCGCTATAGACATAAGCGTTAACGAACCGCGCGGAAAGGACATGGCGGGTGAGTAAGATTTAATTAAGAGCGCATAAGCGCGGCAAAAAGAGCGCGTGCTTCTCACAGTGACTACCGAACGTAATGCAGCCTCTGCATGGGTGTATTGCAATCTCGAGCGCATTGGCTCACGAGCGAGTGCGCGTCAGCTCCATTACGTTTTCCTTGTATGATAGAACTCCTAATTGCCGCTCGGGTATGCTAATTCCCGCGATTTTTTCTCCGTGCGCGGTTACTGCGATACAACATTTCTCGCACGACAACATTGAGAGCGCTTCCACGACAAGCGAGAAGCGAGAAGCGCTCGTGAAAAGTATCAAAACACAAGATCGATCGCCGCCTGGGCGATGGACGTTATCGCGAATTGCGGCGTTCTCGCCGTCGCGACAAGCCCGGCCTGGCGTCGCTTCATTCACGGACACGCCGTGCGCCTTTTTACGAACAACTTGTCACCAGGTCGATTTGTCCCGTCTCGCGAATAAGAGCGAGAGCGAGAGAAGTAGCGCCCGAGGGGGAGCGTCGTCTAGAGGCCGCGAGCAAGTGACTCTATCTCTGCGCTAGTAGGACATATCGGATTACGTGTTTTGCATCGCGCTCGAGAACTCTACGGCCGGTCGAGCCGAGAGACAAGGACGAAAAATCTGATAGAAACGGAGTGTGCGAGAGAGGGCAATTTGCAGTTGGGCTGCGGAAGACGGAATAATTATAGACCGCGAGAGACCGAGATATCGAATTTCTGCGGTATCTCCTGTGACGCTATTTTTTTCGCTGTCGAAGCCAGTCCGTTGTCCTTACAAGGAAACGAGATGGAACTGGTGGAAGATAGATGCTAAAGGCGTTGGCCCTGATGAGGAATCCAAGCGCGAAAGCACTCCTTCTTCGAGGTGAGAACGATTAATACCCACCACAGCCCGCCGCCACCCTGCCGCCTCACCTGCCCGTCTCTCTCCCTTGCGGAGCGAGGTTATCCGCGGAACCTCGCGGGGTTATCCCTTACACGAGTTTCTCTCGCTAGAGGATCGGGATTCGAGTCGTTCTGACATATTTATCTGTGGTTCCTCCTTCCCGCTGCTCTATGAGAATTTCCCCCCTCGCCTTCGCGCCAACCATCCGAGTTCTCTGTTCCTCGCCGTCGTGCATCAGCCGCGCGGCGGCGGCATCACCGCGGTGTATGTAATACGTGTGCACGTTGCATATACACGTGACGGCTTGAGCCCGATAGGGGAAAGGAGAGAAGGAGCGAGAGATAGAGCGAAAGAGCTCGCTGCGCCTTGCGTATATAACGTAATAGCAATTTAATCAATAAAATAAGAGGATCGCTTTGGCCTGAACGCAGCCCTCCGAGACTCTGCAATAATTACAACAGAGAATTATGAGCGGCTATACTTGATTGGATCTATACGCGCCTCTCCTTCTCTCCCCTTGCTCCCCTCTCACCCGTCGCCCCGTCGGCTTCCTCGTCGATAACTCGGTCCTCCTCCCTCTGCTCTCTTTCTTCGCGTGCACGGGAATATCTCTTCTGCCGGCCCCCTCGGCTTCTGCACGGCAACGAGAGAAGACACTTCCTCACTGCTCCTGCTCGCTCTTATCCTACGAACCGGACCGGGCGGGACGTGAGGGAAGACCGTTCTCGGACGTCTCTCATGATTGATACTCCGCGGCTTCGGCGAACGCCGGTCACGTGACGGCGGATACTTTAGCGAATTCTCTCTCTCTCTCTCTCTCTCTCTCTCTCTCTCCTCGGGTTCGGGTTCGGGTACGACTTGCGAATTTTTACTTCGAAGAGCGGCGACGAGTCACCTCCTCGGTACCGGTTGGCGACGATAATTCTAACACTGCAGCGCCGACTCGATTACTAGTAACTCCCATCTCTTGTCGGCGATCACGGGGAGGGATGTCTTCTCCCGACGCGCTGCCAGTTCCCATCGCGTACGTGTACACTACGTTGCGACCGCGAGGATCGTTCACCCACGAACGGTAGTCCCGGAATAGCGCAAGGGGGACGCGCGCGCTTGTACTATGAGACCGGCCGCCCTTGGCAAATTAATGATTCCTCTCCGCGAACGTGGAAGAAGCAGGAAGAACCGCGGCCGCGGGTCCCTCCTCCTCTTCCACCTCCTCCACGGACGTGCAGCATGAGCGGTTTAATCAATATTCAAGTCGCGATTTTGATTATAATTAAACAATAATGATGGAATAATGATTTATTACGAGTAATTACTAGTTGCTGGTTAGATCGGGCTGGTTAAGCCTCGCACTCTCATCCACGGTACGATCGCATGAGTCTCTCTTTGCCCTCTCTTTGCCTTCCCTTTCCCGTCACGTTTACCTTCGGCGATCCTCGTCGTTGAGAGACACGACGACCGACGCGCAATGATGCCGGGGAACGGGGGAGTTGGGGCGAGAGGGCAGTGGGGGATTCTCGAAGCCGGCCTTGAATGAGGCCGCTAATTTATTTCATTTGCGCCTTCGAACCGATCGGGTTCAATAGCGTTTTGCGGAATTTCGCACGCGCTCGTTTGTACGACTCACCGCCGTTCGTGTACGTTCACCTGTGTCGAAATTTCTCTGAACTTTCTCAGATACAGCACGAATCCCGATTAGAGTGCTCAAAGTTGTTCCAAAATTGTTTATCCCACTCTACAATACTCCCCAATTAGGAATCCTATTCTTATCCCAAACATGGATTCTCTGTTTAGAATCGAAACAAAAGTATTATAAGAGTTGTGGAAACTCGAGCCTTTTCCAATCGGTAACGTCGTGATGGTTTTATGGCAAATAAGAAATCCTCTTTTTATATCAACTATTCAATACGCAGAAAAAAAAACTAAATATTTCTAAAATACGTCGAGTATTTTATTAAATAATGAAATCATTCGGAACGTCGATATATGTGATTCTCTCTCTCAACCCCAGTATAAAATGAAGGCCAGAGAAATGATTGGGAAAACTTTGGACGACTTAGAATGGCACGTTTGAAATATTATACTTCTAGCCAGAAGCCGTAATTATTTTGGGGGGTCGGACTGGGGATCGCAATTAGATCCCATGGAATTCTCTATACGGGTAATAACCGAGTCCGCGGTTTCCCGTTAGGTCATTGACAAATTAAATGCCGCGCTTCCTCCCCGATTCGCTGCTATCACACGTCGGAAAACAATTACTAACCACCGCCCGCGTCCCACCGAAGGCGCATTTTTCGCGCCAGCCTGGCTTCCCCCAACATCTACGCCGATATAAATCACTCGCGCTATTCCTTTATTTTCCGCGCCTCGGGTATTAATTACACCTATCGCATTGCTAGTTATCGGACGCGAGTATCTGCGTACCGGGTGAGACCAGGTGCAACTGGAGCGATCTGTATAATAAGCCGGCGAATCAGATATTGAAGCACATACGAATAGCCCGGCTCGTAGAGCCGGCTTGGGCTGTTCCTCGGTCCCGCGACTCTGGCGAGACGGCGCGAATCTCTACAGAGCTTCGTATTATTGCGTAATTACGGCATATATACCGGCCGGCCGATGTGTGCGAGTGTAATCTCGCGCAACATCGCGAGCATCCGTCACGTTCCGTAAAATTTCTCGGCTATGCTTCGAGTTAGCCGCTTGTCGATATTCAACGAGGTACGCCGATGTTGTCAGTTAACTTCGATATATATATATATATATATAGATACGTTGACGTAACTATATACATTTTGCAACGTCCGACACGTAGCATCTCAGATGGGAGATATTGCCGATGTAATCCGCACTCTAGAGCGATGTTTTCCCGCGGTTCCTCCGCGAGAAGATTCCACTCCGCTGAGCGTTATTAATTATTATATCGCCGTTTAATTAACGAGCGAGATAGCATCGTTCTGGTATGCCGGTAGAATCCACTTCCTGCAATGTTTTCGATAGAGATCCTAAACAGCAGGATCGACGAGAGGATAAGCACAATGATTATGATGATGATAATGATGATGAGGATGATGACGATTATGATGATGATGATGATGCCGCGTGCATCGTCATAACGATAGAATTACGAACCGCGAAAGGGAAAGGAATGATACTGTTGTTCCTGGTTGCGATTGAAAAAGAAAGTCATGGAGAAAAAGATACTGTGGTGGCAACTACGCAACTACTCGTAACTATTCGGCTTTAGTTGCAATAACTACAAAATAGTTTATTAAGTTTTATATATATAGAAATACACCTGGCTGACACATAGAGTTCACACACGCAAAAAAATGACTTAGTAATATCAGTTAAACCGCGGTAGCTGATTCAGACTTAATCAAAAGGCTAATCGTTTAGCTGTCACTGCTAAGAATTGGTTATGACAGTTAAAATGCATTCGCTATGAAATACAAATATATTAAGTGACATTAAAAATGCACATTATTTCAAATAGCTAAGAAAATGGCAGTTATTCCTAAATTTCTTATCGTATGCACATATTAAAGAAGTTTACCGCACAGCTACAATCATTTGTTACAGTCATTTGTTTCTAGCAGCTAATATTTCTCGCTGTAGCACCTAAGTTTAAACAGCGAATAATAAATTTAGCTTCGGTAGTATCAACATTAGCTGTCCCTATTTCAGTGACATATTTTATCTGCCACAGCTATTTTTTAGCTCTGGAAGCTAATGCTTTTTTTGCGTGCACTGTGAAAAGAATGTTTGATATTCGTAACTATAATCACATAAAGAAGTAGTTACTATAAATTATAATAAAAAATTCATTTTTTTCATTAAATTTTACTAGAATGTTAGCGATAATAACTTTATATACATGTTTCCATTTTATATTAGAACAACTAAAAAATATGGTTGGAGCCAAAAATAACTATAATTTTAGTTAAATTCTTTTTTGGTGTATCGTCGAATTTTGTGTAATTTAATACTATAAAAGCACCTAAATGGTCTTCAACGTGAGTAACAGTACCTGGGAATCCATCTAAATTTCCTTCTCAGGTATCTACATCAATGGATCTCCAGATACTGTTATTCACGCCGCGAAAGCCGCTTGAGTACTTTGGTTAAATGTTAAATTATCGGTTTTAAATTTGATTTTATATAATAATTTTCAATGTTATCGAAGAGGGTTAACAATCGACTGAAACCAGTAATTTATACATAACATTGGTCACTAATAATTAACAAAAATGTCGCCAAACAAATTTGACGACAGACTTTTATAGGCCAAGTATATACATTCTATTTTGTTTGTGTCAGTTGGATGACACGATGTATAATAAAAAAATCTCATGTAATATATATATATATATATATATATATATATATATATATATATATATATAT
>NW_022639468.1:1542918-1549739 GCF_010583005.1 Odontomachus brunneus | reverse complement strand
ATATATATATATATATATATATATATATATATATATATATATATATATATCTCAACGACAGCGAGATGAAACGTGAGGAAAATGTCCGGCGTTTTTCTGGCGATCGGCTGCGATGTTATTTACTAGATCTTTCCTAGCGGTAACTGTCAACCGGTGGTAGAGGCTCTCTGGCCGTTTCTACCGGGGAATCGTTATAGCATCGCAAACTCGGGGATTATCCCTTCGCGACCGCGACGGCGACGGCGGCGGCGGCAGCGTCGACACGTCGTTGAGGCGCGACGCGACGGGGATAATACCCGCCACGCGGCGCGATGCAACCGCTAGTTACGGCGCGACCATAACATAGTGGCGACTAACAAACTATTATGTACGACAGCAACGGCAGCGACGAGCTTCATTAGCAGCGACCAATGTAAATCGCCAGGGTCCTCGTGGCGTTAGCCGTCGTTTATGAGGCAGCGTCTTTGTGTTGCGCGGAACTAACTAATTGACTTGTGGTACGCTACCACGAGTTATGTCACTATTTATGCTGTGGTCCTGTGAGCGTGCGGGGTAAGACGGGGGAATGGTAGTGGAGGACCGAGTGAGAATATAGGGGGAGGACGAGGCGCGATAATAAACGGCCGGAGTTTCATTAGCAACAACTAATACCGTGCACGCTAGTTCAGCATAGCGTAACTATCGTCGGCTGTGGTACCAACGGACGCTGATAGCGTGCGCGCACGCACGGGACGACCGACCATTAAGGAGCCTCACGGGAATACTTCATTAGTGCCGGCGGGATAACCTAACCGTTGCCATACTGTCACGAGCGATGTCGCGCGACGTGTAAACGCGGATACGTCAAGTCAATCTCGATTTTGCGTGACGACTTAGCGTCGGTGGTTGGTCGCATTTAATCGCGATGCATCCTTTGAGGCTCCATTCGAGCCTGCCAGGCGGAGCCTCGGGACGGTATGATTCCTCATTAATTAACGATAAGCTTCGTAATACGATGAGATATGTCACTCTTGACCGCCTGCTCACGTTATCTTATCCCGAGGATACCGTTACGTGATGTATGGCAACCGCTTGGCTCATGATGCGTTGCCTCGCGTTCGCGCGTTAAGCGACCACCGGTCGTTGACTATTGAGATTAATATGCATTTTTCGCGGCATTCGCGCGCTAGCTGTATGTTCCTCGAGGCGCGCATTAAGACCCGCACCATGTGTAGGAAGTGGCGCGAATTACCTCGATTCCCAACGTCCGTGCATGTAACGGTAAGCGAGGCGTTGCCGGGCGCGTTTCACACCGAATCGATCTCGATTTCGCACGAGTCCCGTGGATTTACATAGGTAACCCCGCGAAGGAGAAGAAGAAGGAACAGAGATGATGATGATGATGAAGAAGAAGAAGAGGCAGAAGAAGTACTAGCGCGCTAATTGTAGTTTTTAACGAGACTTAACGACGCCGGCAACTCCTTGAGATCTTCTCTAAACCACGCGCTAGAGCCGCCTCGCGGCTCGTATCCGCCTATCGACTGACTAAAAATAACGAAGACTCGCGAGTAACCGTAAAGGCTTAATTATGCGATTACACCAATGACTTTTTAGTCGGGCCCGCAGCCGTGGGCCCGCTCGGGGGAGCGAGGAAACCGTAGGCCGGCGGGACGGAGAACTTCGACACCTTTGAGGCGCATAATGCCGCGCAACTAACAACGGTTTACTAACCGCTGACAGTTTATACCTGACTATTATCTGCATTATGTTCCTCTCGGCGGGCCGGGCCTCGAGTTCATCGCCAGTACCGGCTAACATAAATCCGCGGTGCAACGGATCGTCGCTCGTAACCGATGCGCGCCCTGGCGATACCGCGGTGTTCGGTACTGCACCGTGCCGGTTAATTGACTTATGACGCATCACCCCGGCAGTTATGTCACTATATTCGCGCGGTCGGTTTAAAGGCCGGTCTACATAGCACGCAAAACGCAGTTCGCAATCGCGCACACATTCAACTTCAACTTTCTACGTTTTCTCTGCAATGCAAATGCAGAGAAAACGCAGAAAGTTGAAGTTGGATGTGTGCGCGATTGCGAACTGCGTTTTGCGTGTTGCGGCCTATGTAGACGGGCCTTAACACGTTCAACATACGCGAATGTGTTGCGCGGCGTCGTCGAATACGAGTGCGCGAAATACGAGCAGTAAGTTAAGACTTCAGTAGACGCGTGCGCGTGTTTTACTTTAGCGGAGATTAGCTCGAGAGGATCACGTTGGCCACATACGTTTCATTCATGTATTTATTATGAGAGCGATAGAAGAAAAGGGGTTGCGAAATATTTTCTTCGGAACATAAACACTTTTCCTATGTATTCTTAATGTTTTTAAAAGATATGAGCGTCTTCAGCCAACTTGACTCGGTCTTCTCTACTTTAGGCGCCTGGTTTAGTCCCAATCCACAACAGATGTAGTGCGTCTTCAGCCTTATATTCTAAAGCCGAAAGTGTAACGTAATTTATAGCAAAAAATGCTTCCTCCACGCTGCCAAATGTTATAATAACTCTTAAAATTAAGATTGCAACGTCTGTTGCGGAAAACTCCCTTCAGCCGAGATTTATGGTACATTGGTCTGTACGATCTTTTAAAGCGTTTGCAGCATCAATCCCATCTTATGTCTATTGCAAAAGAACAATGTATTTTTGAGTAGTGATATGTAGCCTTCAAATTACACCCGTAGTCACGCGTTTAACAAAGAGTTAACCAAATAAAAGCTAAAAGCTGCTATTTAGCGAAATACAAACAGTTCTGTCGGAATGTCGCTGAGACGACGCGTTCATGTAGTTTGCCGTTTTTCTCTAAAAGTTATACCGCGCGCGTTTTGTCGTTTAATTTCAACAGAGTCTACCTCTCACGCTATATATCGGCCTGTTCGGGACAACTGACTCGCTTTAAATGTCCGTCCATCTCGGACCACCCGACTAAGAAGGCACACCGTGAAATTACACAAACTTCCGCTCCCTAGTCATTAAATATTGACGCGATGGATCGAGCGGTGTATGTGTATAAGCGGGACGCGGTGTACGTACATGAGTAGAAAACGATCGCGGGGCCAGAGACGAGAGGTGGAGGGAGCCCTAAAGGGAGAGGACAAGGGAAGGACCGAGGCGGGAGGAGGTAAAGCGGACGCGACGGAGGGCGAGAAGGGATCGAAATAACCCGACGCAAAATTCCTCGCTACCAATCAGCGCGGAGATAATTAAACGGGGGGAGGGTACATGAAGCCGGGAGGGGTACGCAGGAAAAAGGAGGAAGGGCGCGAGATAGGATCGAGGGAGGGGCAGGCGTGGCCCTTCTGGAGAATGATGGAAGCACCGGTAACTGGCGGTAAGAGAACGACGATGAGCCCGAATAAAATCAGGCAAGCGGTCGATCAGGGGGAAGAGGGGGGAGGGGTGAAGAAGGGAACCACGGAAGACGGAGAAATGTCGCGATGTGTAATAGCGGCGCGACGCTCTCTTTCTGTACGCGCGCCAGCAGCGCCATTGCAATTACACGAGTATGACGACGACGTCGACGATGGACGCCGCTTTAAGGTCTCCTCTCGCGGGCGAGTTTCGCGATTTCATTTGCTCCTCGGCGGTAACATCTGTGGAACGCACTCGACCTGGCCACCGGCCGATATCCCCTTCTAAGCGAATGCGTTTATTAATGAAATGATGGAGCATAACGAGGAGGTGAGGAAAATCCACGTGTGCGCGGACTCAGACGAACGACGGGGAATTAATTGAAGGCGGTATGCGCTTATCAGTTGGGTCATTTGTCATGAAATTCATGTGCACACCTCGCCTAATTAACGCGCGGCACGCCGGCGGCGCAGACTTACCTATTCGGAGAAGACTGAGTTCCCGGACCGTGGAGGGATATTCATCTGGTGAACACAATGTCGGATCACGGCTGCGCCGCGCTGCAACCGTAGGGATCGTCCTGAAGGGATCGAGATTAGCGCACGAGTGGCGGCTTGGGTAAACGCGAAGTCGCGAAGAAGGTAGAGGATAGACGCGCGGATCGTCGTTTCAAGTTTCCGTACGAGGGTCCGAGGCCCCAAAGTAGAGGCCGTTTCAGCAGGCGGCCTCTGTCTTTTCTGTCCAAACACGTCTAAAAGCCCAAATATTTGAAGTTATCCCCTCGCTTGCTGCAAATACGGCAAACGCCGACGGAGTGCTCTCGCTTTGCGGCGCGCAGTTTCGACCTGCGCTCGTTTTTTCCTTGAGGCTCTTCCACCTCTCCCTCAGGGTCAACTCGAGGAGCCGCTGCCGCAGTTCCTGTCTCGCCCTGCGATCTCTGTCGATTTACGCGACACGAAACGTTCGCAAACGTGGACTGGCCGATTGACATTCGGACAACGTATAAATTGCGCGTCTCCTTCTCCTCTTGTGTGGATTTAGGCGGCAAACACGGGCGAACTCGATTGTCGCGACCGAGGGGAAGCCCCTCGACCACGTTTACAAAGACGCTTACAGTCTTTACAGTATTTACTCGGTTAACGAGCACCGGCGAAAGAGTTTGTTAATATTAGCATGCGTGCGACTTCGTGGAAAGTGAAGAAATCGAGCTGCGCGCGCGCGGTTAGGACTGGAAGCAACAACTATTCTTCAAAATCGATCAAGAATTGATTACACATTTTTAAAATTTTTTGAAGTGAAATCTCACTTGAAACGAACGGAAAATGACAGTGTCTTCACTCTTGAGATGAAACAGTGAAAATACTGTCACCTGAATCGCAAAAATAAATATTTTTCTCGATATTTATAGTAGTTTCCAATATTAGAAACCACTGTTGATATGTGCGCAGAAATTTGCTATAAATACGTGAAAATTATTTCTCGAAGTAATTTTCTCTTAAATTAAAGTAAATACTATCTTCCATGATATTTCACAAATATCATGCTTTTCCGTCACTTCCGTCATTCGATAAAAAATGTATGAAGCGTTTAATAATTGTGAAATGTAATATACACATCAGATTCACTTTTCAGTTTTGGGTGAAATTATTTGCTCGATAGTTAGAAATATGCACTCTGTATGAGTGAAAAATCGTTCAAATTCGAGTGACTTGAGTATAGAAAAGTGATATTTTTTCTTGTCAAGCGAAATTTTGCTCCAAGAAATTCAGTGGGCACCAAGTGACGACATATCGTCGTGGCAAAATCTCCGGGTGCCGGGAGAGCCGGAAGATCGAGGAAACGCATGTTTGCGCAATGATTCACCGTGCTGGCGTTCCCCTCTCCTTTCGCCCTCTTGTATGAGTAAATGTTGCGCGGTGTTCGTCGCTTAGCAAGTAAACGCCGATGCGATTTGCACCGCATTTGCAACGAAGAAGAAACGAGCCGGCTAATTTGTAGATCGGAAATAAAAATCGGCGCGCCGAACAGAAAAGAACCTTCCCCCCTTTCCTCAGCGCGGTCCCCTCCGTTAGCCGCACGTCGTTCTCGGGTAGGGACACGACCCCGATTCCAATTAAGGATCGCTGGGAGCAACAAAAAGCGTCGATGCGTCCGTCGAAAACGAATAACTCGAATTAAAGGAGGCTGGGGGCGAATTTTAGTGATCGTTCTCGCCGCCGACGAAGACGTCGGCGCGGCGGCCGCTAATCTCGGGCCAAATCTTAATGCCGGTCGGACCGCGCGCGGCGGTTTCGTGAGCGCGTCGTCGCCGAGTGCATCCTGGCGCGCGATTTCTTTCTTTTTCTTTTCTTTTCCTTCCTACCTCGGCACGACGCGCTCTCGCGCCTTTACGGCCGAGCGGGCCGTCGCGTCGGCCCACGCTTTTCACGGCGTCCGCGTTAGCGGGACAAAGGAGCGCCGAGATTAGCGGCGACACGTATAAAAGCCGGCGTGATGCGGCGCGGCGCAGCGCGACGCGACGCGACGCGACGCCGCGTCAATCGCCACTCCGAGCGCGCAGAAGGGTTTCATGAACGGCGCTAATTAACGCTACTGGAGTTTTAGTGCGTTTAGCGTGTGTATCAGAGATTCGGAATGCATGTATAGCGAACGCTTCATCGGAGCGCGATATATAAAGCTGGTGCAACAGCGAGCAGCTTCTTCCATCGGTGTTGTTGCGCCTCTGTTCGAGCTTGAGGTAACACCTGGTCGCTAACTGCCTCGGTCGTTTTCACCTTCGCCTCCTCGCGTCTACACGCCGCGGCGGGTCGCTCGCCTCTCGCGAGGGAGAGAAAGAGAGAGAAAGAGGCGGCGTCCTCTCTCCGGAGCGTTTCTTTAATTTACGCTCGCATCGAGGATCCATAAAAGCGGGTAGTGGCGGTATGCGCGGACGTAAGGTGCTGCGGCGAGACCGAAGGAGGCACGAGAAGAGTGCGTCGCTAATGCAACGGCGGCGGCGGTAATATCCGCGAAGATAAGGGGGATCGCCGACGTTCCACCTCGCGGAAAATCGAACGAGGGAACGCGCGAGAGCGAACGGTGAACCGTAAATTCCAGAGACGCGAGACGCCCTAATGGCTGCCCGTTCTCGCGTTCACCGAGTCGACGCCTCTGCCACGGAGAAAGTCGGCCGTCTAATCTAACAGTACACTGCACTACGTGTCCCCGTATTACTTACTGGTGGTGGCAGAAAAATGGCGTGTCCAACAGTAATGCATGTTTCACGGACAGTTATACACGGGAAAAAGCTGTTTTGGAAACTCGTGTCGAATTAATTGCCGCATCGGATCTCATGTATCATTTGACTCGGTTTTTCGTGAGAAAGAGGAAGGAAGAGAGAGAGAGAGAGAGAGAGAGAGAGAGAGAGAGAGAGAGAGAGAGAGAGAGAGGGAGGGGAGAGAG
>NW_022639468.1:1531104-1542121 GCF_010583005.1 Odontomachus brunneus | reverse complement strand
AGAGAGAGAGAGAGAGAGAGAGAGAGAGAGAGAGAGAGAGAGAGAGAGAAGGGGGGCGGGCAACTCCGAACGGTCATTATTATTAGTTCGACATGAAGAATCGACTTATCACGCGATCGACTTATCACCATTATCGGAGCGCAGTTAATCACACGCATAGACCGTTGAAGCGCGAATAGCGACGCGAAGCGGATTGTGAATGGGAAAACATGGAAATAAAGACGCGCCGGCATTTTAACGAGAGCGAGCAGTTTGAGGGAAGTTGGTGATTTATTGATCTCGGGGTCGGCCGATGTACGGCGATTTGTACGACGGTGGGCAAACGACGATGTTGCTGAGGGATTTTCGTCGCGGCAACCAAACGCCGGTATATCGCCGCGGTGCCATTCGAGTTTCGTCCGTGGTAATCTCCACGACGACGACGGGCTCATCCATCGCGAGTCGTTTGTCGGTAATTACGCTAAAGCGACGCTTCTTTACCTCGGTAAGTCAACGGCCGCGAGATAAGCAGCACGAAATTGAAATATCCCGGTCTGCTGTTCGGCTCCCCTCTCTCCCTCCTTATCTCTGGAATTCCACGTTTCACTGTAAGTGAGTCGTTCCATACTACGCCACGCGGACCGATCTCTCACCTTTCTCTCTTATTTTATTCCTCACCCGAATGTCGCTCCTCTCACACGACCGCGACGTGTGCTGCCATGTTGGCTATTGAGCTGGCGAGAAAAAGGGGGTAAATTTCGGAAAACAAGGACAAGCGCGTGCCAAGCTTTGCGCATCGAACGACGGACTGAGAGACGTCACTCATGAGCGTGGCAGATTCGCGAGGAAATCGTCGAGTCAGCTCGGTGCGTATTTCGCCGAGCAAACAATATTTTCGCGCAACACTAAAGCAGGCAAGACATAAATACGAGCCCTACGAAAGGCGGGCGAAGGGCGACGGAAATAATAACTAGTTCAGCCGGCCGTAAGCACGGGCTATTAGGGTCCATATCGGCCGGCTCTTTACGAGCAATTTGACGGAGAGAGAATCACGCCCGTTGCGCGCCTCCGCTTCTTTCCTTTGTGTGACATTCCAAGCGCACGTTCTCTCTCTCTCTCTCTTTCTTTCTCTCTCTCTCTCTCTCTCTCTCTAAGCCCGGGAACCTTTGCGCCGAACGTGTCAGCGAAATCTGAAAGCAGCCGTAAAAACTCGCGTAAAGATTCGCCGGTATAGCGTACGGCAGTACGGCAAATGAGTACGGCCCCCTGTCGTAACAACCCCCTCGCCCCTCCCCATACCCTTAATCGGTCCGCGGTTCACGCTCGTTTGCGTTGATGCCGGGCGACGTCCGGATTCGGCCCTCCTATCTCTCGGTATCGGGCCCCGCTCGTTTTCGACATAGCTTCGTACTCACGGGGCCCTCGGCCGCTTTGTGCCACCGTGCCCTCCTCGGATTACTGCGCGGACACTGTGGACGATGGGTACTCTCTCCCCGCTGGAGAATCGAAAAGTGCCGTGACTGCGAGGTGTGCGAAAGAGCGATACGTCGTCGTCAGCTTCCTCGAAGCAAAGGGTCGACGGCTCCGGAAAATTGGAAATGGCCGCGCGGTCGGCAAACCACGTTTCTTGCGTCTTCTCGCCGAACGGTGAAGTACGGTGAAGTACGGTGTATTTGCCTGCGTTGGAAGCAAAACGGTAACACTGTGACTGCATTATCGCGGTCATAACGAATCGATTGATTACGACGAAGGGAAAATGTCCAACAGCCGACACTTTGCCTGTTCCCAGCATTCCTGTGCGGATTTTATCAAGTGTCAAGAGGTATAGAGATTTTAAAATAAGTAAATTATTAAATATTTAGTGAATAACTAATACATCCCCGTATACTCTGATAAAATCCGAACGAGGGTGCCGAAAAATTGGTGAACACCGCAAACGAAGTGCTCTTTTTTTTTTCTTTTGCTTTCTTCATATTTTTTATGTGCTTTCCCTGTGCTTGGCTGCAAAATGGCATTTGCACACTTTTGACTGAATTAAGGTGCAGCACTTCAAGTTGTCGCAATTGAGAGCCAACATGTTCATGTGCATTCAAAATACTGTCATGTTTTATCTTGCTTTATAAAATATATAAAAATTGTTTCAAAATAACGCTCACGCGCGCATTCTTTTATATTAGAATAAATTCTGCCTTCTCCAAATTTATTGTCACACCTTGTACTATCATTTCGGCTCCTGTCAACCAATTACTGCGTATGCACATCAGCAAGGACTCTTAATCGTGATAACTTGAATATAACTTATTCGATAAAAAGTACAAAACGAGTATACTCTAGACGGCTTAATAACCTAAACATTTAATAGGCCTAGTTACAAAAGAACTTTCCGATCACGCGCATTGTTTTTACATATCCATATATGACCTGCCTGTTGAATATTCTAATGCTATTGTTTCCTTAGAATATTCAACAGTCATAATGCACGAATATGCAGAAATGTTGCGCGTGGTCGAGAAATTTCTGTTTAACTAAGTCAGGTAATGTACATCTGGAGTGCTTCTCATTAAATTTTTCTTTATATTCCATTAATGGAATGTGTCTGTGGTACTTTTAATACCTTCAAGGTTTCCCGACATTGTTGTGTGTGAAGCTTAATAATTTAATCTCGCGGTATAAAGGGACTAATTGAGCGCGTCGTGTGATATCGGACGATGCCGATAATTATAACGACCGACATGACATCTTCCCCTTCCTCGTCCGCCGGGCCCGAGTTCTCAACATCGCGTGAGAAGTCGCGCGCGGCATGACTTCATAAAAATAATCCTATTTAATAAGAAACTGGCTTTTGATCATTTGAAACGAGCGTCCGGGCAACGCGCGATACGTTTCCTTAACACGCGAGCAACGATAAATCAGCAATAAAATGTTGCGGAGTATCATCCCGGGGAGATAGGGTGGCGGGAGGGGGGGAGAGTAGAGTAGAGTAGAGTAGAGAAAGAAAGAGAGGGAATAACTAATTGCGGCCCGGCAATAATAATTACTCGCGGTGCGTGAGTTATTGCCGCGCGTTATTCCGATTATGTACGACGAATTATAACCGCCCGGGCAATACTTATCGCGACTGCCGGAATAATGTTGTACTTATTTAGTAACACTCGGTTACAGATTAACGCGCGCAGGGCGATCCATTATTTATGCGAGATGTGTCAGCGACACGTTTACGATTTTGACGCGGGAGGTTCAATTAACTCCCGGATGCATTAATGCGCTCGTTTCTTTTTCCTCTGTCATCCTCCGAGAGCGTTCGATCTTGATTACAAGTTTGCCCGCCGGGACGCGGGTCCGCTTCGTCAATCGATACGGACATCTTTATATACATTGAGGACGGTGTATAAATACTTCATCTAACATGCGTCGGTGCACCAACGTGCCCCCTCCCCCTCTCTTCTTCGTGTTGCCTGACTCGCAATCCATTTTTCATTCCGCTCCCTCGAGCGTGTAAAGTCTAACTTATACATTTCGAAATTTGCATTATAACATAACGTTACCCCTCACCCCTTCTCTCTCTCTCTCTCTCTCTCTCTCTCTCTCTCTCTCTAATTAAAAATAAGAAAATATCTTGTTCTACCAATAAATATTTATACTAATAATTAATTTGCTGAAAGTATATTAAAAATATATTAATTTAAATTTGTAAAACCATCTCATATATCAAATATTAGGTACCATCTCAAGTAATGTACCAAATACAATTTCTTATAACTTTTTCACATTAATCATGTGTTTTATGTAACTTCATATTGTAACAGTCCTTAGAGGATATGTGTGTGTCTTAGGATAATGTCCCTCTCTCTCTCTCTCTCTTTCTTTCTTTCTCCATGATACTACAATACGTACGACGACAGAAGACGCGCTTTAACCCCGAACTTGGACGTAATCTCCCCTCGAAGAGCAAATGACGCGCAAGACGGAGTAGTAGGAAGAAGGGAGTGGAGGACTGAGAAAATCCCTCGGGAGGACGAAAGGGGCAGGCAGCGCGGCTCCTCGGCCGCATTATGCGTACGAATGCAAATTCCCGCTCGCTTCGCTGCGGGCAGGCATTTATTTGTCACGCACTCGCGGCCGTATACAGCCGCGGACAGTATGGAACATACGCGACTCGCCGTCTCCGCGTCGTGCCTGACTTCCAATTCCTCTTTCTCCTCGGCCACCTCCGCGGCCGAGCCGCGCCGCGCCGCGTCTTCGTCGTTGTCGTCCCCCTCGCTATCCTATTCCTCGCTTCCCTCGCTCTTCCTCCTCCCACGAATTTCCAAGCGACCTAGGCGACCGTGTACCCTGCCACAATTATCTGCCACCGTCATCTCGTTCGGATACTTTTGTCCACGGATTGCGCCGCCGCCGCCGCCGCCGCTGCATGCTGCTGTCGCTTGTACTTTTCTATTAATTATGCAGCCGTACGCGAGCCATACCCTAACGATCTGACAGCGAACCACGACGATTCGTGAGCCCGCACCGCCGTTGTTCTCCGCTTCTCTATCTTTGGGAGCGAGAGAGCAGGAGAGCCTCTCCCTCTTATAAGAAAGAGAGAGAGAGAAATAGCAAAAGCGCGAGTCCGCGGAACCTAAAAGAGCGCACAGAATTTATAAGTGGCGGGTTTATTGTGTTACAGGCGGAATTGCGCTGCGCGCATGATCTCGCGATTTATACTCGCGGCTTTTCCGACCGCTGTTACGATTTCACTCTTACGCTCGGTGGCCGCCTTGTGAAAAAACGGCGCTCAGACAACATCGGCATTTAACGTCTTGCTTGTCACATAGCTGATGTGAACTTTGCGTTAATAACAAAATAATTTTTTATTAAGAATATAGACCGAAAGTGAGTAGAGATATAAGTGTAGATATATCAAATATTCTGTTTGATTTTCTGTAACTGTGATGTTTCTTAATTTCTTTTATACGACGATCATTCATCATCTCGACGTTGAATTCTGCGACAAGATAAAATCTTCCGCTTTTCATTTCCGATAGTTTCATGTAATTTGATTTAAAATTAAAGGAATTATGACTCTCTGACTTACAATGGAACTCAAAGATATAAGGGCCAATGAGGACAATGTACGGATATTGTAATGCAATGAATTTAATCTACTCAAATTACCTATAAAAATTAGATTATTTAACGTATTCCCAAAAAATAGGAATACACAAATATCTAAAACTATATGGAATATATTAAATAATATCTTAACTTTTATGAATAGTTTGAGTAGATTGAATTCAATGCACTATGATATTTGTGCATTGATTCTTATTGATCTTTATATTTTTGAGTTCAAATTTTATTGAACCGTTTTCTTGGTTATAACATGTCAACTATTGCTATCCGTTACTGCCATGAGCGATACAGAGGTTTGCGTCAACAAACTAATTTTCCGGTATTGGTCTAAAAGAGTAGAAATGCGCAAAATATTCCATTTCTTTTAGCTGTGATGTTCTTTTCTCATTTCCTCACATGACTATCGTTTATCATTTCGATGTTGAATTCTGCGTCAAGATGAAGCACTCGCATTCCTCGGCTCCGACAGTCTCGTGGAATTTTATTTATCGCTTTTCCTGATTACGACGTGTTAATTATTGCTCGCCGTTACGGTCGCGAACGGCGCGATGGCGACGAGCGCGCCGGCGTACGCACGCAATGTACGCCACGAGAAACGCATCAGCGGGAAATCGCGTCCTAAGCAAAGCCGACACGTAGTCGTTGTACATCAGCGAGCTAGTGACATGGGCATGAGTTAAGCGCGGGCACAACCGGCACAAACTTGCAATGAGTTACGGTCGCGTTACTCGCACACTCACCGGCGACCGGTGCGGTGCGAAACGCGCGTGATCGTACTCGCCGAGTACTCGGATTTCGACGCATTTTGCATAATTCCGAAAGGACGTGCAAGATAAATGTCGTGGGATTTTGCCGTGCAAAATAAGGAGTGCGGGCCGCTCGGCGAGATCGTTCAAACTGGTCGCATGCGCGTCCTTCGAGACGCATCGGTGCGGTACGAAGGTGATATTTACGCTAGAAGGAATATGATATCGACACTCGACGGACATTGAAGCGGTCAGTTCGTTCGCAGATATACTCCAGATGCAGGTATTAATCTTTTGCGCGCTCTGTAGATTTTTGCGCGACGTCGACGGTTTACATATAATTACTGTGAAAAGAATTCACCTGTCAATATTAGCGCGTTATTCTGTGAGTGAAATTTAGTGCAATTTTATTATTACTGTTGACTGAATTGGCACATGTAAACAGAATACTGAATTCTCAAAGCCAAACAGGTTGGCATTTGGAGCGTGCACTGAGAGAAAAATAGTTGGTCTATAACTGAAATTATAGTTATTTTTAATAAACATTTTTTTCAAGTAGAATGGTAGAATAATAATACACATATAAGGTTATTACCATTAACATTATAATACGATTTAATAAAAAAATGATTTTTTGACCAAAATTTGTAATAATTATTTCTCTATATGATCCTACATGTTACAAATACCAACCCTTCTCTTTCAGTGTAAAGGATTAATTCAGATTTTATGGTTGAAACACAACTTCTCGCGTTTATTCCACAATTCTTCTCGATAATCTTCGACAATTGTATTCGTTTTATGAATATATATAATGTATTCATTATTATGAAAATCTAATGTCAAAATAACTCGTGACTTATTATCGGGCGTGTCCCAATTTCTGGAGGTAATAACTCGTAATCGGAAATTGATGTTCGAGTTATACTCATTATTTCTTAACGAGCGGGCTAATGGAGTAATGAATTTGCGTAGCGCGATAAAATGAATGAGCGCATACTGCCATTGTGAAGAAAGCTTCCGTCCCGTGCACGATTCCCGAGACACGTCTCGGGATTACTCCACCCTGTGAGGGAGATAGAGTGGATGTTGATCTCGTTCATGCATATAAACTCGCGGATTTGCGGTCCGTAAGCGGCAATAAGCGTTTTTCTCCTTCTATTCCTAAACTTCCCGGGATCTTGTTTGAACCGCCTCGCCGATCGGCTGGCATTCCAACGGCGATGGACACAGCCATTTCGTTCGCAATAACGAAACGTCGAGGGCCTAAGCGGCGGCATTAATTAAGAAACGACCCGAACGCCGCGAAAAAGTCGATCCGAAACTTCCTTCGCGCTACCATTTCTCCCCGCGTTTTCTCCTAGGGACCTTCCTCTCATCGTGGAATCATTAATAGCGGCCGGATATCGATGTGTAAAAAAATTGTAACGCTCTTAATGAGGCGTTTGGTCAAAAATCGCAGGCGCTGAGCCGATTTTCTCACGACATAACGATTATTCGGTTTCGATGATATGTTGGTAATTAGAAATTAACGACAATTATTAGCGACTACGCGACACTTGAGGAGGGATGTATTGTCCGCGTAGTTTCTGCAAGAAGTCACTATTAGAAATATGCTAATATTCCTGCTAATTTTCAGTACGAGAAACTATAGTGTTAATATACGATATAATTGAATGACAACATATCTTTATATTAACGTCATATTTTATATTCATCTTTTATTCTAATATGTTTCTAACTATTTTATGTTTCTAACTTTTGTATCTCTTTGAATCATATAATGAAACTTTGCATAATTTAATTTTTTTCTTTCATTATTTGAAATACTTCAAATACACATCTACAAAAATTAATGTTTTTGTTATCATAATTATCTTTTGCTTTACTTTTCACAACAGCACAGTTGAAACAAGATGACGTAAAATGATATATTGACGCATCATTAAAACACATCATGACATCATGTTTGCTGGACTTACATTTGAAAATGGAATAATCTTTGATCCAGACTCTGAATCAATGTCGAATTGTTTGCCATTACTTTTAGGTGCAACGTAAATTAATCTAATTTTTTTTTTCACTTTTTTTCATTTTTGAGATACGGGAAATACATCCTTAATTTAACATTGAACTCATCCGGACGAAACAATGACATGAATTATACAACCGTGGAGATAACGGAAACAACGAGGAACAGATATGACACGCAAATTCGTGAGTTGCCGCTTGATGGATCGTCGGACATACCGGGGGGGTGCGTGTTATGTTCGTCGTGCGGAGCGAACCATGATAGCCGGGTTCTGAGGAAACGTCTCTCACACGTCTCGTTTTTTCCGTCTCTTCAGTCGAGCTCGTACACGGAGATGGATTTCTTTACGGCGGCATTTTTGTCTTTTTCCACGAAGCCGCAATAAAGATATCCAGGAAGTCAGTCGCTTCGTTATCTTTCCGCGGATACAGTTACGGACTCAACGTCTGCAGTAACGGTTGCGATAATGCTGATAATAATGACATCCGCAATGAGTGTGCCTGTGTGTATACGCGCGCATATGTGTGTGCGCGTGTGTTTATGCGCGGAGCGATTTCGTACGCGACAAGATGAAATTTCTGATGCGGTGGTAAGATAAGTTTTACATGTACTGTGGATATTCTCATTGGCCTCTAAATACGAACTATTTAGACTTTCAACATAAAAAAAAGTTTATACATGCATATTGAACATATACATATATTCTGTTAAAAATTGAAACATTCGTATTTAAAGATCAAAATAATAAGAGAGAAGGTCCAGGGTACGTGCCCATGAATTGATACTTTTACTCTACATACGCGGTGCTTGGCACACACGCGAAAAACCTCCCCATCGCGGAGGGTCCACGAATCGGCTCACGGACGTCTCGCGCGACGCGGTTAAATAACACGTCATATAAATTTACTATCGGCGTTAACAGGGCGCGATAAATCACGGCAGCGTATCGGATTAAAGGCCTCGGAATTCTTATTATCGCATGCTCCCGTTTGACCTTCGTCCACGTAATCGCGGGGCACGCACGTCGACGCGGTACGGTACCCCGGTGGGTGCCTCGGGACAGAAATTAGGGCTAAATAAGTAGCGGCTACTAGGAAAGCTGCGTCCCTCTAGCGGCAGCATGCAATTCATGAACACGAGCTCGGGGAGGGACTCGCGGAGGAGAGTATGAGACCCTTGGACGTGCGGCGGCCGCGAACGTAGCGCCCAGCGGGCCCGATGCGAGATTAGGGCGTCCTTCAACGACGTATATCGCCCGATACGTTCACTCTGATGATGGCGCGTGTTACGCGCAACAGCAACACCACGCCGGAGAGACTCGAACAAAGTTCTACGGCCTCCTTTGGAACAACCGCGAGAAAATCGGCGATCAGAACGCCACGCGTCTCGCGACGTGTCGTTGTTGATGTTCATAAAGCTGCTGCCATTAAGGAGATATCGATAACGACGCTTTCGACGAAAGCGTGGAACATGAGAGGGAGAGGGAGGTCGGGTTACAAGTAAAAATTGGTAGCTCGAAGAAAATTTCCATACTTCGTAGTTACGGCGAGCGTTTATTTCGCGCGTATTTGGATACCGGCGAACAAGCATGGGACTCGATCGAGAGGCATAACAGCGACGGTCAGATAGGGGGAGGGAGGGGGGAAGGGCCCGAGGGCGCGAGAGCGAAGCAGCGGAAGCCGCGCGCCCCCGGCCGACAAAATGATCAAAAGGCAAATTTCATACATTATTTTCACTTTAATGCTACCGTATCGCAATTTATGGGAGGGCCGGGATTTATGCGGACGCGTATACGCACCACGGGGCCTAATCTTGGTAGCGGACCCCACCGCGCACGGCGAACCGCCCTGTCCGCTTCCCGTCCATCCGTTCATCCGTCCGTCCATCCGACCGTCCATCCATCCGGTCTGTACTCGCGGCGCCGGAGCGAGCGCACGCGTGCGCCGTGTCTCAGGCCGAAACAGGCCGGGGATCGTAAAGAACTTTGTATTAAAACGTTGTACGTCCGGGACCGTTTATGTCAACAACCTCTGAGTTGTGTGCGGAACGCCTCACGCCGCGCGCGATGTTGGCCTCTGCTCACTCTCGTTGCAACACACCGGCCCCGGGGCAACTCGACAGGGAGGGTGCTGTCGGATCGTTCTCGCGTATAGCGTCCCTCTCGCCACCGCCGCCGCCACCGCCGCCACCGTCGCCGCCGCCGCCGCCGCCGTTGAACCGCTACCTCGATTGTGATCTCCCGTGAATCGGTAGCGGGACCGATCTCCACGTATACGGCTGTGCGGTTGATCCGGAACCTGTTATGTCCGCTGGTGCGACGCGACATCGCGTAGTTCCTCGTCGTGACCCGCTGAGAATGCGTCTGACTGCGACCGAAGGGCGACGGCTCGATTCTAACGATGTCGCGGCAATTACGCGCGGCAGATCCCCTTAATGATCGCGTAACTCTGCACACGCTCTGTGTACACGCCGTCGTCCCGGTTGGATGACTGTCGTTCTCGCGGAATGGCAAAAAAGTGCCGGTTCACCGGACGCGGCGGGTGCAACCTTTCGCTTCCTCGCGACGTCGAGGGACGTTGAGGACGTGTTTCCTGCGGCAGGGAGGCTTCCTGCGCTGCCACGCGCACCCTTACGTTTCTTCTCGTGGCTTTTACAAGTAAATGACGACGACGTGCGAGGTTAGGTTGCCTCCGGGAGATAGTCGAGACGACTTCACGTCGGAAAGTTCCGAAACCGCGAACGGAGTCAGCAAGCTTCCTCAGCCCTTTATGATTTCAAAAAACTGTTCGAGCCAGGAATTACCTCGTATAACTTGTACTTACGTTTATGCGCGTATTCCACGTATCCCTTAATACGTCCAACGAAATTATCGAGCACGGCTTTCGCAGGCAGGTCCCTAAAGCACAGCCACGATCGTTAAAAGGAAACACCTCCGGAGAGCGCCGAATCGAGTCGCTATGGCGGCCGCTCATGGGTTCGGTCGTCCGGGTCATTACATCGGCCGATAATTAATGATGACCGCGGCATCCGCGCGCAAGCAGAAGATCGGAGAAAGGGGGCTCCGGGAACGAGAGAAAGAGGGTGGGGAAGAGAGAGAGAGAGAGAGAGAGAGAGAGAGAGAGAGAGAGAGAGAGAGAGAGAGAGAGAG